>NC_141327.1:18149673-18469673 GCF_037954235.1 Aulostomus chinensis | reverse complement strand
ACACACACACACACACACACACACACACACACACACACATACATAAATAGTAGTTTGCTACTAGGGATGCAGCAGATACAAGGCAAGCCAAACTGAAACATCTGGAATGATGTTTTCTGCTTCTGGAGGAAAATGAAGCTCCTTGTAGACTTTGCATGCTACTTAGTATACAAAATAACTGCAGTCAAAATCAGGATGGGCACTAAAATTGTTTTGTCCTATGTGATTGGCTCCCAGCTGGGATGAGGGGGAGTGGTCACAGTGCAGCCGAAAGTGTGGGCCTGGTACTCAACAGCGTCAGGTCATCTGCCGCCAGGTCAGTCACATCTATGACAATGGGACAGAGACCTCCCTTACAGTTGCCCCAGAGCTGTGTGGGTCGAATGACAGACCAGTGACCAGGTCCACCTGCCAGCTGAAGATCTGCAGCCAGTGGGAGATACGATCTGAGTGGAGCCCAGTGAGGAACATCCAATGCTACTAGACATTTTACCAGCTTTTTGGATATGGATGTTGTGGTTGCACACATTTTTCTTCTTTTCTTTGTCTCCCCTAGTGTTCAGTACCGTGTGGGGTGGGCCAGCGGAGCAGGGAGGTGGTGTGTTTGAGCAACCAGGGTGAGGTGGAGCAGGATGAAGAGTGTAACATGAACCTAAAGCCCGACGTGTTACAGAACTGTGACATGGGAGCGTGTGCACGCAGCTGGTTCACCTCCCTCTGGAGCCAACGGGTAACAAAAGCTTTAGTGTTGAAGGAAACGGGTAGAGAGTCTCAAAATCTTGCACGTATTTAAAGAGAATGTCCAAAAAAGGTAGCAATGTGGGTTCCAATTGGGTACCTAACCTCAAAAAATCGGTTTAAAATGTGGCACACCATCAAAGCAGTCAATGTTATGAAAATATCATGCTTGTTTCAGCCAAAGGCCTTCCTCAGAGCGTGAACAGTGCTAACGGGAAGTCTCTTAGATAACAAAGTCCAGGCAGTAACCTTATTCAACACAGGTGGAGAGAAGACATCCAACCACCTTCCTGCATTCTTGTGTTCTGTTTCCTGCCTGTTTCCACCTTTTTCCATTTTTTAACTAAGGGTGTCATGTGTGTAATATTCCTCAGTGCTCTGCTGATTGTGGTCAAGGAAATCGAACCCGAACAACTGTGTGCCTGATGGACCACGTGACTGATCTTCCATTGGACAGCTGCGAAGGAGAAGGGCCACAAGAAGTGACACCATGTGACTCTGGCCCATGTCAAAACCGGCTGGAGTTGTATACGGGACCTTGGGGTCAGGTAATTTACCTTGTGCGCGCGCGCACACACACACACACACACACACACACACACACACACACACACACACACACACACACACACAGATACAACCCCAACCACTGTCAAAAAATTGGCATCTTACCAATTAGGGGGAGGGTACGACTAGCCCAGCCCTTTTTTCCTGATCAGTCATTGGAGGATCTGAAGCTCCACCTTTTTTCTGATGCTCACAATCACAGGGGCATGCAGGATCAAGGAAAAGAGGGCGGGGCTTGATATAGGTCATTGAACAATACTGCCGGAAGTCTGCATTTTGTCCCTGATTGAAGTCTGTGTGTGTGTGTGTGTGTGTGTGTGTGTGTGTGTGTGTCTCTCTCTCGCTCTCTCTCTCTCTCTCTCTGTCAGACACACAAACACACACATTACAAAAACACTTTACATATTTGTAATCATCTATGACATGTGTGTGCTCCTGTAATTCAGTGTTCTGCAGAGTGCGGGAATGGAACGCAGACCCGAAGGGTGGCTTGTATTCTCAACAATGATGGTCACATGGAAGTTGTTGACCAGTCAAAATGTTCCAGCCTTCCTCAGCCAATCACATCTCAGCCCTGCTGGTTGAAGCCGTGTGGCGTCCAGTGGTACATCACAGCGTGGAGTGTGGTAGGTGTCGATCTATCACAGTGACACATTTGGTTGCAACATACACCCGAAGCCCTTCAGCCACATTTTTGCACTTAGAGATGTTGGAATCCAGCAGCTGGTTTCACTAACTGGTGTAGAGATATCACTGTCTGGGATTTATTGTACCTCCCCAGTACGATGGAGGTGACTGGAATTTTGTTTAAAGAACTCTTGCATTGCAAAATGATGCACTGAACCTCTGCCCATTGATGAAGACCATGTGATATTTATGAAAGCCCAAGTGGCTTGGTTTGTGGAATCATAATATAATATGTCAGAGGGACAATCCACATGCATTTACCTTTCAATTGCACACAATGTCTGAGAATAACTGTGAGTAACAAGGACTTTTTTTCAAGAAAGACACATTGTTCTTTCAAATCTTATTTTTCTTTCTTTCTGTTTTTTTGAACATCAATGCACATAGTGGAGGAGAGAAAACCAGGAGTTAGAAAAGCCAACATACGGAACACATCATGTGTAAGCCTTCAATCCTGCCTCTCCATTCTCTCACCGCAGTGTTCACGCTCCTGTAACGGTGGCTACCGGGTGCGGGAGGTGCGTTGCCTTACCGGAAACATTGCCCCGAGTGACCAGTGTGAAGCTGGTTTGGCCCCGCATGATCGAGAAGAGTGCAACACACAACCTTGTGAAGCTGAGATAAGTAAGTATACGGAGATGTTGTACTGCATCGCACACTGTGGACCGAGGGTTAGACTACGTGCAGCTGTGTCAGAGTTCATGTCAGGGTCGTGATGCTAAATGAGCTCTAGCAAAGGGTTGCATGATGGGACGCAAAGAAATGAGGAAGAATTTTCATAAATTTTGATGACTCACGTATGAGGTCATCAGTGTTCTGAAAGTAAAACTTTATTTGACACTCAAAATGAAAGAGTTCAGAATTCAGGGAACTAGAAATACTGCGGCTCGGCTGTATGCTTTAGGAATGCGTGTCTGTTACAGTGACCTTGACCTTTGACCACCAACATTTTTACAGAAAATACAGCACACATTTGATGTGACAGTGACTTTGACCTTTGGCTACCAAAGATTTTCAGTTCATCTTTGAGTCCCAGTGGACATTTTAGAAATCCCTCAAGGTGTTCCACAGGTACTACGTTAAAGATACTGGATGGAAAACCCAAAACCGTAATTCCCACCAGCCTTTGATTTTTTTCAAGTATGGAGGCATAAAAATATAGATATGAGAAACATATCTATAAAAACATCAGCATACAAATTCAAAATATAAGAAATTATAGAAATGCCAAAATAAAGGGAGCTGTCTTTTATGTATGGATATGATATGTGCAAAAAGAATCAAATAGAGTAAAGGTTTAAAAATCAATTAAGATGTATATGAAGTTATATAAATATATAGTATTCATGAAGTGTGTACGTGTAAGTTTATTTTCACAGAGCTATGAGGGAGGTTGTACCTACATAGCTTTAGAAAATTGTGACCTGTTCACTACATTTTCAGTTTTGGAATTACAAATTAACGTCATGGTTAACCACCTGGTGAAGGTGTCAGCGGCACAGATCCAAAAAGCTCAGGTTTGCCTGAAGAATGACATCAGTTACATCTTCATCTCCCGGTTTGTACCGGTTTAAAAGAAGAAGGAAAGAACAGAGCAGCGGCTCCAGCACAGTGAGAAAGGTCGCTGAGACCACATGATTTATCGTGGCATGGAAATGCAGATCAAAGCCTGATAAATGATTTCACATTTTCAGTGTTGCAACCAACTATCTCATAAATTAAAATAACAGGCTGACTTAAAAGGCTTTGGCCCCTCCAAAAAAGTTTTTTTTTTTTTACTGATGTCGTGTCTAGTAAGACATCTAAAACAACCACGATCTGGATTTGATCACATCAAGATTACATGAACTTGTCTGAGGTTGATGACTTGTTCGGACTGACTTGGTTGACTCAGACATGACTGCTGAATGCGGGAAGATTGACTTGGAGGAAAAGATTTGATGACTTTGCTTCTTCTTGTTCTTGTTCTTGTTCTTCTTCCTCTCCTCCTCCTCCCAGGTCCAGCCTGCAGCGACCAGTATCACAACTGCGTGGTGGTGGTTCAAGCCCGACTCTGTATTTACACATTCTACAGAAGCGTGTGTTGTGCCTCTTGCTCTCGAGCCCAGAAATCCTACCCCAACATATTTCAAAAGAACTACATCCGTAGGTGATGCCACCTCAGCACAGTTACATTACTTCAGTAATAGATTACATGACAGAATAATCGGAAGCCTTTCTGACCACCCATTGCAGCATGAAGAGTGATATTTATACTCACACCAATGCACAAAACCTCATCATATGAAAGTGTTCAGTGATTCATTGTGGTAACACTAATCTGGACTGGTCTCATTCGGTGATGTACTTTTATATTTATTCATAATAAACTGTACCACTTCTTGTTGTACATCGATCTTATTTTGGATTTTCTTACAGGAGTTACATGTTTGGTGTGTCAAGCTTCCATTGGTGGTTGTAAGAGCATCTCACGATATAGAAATAAGCTCATTACAACACTAAGTACAGCTTATATGTTGAATCACCTCAATCTGAGAAACAAAATACAAATCATATAATACCTGAGAAATAATTACAATTCAAAAAAACAAACAAAAAACCTATGCTAACCACACAAGTTGTGGTTGGTCTCATGGTTTAGTTTAGTGGCCTCAGTGACTCAGGGTTTAGTGGTTGCAGTGAGTAAGAATCATTGTTTGTTTGAGTTCTGCAGCTTTAAGATCGACCAACGTGGTAAAAGTCACCATCTGCTTTCTTTTATTCTAAAAATAGTCCTGCCAAAGTTTAAAAAGAGATCATATGACACGAGACATAAAAGGAAAGGTAATGTTTGCAAAAAAAAAATGAACTCCATCCTATCTGCCACAGCAAGAAGGTTCGCTGTGAGTGTGAATGGTTGTCTGTCTCTATGTGTTGGCCCTGTGATGGACTGGTGACCCGTCCAGGGTGAACCCCGCCTCTCGCCTGAAGGCTGCTGGGATAGGCTCCAGCCCCCCACGACCCTTAACAGGATAAGCAGTAGAAAATGTGTTGTGAAGTTCCCCCTTCCCTAAGACGGTAGAAGACCAACTTGTCCATCCCTGTAGGGACCCTGATGTTGTCACACACTTAATCTCAGCCTTAAAACAGAGACTTCTAGTGGACACACGCAGACACGGCCAGATATCCTGTGAAATTCCTCTGCAGCTGTTTCATGGCTGGTTGGTGGTTAGCCTTATTGCTCAGTGTTGAACCCATTCCAAAAATGGTTGCCCCATTTAATCATTTAGAAGCCAAGACTTTTACGCCCATGTGCTGGAAGGGTGTCCTCCGTCACAGGAGCTTCAATACAGAACAAAACTAAATCTCAGGACTGTGACACAGAATGAAAAAAAAGTCAGCTGCCTCGGCAGGACTTCTGAGGAAAATTCAAATTACAAAAATGTTTGTTTCTTTGAAAGCAGGCGCTGGCTGCGCTATCTTTTTCTTTTTAATCTCAGAACACGGTACCTATTATGTAATGTATGGTCTCATCAAAGTGCTGCACGAGCTCACAGACATGAGCCAAGAGTGAAAATGAACGGCCGCATCAAGCACGTGCACGCCTGTATATCATGTAGGGTGAACGATGTTTTGGATAAGCAGCAGGGACGAGGGGTGTTTGTACCGCCCCCCCTCGTGTGAAGGGTCCCACTCATGGAGTCACATGCAGGGTAACTAATATGGATATCTGGGAAATCAGAGCTTGATGAAGGCTGACGGAGTTATATCATGAGTAAATATGATTATATGAGCATCACCAATCACTAGCGATGAGTGCTAGGGGTCGGGATCTGTTAAAACTGTCTTAAAGTCACCTCATTTTCAGATGTTAAAAATGATTTTGGAGTGAACTGCAGATGTTTGCTGATTTTGCTTCAAATGGCCCAAACTAGCCACATCTTCCTGTGTTTGTAAGACATTTTGATTTTGTATAGTTCTTGAATTATGACAATGGTCATCCCAAAATAGAGTCATATCACCCTTCCTTCAGCCCCTGGCATCTGCTGGCATTACTACATTTATCCAACTTATTGTGTTATTGTTGCAAAACAAAGGAAACGTTGGTCAACAAGTCAGGGCCGTGCCGTTTCTTTCTGAATTTAACCCTGTCACTAAATGTTTGGCCACTTGGGGGCAGGAAATCCACAAAAGGATGAGGATAAAGCTTAGAATTATTGTTACAAATATCAAAAGATGGATGAGGCCCTTTAAATTAGTTAAGACCTTAATTCAACTTAGTGTAATACCTCTGGATCTTATGTTTTACCTCAGCACAACTCGACTGAATCATTCAAAGAAAAACACATAAAGCTTTGAATCTATTCAAGATAGTAATACCATTACTTTAATGGTAACCAGGCTAACAGCATGTCAAAAGGCCATTCACAAGAACTTAAAAGCACAGAAACTAAACACTGAAATGATCATTGCATTTGTTTTATGTATTTCTCATAAAACAAATTTAAAGTAGCATGGGGAGGGGGGGGGGGGGCAAGACACTTTTACATACACACTCTCCCATTTTGTAGCTATACATAAAACTTCAGTAATGTTCCCGAGGTGCTCCTGAGTCTTTTCTGTGTCCGTGAATGCACTGGTAGGTCCATGCTAGTAGGCTGCCGAAGATGAAAAAGTCTTTAGGGTGAGCCTGGGCCTTTGGCATTGAGGGATGCAGGGTCCACATTCACCAATATCCAGACCTGCCTTGACACCATTACCCCCCAAAAACATTCAAGGCTCTCTTTCCATGCTGACAAGTAATTCCATACTGTACGTATACAGTATATATCCCAGCAAACCCTTGTCTTTTTTGCTTGCTTGTTTTTTTTTTTTTTGCTGCTTTGTCCTTGGCATTGGGTACCAGACTGTTAAGACGAGATTAACAATAAACTCTCTTAAAAACAACTTCCTTCATCAACTGTCCCAGAATTGAACAATCACCATTTACACGAGTCAGTTCTGAAAATACAATGGCAAAGTGACATTTTGCACCAAATTTTCACTGTGAACAAAAATATATATTTCACTCACCATCTGATTTGTTCAGCTTATCAAATGATTTCTGTTTTCTTTGTAGCATCGTACCAACATTCACTGAATTCAATATTGTAGAAGTTTTACAAAGACATAAATATAGCAGGATACAATACAGTGAAACATAAAAAATAAAGTTGATATAAGTTTTCTTTAAATGATAATTTAGGCTACCAGATGCAAACCCAGAAATGGATCTTTGACACTAGGCAAAATACACTTGAATAACCCCCTGAGGTCAAATGATAAAAAGGATCGCCATGTCTCAAAGCTCACCTTAGTCCCAGATAACACACTACTTTCATAATACTCCTAAGTAGCGTACTGTGTGCAGGACTAAAGGCAAAATGTGGGTGTCCTGTGTGACACATAGTTAATGTGTACTATGGAAGTGCACTAGCTTGGTTGTTATTACTATACTAGCTGGACCGTGAGACATCACACAAAGGAAAACTTGAAGGCACAATTATCGGAGGCAGTACACGCCTCGAGAATCAAACAGTTGTGGTATCGAGGGATTCCATAAGGTAACGAACCAAAAAGGAGATTAAACTGTTTTCAGTTTCGGATGTGGTTTAAGTCTAAGAACAGCGAGGCAGTTAATCAGGTTAAGGCCAAATTACTTGAGATCTTCCTATTAAGAAAACAGTAAATATGTCTGATCTGGCATATGATCTCAGGTTTAATACTCTTAATTTCTTCACAGCCTGGCTCGCTACGTAGATTTTCCTTGTCAAGTCAATTACATGAAACAAGGCTGTTTGCTTTATGAGGTTGTTATTATGCACAACACTGTATAAATGTACTGTATGTTACAAGAATATACATGGGTTTCAGTCGATAATATCTCAGTAAGGAGTACATCCAAGCATTCAGGGTGAGGACTTTGGCTTTAACAAGTTAGTCTACATATGCAAATATGAAACACACGTAGAAAAAATGCACCATAGAAAAACAAAAACTCATGGAAAATATAGGAAATCCAGAAATGGACGAAGTGGACACGCCGATCACTTACGACCCCTTTGTTCACTCACCATTCTGTCTTTAAAACAAAACAAACAAATCAAACAATGTTCACCTTTTCATAACGTCACATTTAAATCTGTGACCACAAAGTTGTCCGGGGTTGAAAAGGAAGAAGACACACACACACACACACACACACACACACACACACACACACACACACACACACACACAAACACACACACACACAAAATAAGGGGAACAAAGGCCGGGGTTTGGTGGGTTTCAAGGGGTAAAGTTCAAGTTTGTCATTCCTCATGTGCAAGTCAATATAAAAATGCTACAACGCTCTTGTCAACAAGACGGGTTCAGGGCAGGCCGAGTCCCCCTGTAGTTTGCTAAATTCAAAAAGGGGGCTCGGAAATTGGCAGGACAGCTTGCTCAATCAGAGACGCAACGCACAGTCTCTACTCCCAGTATTTTATTTTGGAAGCTCTTCACTGTCCGTGACGGGAGGGACGAGCAACGATGGGAGTCTGCGTCATTACATCAAGAGCCAAAACAAGATCTCCATCCTTTGTCTCGTCTCGTCTCTCTTATGGCAGAAGACGTCTCCCTCCTTCACTCCACAACGCCGCTCCTCACCCTTTCACTCCTATGACACTGGCTGAGGTTGACTATTCCGTTTGTTTTTCTAGCCCTTTTGCGTCCCTCACTCGCTGTCAGTCTCTAGGTCTGAGTCCGACCATTGTACTGGGCTCAGTTTCCCGTGGCGCTGGGCATACTCGATGACTGCCGTGTAGCAGAAGTAGTACTGGTCCCAGGTCTGGATGCTGAAAGCCCGCTGCGTACGCATTCGCCGCACAGTCTGACGGACATCTACTGTGCCGATATCCTCCAGTCGGGACAGACAGATGTCCAGTGTACAGAAGGTGCCTGGCCGGAGAGAGAACGTTTGAGGATTTACACAAGTGACAGTGGTTGTTACTGTAGAGATCAGATCACAACCCAAACAGATGCAAATTGCTAAATTTAAGTTATTCCTGACCACCGAATCAGGATTATCAAGCCAAAATCATGTTGCTAAAATTATTACAGTCAGCCGACCACAACTGGCTGGTATTAAAATATTATTTTACTAACACTGGGCTTCATTGATGGAATTACCTCAGGCACAGGTTTGTTCTTATACAAGGACTATTTAAGCCCTGAGGGCTTAGACTAAGGTCATATCATCAATGAAGCCCACCTCTGTCACAGAAAAGTGATAGAGAGCACAGAGTAATAAAGCCTGATGGCTATTTGTTTGTTTGTCCCCTTTCTACAGGAATAATAATAATTAAAAAAGGTCTTATTATGTTTAAGAACAAATTTGGGCATAAGAGGTTTTCATTATTAAATACAAACAGTTGGAGCAGCTCATGAATGTTGGCCATTATTGGCCTCCTCCAGTGGAAGTGTACAAAATACTTAAAGTCAAATCTATCCCGGTGTGTGTTTGTTCGTACCTGCGCTAACATGCATCAAGAGGACAGCTTTATGTTTGTCAGTTACCACCTGTGATCGAATTTCCCCTCTCTGCTCGTTTTGCTAGAAAAATCACGATTTCAGTTCGCAAAGGAGAGTTGCGTTGTTTTAAAGAGAATTTATGCTGCTTTTAATCTTTTTTAACCAAGAAATGTAGAAACAATGTCAGATACTCATGTTAAACGATGCTAAAGCATCACATAGTGAGGTGCATTTGGAAGGAAGCCCTGCTAGCTGTTTCAGCTGGCTCTGCACACTGTGCGTTACCAGGGATGTCAAGGTGTCCTGGACTCCCATATATGGGCGTGCCCCCTGCATGCACACAGGAATATACCTGCCCTATATCCGGATTTCATGGGAACAAATGCCAGTGACATCAAGCCACATTTTTCAATACTTATCCATTATGACTACCCATGTTCTTTTTCCCTGTGTACCTTATTTAAAGAAAAAAAAGTGTTTGTTGATCAATATGGCACTAAATGTTTCGTTTAAGTAAATTTGAGCTTAACACCTTTCTAGCAGTCATGGTTACCTGTGCGGCCAATACCAGCGCTGCAGTGTACGACCACAGGAGGACCCCCTGGAGGCCCCATCCAACCGGAGCCCAGATTCTGGACTGCAGCATCTCTCCTCTGAAGTACATGCTCACGGAAGTCCAACATGGCAGAAGCACTCTTGGGCACCCCGAAGTCTGGCCAGCTGACATAGAGGTAGTGGCACACGTCCCTTCGCTCACCAGACTAAGAGGGTCAAAAAGGTATGGAGAATTACAAAAATCAGCTAGTCTCTTTGCTCTGAAATGGCGTGGATGAGAATGTTGGCTGATGTAAATGCCACATATTCTCCTCTTCTAATAACGGAGGAAATCTGTATGAAATTATGTGGTGCGCTTGCCTTGACAACCGCTCATCCAAACGTCATCAATCATTTTCTCACATATGTTTGATACAAAGTGTAATCTGTAGATCAGGCAGAAGGATCTCCTACGCTCCAGTTGTTGCTCAATCGTAGTATATAAACCACAATGACTCAAAAAACCCAGAGTCACAGACCAAATTTGGCAATGTGAAAGAAATCTGACGAGTGAAAGTCATGCAGGGTGAACTTGGCTGCATTTATTGCACGCATCATTACCTGGACAGAAACCCACACCAAGTGAGGGAGCAGCAGAGTGAGACAATACTAACTGCTAGGCTGAGGTTTTAGACCTTGATGGGGTTGGTTATTACTCAAATTGTCAAACCAACTTATGGCGGGAGATGCAACTCACTTGAGTATTGTAGAGTTCCAGATGGGACAGTTTGAAGTCCTGGAACAACTGGATCTGAGTGTTCCTGACCAGGAAGTATCCATGCTGTTCAGTTCTGCCCTCCTCAAGAGGCCAGTACTGGCCGCACTTGACACGCCCCCGCTCCACCACCCTGACACAAACACAGATGACCAGCCTTTCATGAATATGCCATTACTTCAGAACACACAATCATGTTTGCATCCTTTGTGCATCTCAAACACCCAAGTTACTTCAAACAGCTTCACCTGGTTGTCATGACGATGATAAGTACCATCTGCTCCCACACCATGCGCCAAAAGTCACCAAAGGTTTTTGGCAAAGGACCTGAAGGACACAAATAAAGAGTCAAAATGCGGTGAGATCTGACTACAGCCATGTGACATGTGAAGAAGAGTTGGAAGCACGTAGATTTATGAGTCACGTCAACAGCTGCTGCTCACCCTGAGTAGCAATGTACGCGTTGCTCCTCTTGTAGCCATCCATGAAACTGGCATTAATGTAATCCGATGTCTGCAAACCACACAGCAGAAAAGAATTACTAACTACTTTAAAAGGGAGTTACATCATCACATCAGGGGCTCTACATATCAATGTCTGTGCTGGAGCGCTGGGTGTGAACTGCTCAAGACGCGAGCTCATTTGTAGCAGATACAGTCCACATAGCTAGCTGGTTAAATGTCTGGTCAAGCCGCCAAGGAAGTTCTGTTATGAAAGCCTGCAAGAGTGCAACAGTGCGAGGGGAAGCGAGCAGGAGGGCTTGTCTGGAACAATAGGAACTGTTGCTTCTATTTGTGCGTTTACAAGTACGACTAAACTTGCTGTACCTAGAGGGCACTGGCAGTAAATGGTGAACACCTCTGGAAACTGCCTGATCTCTTGCATGCATTTCTATTTTGGTGTCGCAAGTCAGCACAGGAGCAACTTTGTGTCTCTGGGACACCCAACTATTTTTGGAGCAGAACATCCTGTCTCTCACACATTTTTTAAACACTTCCTGCATCATTTCATGCGGAATTTCTTCTTGGACAAAATCTAGTTTGGAGAGCCGCTGAGGTACAAAAGGTGCAACATGATTCGCCCATTTAACCTTGCCACACAATCAATATAACTTTGATGCAAACTACCAGTTAGTCATGGAACTTTATAATGACATGTTTAGCAGTAAAATGATGTATAACTGTATTGGATTATTACCTCATCATCGTCATCACAGAGCTCGCAGAGTCGCACTCGTGACTGGTCTAGACAGAGCACATCGCTGTACCTGTTCTTTATTTGATTGGACAACTTCCTGGAAAGACACAAAAGAGTTTGGAGCCTGGTGACATCACTGACTTTACAGACTTTCTGGGTCAATTTTAATCAATTTAAGTACAAAGACAGAACACACAAAGCAGCAACACAGAAAGAGGACTAATATGCTGTATTGTAAAGATCAGATTGATACAAGCTCTTACTTGGAGTAGTCAAAGGTGCCCGCCGGTGGCTCCTTTCGGATCTCCTCGTACTCCTGATAGATCCCCTTCTTCTTCTTCCTCTTAACGTACTCCACCAGCTCATGCACCGTCATTCCTCCCTGCTCGGGTACATGAATGGACACCTCCATGCAGCGATCCTCATCATCAGGATCCAGTGATGAGGAGAGGGGTGGGGACTGGGAGGAAAGTTGATGGGGAGGTCGTGGCAAAGATTTCTGAGGCAGAGGGGGTACTCCCTCCTCTTCCTCCTCGTCCTCATCAACCTCTTTTACATCCTCGTTCTGAGATCTATGCCCAGAGTCTGTTGCGTTGCCATCAACTGCATCTCCATCACTTTTCTGCGACAGAGGTGTGTCGGGGGGGGTGTCTGACTGGGGAGGGGCCATGCGGCCACGACCGTTCATGTTAGCATTGGGGCTGGAGCCACTAACAGCCACATTGGCCCCACTCACAGCGGAGCCATTCCAGTGTTGGTGGTTCCCCTGCAGTCTGTTAGCTGCAGAATGTTGGCTTTGCTGGTACTGGCCTAGGCCTCGAGTCCTGCCCTCCCCCACACCACAGTGGTTGTGTGGGTTAGCATTGCTATCGTCGTAGCAGTTAGAGTTAGCTGCAGCTAGCTCAGAACTTAACTGTGTGTTTTTATTGGTGTGTGTCAGTGTAGCACCTGTGCCTGCATTGCTGCACTCCAAGCTGTAGGAGCGCAGAAGGCTTCCCACGCAGTCGTGTGTGTCGTGTATTTGTGTATCACCCTGAACAATGTTTGTATTAATGTTAACACAGGACTGGATCCATGCGACGTGACTATACTGGGATGTCCCGCCCAGGTGTTCTGGGAGGGAGGAGATCGGGATGTGACTGGCCAACTCGTGAGCTTTCACTGTGCAGACCTGATGAATGCAGAAAATACATGGGAATGAATTTAAGAGAGCTAAACCTCTTACACACTGTGACTACAAGAAATAATCTCACAGATTTTAATGTAAATAAATCTGTTAAATCCATCAGTACATGAGGTAACAATGGTGAATGAAGCCCACTAATGAAAGCACTGTAATATATGAGTGGTATGTCAGCTGAAACATTCATGGAGAAAATACAGCAAGTTAATCATAATGTAAAACAAATATTTCTTAAGGTTGCAGTTTTACAAGCATAGAAATGGCCAAAAACAAGTTGGCTTGTAATAAGAATTAGTCACAGAAAAAGCCATTTGTCAGTGAGCTTAGCACCAACCCTTGTTGTTACCCAAAATACATCTACAAAACAAGACAACGGTCTTTCATTTTTTTTGACTGAGGGTCAAATATCGCACAGAGCAGTGGAACCGGACAGGGCAACCCCAGTGAGCAGTTAGATGAAGAGCTACTCAGCAGGTTAACCAACCACATTCACTGTGTTCAGCTGCTCAGACTCATGTGTAGCATAAAGATCCCAGCTGCCAGAGCGTAAATAGGCCAATTATTGCCTGCCGATTTTATTCAAACAACGATGTTTTAAACCGTTGTGTTTAGCTGCCTGCTGTTACCAACGTTAACTACAGGTGTTACCAAATCAATTAGGACAGATATCTTAAAAGATTTAGTTGTTCGATAATGAAAATTACGTGCAACTCCTGTCCGTAGAGGGAATCATACCAACCCTTTCTCTCAGCTTCTCGCGCACAAAGAGACGGAGGACCGCAAAAGGTGCTCGAAACCAGAGAGGAGAGGACACGATGAAAACACATTTTAGACGAGCTGGAAACGCCCCCTGGGAGAAGCAAACATAGCACGGCCGGTGAAAAGGTTTTAAATTTTAGACAAAACTCCTTCACACTAAGAGTAGAAAAACAATGTTTTTATTTACCTTAAGCAAATTAAGAATCTTGACACAGAGCTCGTAGTCAAAATTTCCATAGCTGGAGTTGGTCATGTCGTAGATAAATATGAGCCCGTCTCTCTGCGTTTGGACACTGGGGAGGCAAATGAGCTTTGTTGAGTAGGAGGAGGGGGAGTGTGATAAATATACATACAGTTTTTAAACTCTGAATGGTGTAAACTGAAGCAGGCAATACTCTATAATATCTACAGTTGGACACTGTTAAGACTCATATCAACAGGTCTCGTATGATCAAATCACACGTGAACAATTCTAAACAGATCAGTTCACACTTGTGGTCAGGTTTCACCTTCATGCTTTACATGCAAAACACACGCAAATCATTTGCTTGGAAGAAACTTAAGTTTGTTGTCGCTTCTTTAAACTGGTAGCAAGCGGCGTTGCAGTTCATGCAGTATGTCTGAGGGCTGCATTACCTCTCTATGGCTTTGTCCAGTTGATAGATGATGGCCTGCAACACAGCTTTATGGGTGGTGACGTCTGGCCGATGGAGGCGAGCTGTGAAGAGGGCTAAAGCAGCGCCGTTTGCATCACGCCCAGGCTGTAGAAACACATACGGTCATCATACTGTGTCCTCCAGTGTAAATTCATTGTGACTCTATGCTTTAGTATGATTCATCATAGAGGCAGTCATCAGGTGCTTTTAATTCATTTAAATTCATAAAGACACACAAAGACAATCAAATATAAACACTGAAACACACACACACATTTTCTTAAACAGTATACTGACAATTTCTCTGTCCCACTGAGAGTAACTAAATGAAGTTACAAAGTGTAATGTAACTGCTTCACTCACCAGGACGGTAAATTTTCCACTCAGCAGCTCAGAGCGTAAGGGCTCCTCGTCAGGGTTGATATTGATGATGCCTTCTTTGATTCTTGTGTTCTGATTTTGATGCACGATTGTGGAGGAAGGAAAGAGGAGGCTAAGTTATTGGCTGACAGCTAATATATAGCATGTAAATGACATTTAACTGCATCAGATCACCATGAACTCAAATATAGAATATTGTTCTCAGCCTGTATACTTAAGTAACAGCCCATCAAATTGGGACAAGTTCCAACAACAGTATGTAAATGCCAACAAATAAAGCCACTAACACTTTTGATGGTTGCACCTTGACAAACAATTTTTGTACAGATGTTTGAAAAAGAGAAACAAAATGAGGAAGAGTTCCTCGAATCTGACAGTAATGTTCATAAAATGGGTGTCAATCGCTAGTTGCATGAGCCATAACTGATACTATCATCATACTTGCAGTCTGCAGACCACCATGCAAGTGAAATTTGTATTTTTTAAAAAAAAGTTATAAATTCTACTGCATTTATAAAATTGGTCAGAAATATTTCAACCCTTCATCCCTTATTCAGCCCTAGGAGGTTCTACTGATGACAGAAGAACAATGGTCATCTCAGGGTGGCGTCAATGTCCTGCCGTACCTTGTATGCTTGGAAGAGGTCGATGGCTCTGGAGACGTCAAACTTGCGGGCCATAAGAAACTTAACAGCTGTGGGTTGGGAGACGAGCCCCGCACTGTGAGGCTGCTCCCTGCTACGCACCTCACTCAGGAACTCCTCCACAGCCTGACAGACAAGAGAGAGGGAAGAGATAATGAGAAGACAGGCATGAGTATGTGAGGTTGAATAAAAACTGATTGAACATAAAATAAAGATGGCAGGAGGCTGCACTCGTGGAAGATGACATGAATAGAAAGATACAAACGCCAACAGACAAACGCTTGTTTTCACACAGAGATGATTTATCTGCCCTCCAAATATGTAACCAGCACGAGGAAAGCCAGTGAATGGGGTTCAACACATGAACCCAGTCACACAACAATACCTGAATTTTACTTATTCATAGATTACAACAAACATCAAGATACAAGCCAAAATACAGAGTTCTCCAGGGACATGTTCGAGCAGAGACAGAAAGCCTCAGAATCCCCCCCCCCCCCCCAGCACATCTTTCTTGTGATTATTATGTAATGGCTTGAATACACAAAACACTCACCTCTCCTCTTTCCCCTGACAATTTCAATGTTCTCTCTCTGTCTCTCTCTCTCAAAAAATATAAAAAAATCAAATAATTAATCCAAGAATTGTCAGAGAACAGCAACTATGGCATTTATACCACCAAAACACAGGGAAATCCAAAAGAGTTTCAGACTGACTGTCAAATGTGTCTGAGGCAATTCTGTAATGGGTTGAGTTACAAAATACACTCAGACATGAGGTGTTCGGTGGGACAGACTTCAGCAGCAAGCTACAACTCTTAATGTTGTGAACAGTATCTGTCCTCAGAGCAGTAAATCAACGGAAGTTATGGGATCAGGGAAAGTGATACTTGCAAATGATCAAGTGGACAGATATGGAGAGGCTGTCTATATCATTGGTGTTCTGTAACTGAACAGTATTACAGACTGTATTTCATTAAGTTTGGAGGAAGGGTAGAGCAAAGCTGAGGCAAAAAAAAAAATCTTTAAAATTTCGGTCGTAGAACCAAGTTGAGGAGCAGATCTAGAACCTTATATTTATTTATCCCTTCACTTTAAATTGCCAGATTTTTCATTTCATAGACAGAAGGTGACATCACAAAAAAGTGGTAAAGGTGTTATTCCTCTTCCAAAAATGTAACTCACCCAAATGGCTAAAAATGTAATCGCAGCGTATAACTTTACACCAGGACATAGCCAACTCATTGTGTTACATGAGACCAGACTTAGGACTTTTTATACAGGTTTTTTTATTTTTTTTTTTTGAGATGAGATTATATTATAGCTCTGCAGCAAAGTCTCCTGTCACATGATATAAAAATTAAAGTAATTCCAGTTAAAAATCTTCTGTCGGCCGAGTCCTCCTTTCACCCAGTTAAACCTGACAGTGATTCAGATCAGTTAGTAAGGCTGCTTCTCTGTTGTCTGTTTACCAAACACTCAGATGACATCTCTGTAACCTTGGTTTTTATCATGTATTATTCTGTCTCAATAACAGAACCACCTATTCTTTGTGTGAAAGCAGTTGTATACATAAGCGTAGTTTTATTTATTTATATGCACAAGAATAATTTAATGATAATTAAATGTTTACAAACGTCTCAAAATATGTACAAGTAGTTTCCCTGGAAATAGCCCTTGGCGCAGGTTTGTTCCCTCAGGGTAGACTTCCAAATTAACGGTTCAGCTTACAAAATCTTGGAAATTAATTTCATTAAGTTATTAGCTGTAAAATGAAGCTGTGTTTAGACTAGCACCGTGACATTTCGTGTTTGCCATCGATGTCAGGCCTGCTCCGTTTACTCGAGAGAGGGCAACAACAATGCTCAGAACCGGAGGATCCCTTCTGTGAATTCTCGCCCGTAAATCTGATAGGCATGACACCGCTCGCTCTTTCGTAGCATTAAACGATGAAAGTCAACATCTTTTCATCTCCTAACTGTGTGTTAGTTGATTGTGACAATTGAAAAAAAGAGCAACCTGGGATATGACATTAAGGAACTGTTAGGATGAGTCTGTTGTAATTTAAACGGCTGCCAAGATAGCTGTCGAGGAATCTACTCGCAAGTCAACAGTAGCCATTAGCATTAGCGGCTAAGTTACATGTGGTAGCTGGCTGGCTAACGATACCGCTGAAGGCAAAACAAGCCAAGCTAATAGAGACAGCTATAAATAATAGAGTAGCGGTAACATTAGCGACACGAGAATCTCTCTTTGGCCAACGTAAAACCAGTTATCATGGATGGGAGTACGACCGGTTAAATGTTCCCGACTAGTGTTAGCAAACGCCATCATGCTAACGCACGCTAACTGCTGTCAGTCACACCGGAGACTCTGGAGGGTGCGAACGGGCCAGGGCTGGTTACTATACCACCTAATTCCAGGGGACCCCAAGCGGCAAAATATATGAAACAAGCCGCCGGCTGGAGAAGAAAATGAACGCAAAGTGCACACACTGCATAAAAAAGGGAAATGGAAGATAAATCCGTCAAGAGACCCTTACCAGCTGCTCCTGAGTTGTCAGGGCTTCCGCCATCTTGAAGCCTCAGCAACGTCGCAGCAGGCGCGCCCACCAGCTGCTCGCTCACGCCCTAGAAGGATTGAAGCCCCGCCCACACTCATTCACACAGCACAGTCGAAAATCCATGTCATTCACTTTACATACCAGTATAAAACTTCTAATGAATTCTAATCAGTGTATTTTAACAAAAAGTGTTATAAATCCTGTTTACACAAGCAGTGCATAAACTTCACGTTATTTGTGGTTTGTAATATACTTCAAAACTCGAACAATATATGTATTATTTACAATATATTTACTATTTACAGTTAATTTATATTAGATGATTGCTTAGCTATCTCTACATTTTATGTATAGATAGCATACTTGAAATTTTTTATTTGTCACCTTATAAATTACGTGTATCCATTTAAAACTGTTTGGATAACTGTTTATTTAGTTATTCTGACATACAACATATTTGCAGCTAAGAATTTCCTACACTGACCCTATAGTATCATCAGACTATTATGATCACAAGCTAAGCATCATAAAACAATATCTAGTCCATTTCTTTAGCCAGTAACACGTCATCATGAAACAACTCATATATATTTAAACACACATGACAGCAGATTTGTTTCAGGAATGATGGTTTTTCTACTTTTGAAGTATTTTATATTTGTAAGTACTTTTAGATAGTCCTCCTAAGTCACGTGACTTGAGGGGAACCTTTGTATGGAATCATTTGTTCCGTCGGACTGTTTTTGTGAAACATCGGGCGGCACTTGAGCGGAATTTTTGATTTTCATGTATCAGACCTACAACAGAAAGGAGGAATGTTTGCACTCTTAAATCAAAATAATTACACAACGATGTTTGTTGTTTCCCAAGCGCTTTCTTCCCTTTGTTACACAACGTTGAAATAGTTTATTGCCTCCTCACGTGAGTCAAACTGATGTCATGTGAAGTAACGTACACCTAAATACGCGCTTGTTAAATAACACACTCTTCCAGCATGAGCGCCTCGGATCCTCGCCTGAAGAGGAAGAGCTACATGGGACAGCACCAGATCAAGAGGAAAAAAGGGTAAGACGATTTGGAATATTTACGAACATAAGCAAATAGTCTCTGCTTGCGTGGTCACTCTTCCAAATACCAGTACAAGCAGCCCTTTTTCTCTGAGCACAGCCCTCCAGCTAATGATGAGCCACCAGACAGACGCCAGTTGCTGAAAACGACCTGTTTTCTGTCTGACAAAACCAACCGACTGGAGAACGTCAGCATGGTGAGTTTCAGAGCTGGAGAGAATCTCTGTCTTTCACCGGTCTGAAACTGTCTCATACAAAGGGGATTTTCTGCTTCAGGTTGTTGGGGCAGTGTTCCCGCTGGGGGAATCTACATTAGCTCTTGATGAAGAGGTGCTAAAGGTGCCTGATGCTATAGGCCCCGTAAATCCTGCAACTGTCAATGGAGATGGACAGGAAGAGTCACACAATAAGAGTGAGAAGGAGGTGCAGCCGTCTGGTAGAAATTGGAAGGACCCAGCGTGCCGAGCTGACTGTAAAGACCTTGCTCAGCTGCTTCTCTTTAGTGAGGATTCAGAGAACGCAGAGCATAGTCGTAGGGGTCCAAAGAAGGACCAGTTACGCAAACCCTCAGCCTGCAACAGTGAACTTTCCAGCACAGAAATAAAAACCCGTCAGAAAACAGAAAGCTCCTCATGGTGAGTCCTGACTCATTTTCACTTCTGATGCCATTTCTGCTTCTGTTCCTGAAAACAAATGTTTTTCTTTGCGTTTCAGTCAACAGAAACAAACATCGGGAGGAGGTGGTTCTCCATGCAGTAAAGACAAACCTGAACCACATATGAATGCGGATCCATCTCTGGATATTTCCAGGGACTACATTTTGTTCAGTCCCACCCGCCTGGAAGCTGCCATGAAGAGGGCCAAACTGCAGCGATCATTACAGAATCAGTCCGCCTTCGTGCTCACGGTCCCCAGTGGCTTAGACCTCAGTGCGGTCACTGACACCCTGCCTCAGCCAGGTGAAACATCATGAATTCATCTAGGCCTGCACACTTCACTGAAAATGTATCCAACCTGTCACTGACTTTATCTTGCTCTTGTCATTGAAATCAATTTATATTTTACTCAGCCCATGCATGCACTACTTGTCACATGGAGTTATTTAAAATAATTATCATGAATTCAGTATATTCAAGGGATTCAGTCTATTCTATGTTTTAAGTGAACTTTTTTTTAACCTAAAAAAAAAATACCTCAAGTGTTGTGCACTTTGATTTCAACTTTATGAATTAATTACAATAAACAACCATAAATAGCTAAGCTGTGTTCCTCACACTTCAATAGTAAAGCATTGTTCATTATGACGTATGGATGTGAAATACAAATAATTGCTCATGAATTTCAATCAGGGTCAAAATCTGAAATCATCAAGATACTTTTTCAATCAGAAAAAATGTACACAAATTGCAAAACATGCAAGCATAAACTTACATGAACATTGGTATGCTACTGTTTTCAAAGTACGGCTTTATTTGATGAGATTAATATCTGCACAAAATAATTATTACGCACAAAATAGCTTTCTACAAAATATTTTGGGCAGTATTGTTAAAAATTGCTTTTTTGCACTTATGTAAGTGCTCAGCCTGAGCTTGTGATACAGTAAATCAGGCATGTCTAGTCCATGTTTCCAGCTTGTTTTCTTTCTGTTATTAAATCAATGTTATTAAATGAATATGTGACATGTCCATAGTTTATGCTCTGAACTCCAAACTTTTTCCATGTAAATCAACTGTACACTGAGTATGTGTACATTTAACGTAGGTCATAATGTGATTTCATCACGGGTTCTCCACTGCAGCCGTTGCCTTGTGCGCTCCTGCAGAGCAGACCGACAAGCTGTCGTTGTCCAGCTGGGGTTTACCCAAGCCCGTCCTGGATTGCTACCACAAACACAGAGTGACACACATGTTTGAATGGCAGGCTCAGTGTCTCACCGTTGGACAGGTGCTGCAGGGAGGTAACCTGGTATACTCTGGTGAGAAACAGCATTTTTTTGTCCCCTGAATATAATTAGCAGAATTAGTCACCGTAAAGTATTTGAGGGGAAAAAAAAAAAACACAACAAAATTTGAATCGTCCATTTCCAGCTCCGACCAGTGCTGGGAAGACTCTGGTGTCAGAGCTGCTGATGTTGAAGCGTGTGTTGGAGACCAAAAGAAAAGCTCTCTTCATTCTGCCATTTGTTTCTGTGGCTAAAGAGAAGATGCACTACCTTCAGGTAAGCAAGAGAAGAGGTGGGTATATTCAAGTGTCATTGATGCACATCATGTAATCCACCTACCGTATATCTGTGGTCCTGTAGAGCGTATTCGAAGAGGCAGGAGTCCGTGTGGAGGGTTACATGGGCAGCACCTCGGCTCCTGGAGGGTTCACAGCGCTGGATGTTGCTGTGTGCACCATAGAGAAAGCCAACTCTCTCATCAACAGACTGATTGAAGAAGGAAATATGGCTACACTTGGTAATGCACGTGTGTGTGTGTGTGTGTGTGTGTGTGTGTGTGTGTGTGTGTGTGTGTGTGCAATTAAATACACATAGAAAATATTATATAAAGTTTTGGCATATACATCATATTTGTGCCTCTAGGTATGGTTGTGGTGGATGAGTTACATATGGTTGGAGATTCTGGAAGGGGGTACCTACTAGAGCTGCTCTTAACCAAAATCCGCTACATCGCACAGAAGCAAAACACCTCTGGGTTTGTGTCTACTGTTGATTATACGTAACATTGACAGTGTTGTATCAGACATTTTTATTTGATCTTATTTTCTTGGTCTTCAGGTCTCTTTCTGAGGGAGTACAGATAGTTGGTATGAGCGCCACCTTACCTAACCTGTCCCTCCTGGCTCGCTGGTTAGGTGCAGAACTTTACCAGACAGAATACAGACCTGTACCCTTGCAGGAGCATCTAAAGGTGGGCTGCAACATCTATGACAAGAACCTCTCTGTGGTTCGAGAGTTCGCACCTTCGCTCCAGATTAAGGTAACTAGCGCAGCTGATCCAGCGTGAGATAAACAATCATTCCTTCTTGTCAATACCGTTCATGTCATTTGTGTGTGTGTGTGTGTGTGTGTGTGTGTGTGTGTGTGTGTCCTTGAAGGGTGATGATGACCACATCGTGAGCTTGTGTTATGAGACAGTGAGGGAGGGCCACTCAGTGTTGCTGTTCTGTCCCTCCAAGAACTGGTGTGAGAAACTGGCCGACAGCATTGCCAGAGAATTCTACAACCTCAGACAAGCTGGTATGTAGATCTGTCTATGTCCTATATATCATATTAGAATGAATAATAGTGAAATATTAAAATGGTATCTTATGTATTAGAGTGTTTGTGGCTCAGTTAGGATCAATTTGGAAAGATTTTTACAATATTTCTAATATTAATTCACTTTAATATCTATTTAAGTAGCTTGTCATTAACTTTGATCACTTTCTGTTTCTCTGTTTACTTCATGTGTACACAGATGTTTGAAAGGATTTATGCCTATGAAAATTTTCTTCAAATGCATGGAAAAGTCATTGGAATCTACTATTTATTAACAGGGTTAATAAACACAAGTTGTTGTGAGTATTTCTACTGTATTGCCCTTTACTCTCAGGTCTTCAAGGTGAGGCAGAGCCCCCAGCAGTGAGTCTGGATCAAGAGGGACTAGTGGATGTCAAGGCCCAGTTGAGCCGAACTCCAGCTGGTTTGGACCCCATCCTCCAGCGCACTGTGCCATGGGGGGTGGCCTTCCACCATGCAGGTAAAGACACAGCCCTTTACCAGCAACAATCAGAGGAATGGTTACTTTTTTTAATTTATTTATAAAGTAGACCTTGAAGATAGCATAACTTCACCATATGAAAAAGTTGCTTTACATTTTATTTCTTCGTTAAATGCTACGACCGCCAGACACTGGGGTTATGAGAGAATGTTTGTCTTTCCAGGTCTCACATTTGATGAACGCGACATATTGGAGGGAGCGTTTCGTCAGGGCCTGGTAAAGGTCCTGGCTGCCACCTCAACCCTCTCTTCAGGGGTTAATCTCCCAGCTCGCAGGGTCATCATTCGAACGCCGACATTTAATGGACACCTGTTGGACCCACTCACGTACAAACAGATGGCTGGACGAGCAGGGAGGAAAGGAGTGGACACTACAGGTAGGAGACTGAAGAAAATGTGAGATGAGGATTATTCTCTCTTTTTGGTCTGACATCATTCTGTTTCTGCTCTTCCAGGGGAAAGTGTGCTAGTGTGTAAGGAGGCAGAGCGTCAGAAGGGTATCAGCCTCCTTCAAGGTGCTCTTCAGCCAATCAGCAGCTGTTTGGTGAGAAGGGAGGGAGACGGCGTCACCACCAGCATGCTGCGAGCCATACTGGAGGTATCATAGAAATGGCACTTATACATCTTTCACGTGATATTTTTTATCCCATAAACTGTCTTTTTTGTTGTTGTTTTTTTTTTGGTTTCTAATTTACACCCTTCAAACATGCAGATCATTGTGGGAGGTGTAGCCAGCACTCCACAGGATGTGAGATTATATGCTTCCTGCTCACTCCTGGCAGCCAGCACAAAATGTAACAGTGAAGACGACTCCAATGAAGAGACCAACAAGGGGTCTATTGAGGCCTGTGTTGAATGGCTGATGGAGAATGAATTCATCAGTATCCAGAAAGATAAAGAAGGTACAGCCGCAGTGCAGTCTCATGATATGCCACTCAATCATCCTCGACATGACATCACACCAGGTAATTCAATGAGCCAATTTCTTACAATTCAGTGAGAAATGAGGGTGAGACCCACTCGTCTTGATTGCAGGATTGAGTAACTGAACTAGCTCTAAATGCTGTAATTCGCCGTAAAATACCACGACTACTACTACTGAATACTATATGAATATTGTACATTGACTGATTTCTCCATATTCAGAGGAGCGGTACTGTCCCACTCAACTTGGTGCGGCCACCCTCTCTTCCTCACTCTCACCTCCGGAAGCTCTTAGCATATTTGCAGACCTCCAGCGAGCTATGAAAGGCTTTGTGTTGGAAAATGACTTGCACATTCTCTACCTGGTATACAACACATATCTATCACTGAGCTCTATCAATTACAGACACAACACCAGCCCTCACAAATGTCATAATTTTACAGATGTTGTTCAAAATGTCACTCAGATCACACCATTGTATGTGGAGTGGACCACCATCGACTGGTATCAGTTCTTCTGTCAGTGGGAGCAGCTGTCGTCATCTATGAAGAGAGTTGCCGAGCTGGTTGGCATTCAGGAAGGGTTCCTCGCTCGCTCGGTCAGCGGCAAACTCGTCGCCAAGACAGAAAAGCAGCGCAGACAGATGGCGATTCATAAAAGGCAAAACAACTATTTATATAAATTTATGATGGCTCATTATGATAGATGATACATTACCAAAAAAAAACCCTTGTTCATGTTATTGTATTGTGATCAGATGGAACTCTTTATCTCTTCACAGGTTTTTCACCACTCTTGTTCTACAGGATCTAGTGAATGAAGTGCCTTTGGGAACAGTAGCATCCAAATACAACTGCAACCGTGGGCAGTTACAGTCGCTCCAGCAGTCTGCTGCTACATATGCAGGTAGGTAGCCACTTAAGAGAGTTGCTGAATGAGTATAGGCACATATAGATTATAATCATACAGACATTAAATCCTGCGCAAGATGGGGCTGTGAGAAGTATAGTAACTCGATGCTAATAGCAGGAGCACTTCTGAATGATGGATAAACTGCATAGACTTCCATGAGTGGACATGTCTGTGTGTGTGCGCACACCATTTGAATGATGGTGATTTAAACCTATCATCAGTGGTAACATAGCAACAAAACCCCGGGTCAAAAACCACCTCATTCTTTATTTGATAACTGTAAATGTCATATTCATCTCTCAGGTATGGTGACAGTGTTCTGCAGACGTCTGGGATGGAACAATCTTGAGCTGCTGTTGTCCCAGTACCAGACCAGGTTGAGCTTCGGTGTCCAAAGGGAGTTGGTCGACCTGGTTCGGGTTACTTTTCTGAGCGCTACACGAGCCAGAGCCCTATACACACAAGGCCTCTGTACTGTTGCTGAACTAGCGAGGGCTTCAGTTGCTGATGTGGAGAAGGCTTTGAGGAATGCCGTCCCTTTTAAGAGGTGGGTGTGTGCTCCAGTGAGATATAAATGCACATTAGGAGAACAAGAGTATAGCACACAGGCTAATGCACATGAATGACCAACAGCTGAGGGGTGCATAGTATAGCATTTCCCTTATCAGCGTATGCACATTACAAGTTATTTCCTGTGACAAAACAATTACATATTTTAGGAAACCACCACCATTTGATTGACAGAAAGTGTTTAGGAAGCACCACAGACATCCAGTCAGCTGGTCTGAATCAGCTTAGATGCTTCAACTGCAGTAAGAGGTTTCCAAGGTGATGATAACAGCTTGGTTTAAACAGAATGGGACAAACACTCAATTGTGACATCAATAATATGGGTCTTTTTGTTTGAAAAGTCACTGTAGCCTATGAGAAAAAATGTTCCATCTGGGAACTTTATCTAGGGAAAAAGGTAATTTGTCTATCCGCCCCATGATTCAGAGGGGTTTGTCTTAGTCCTTTGTCCTTCCACCAGATTTCCTGAAAATCTGTCTGGTAGTTTTGTATAATCCTGCTTATGTTTTACAAGTCCCAGATGAACATTTGAGTGAGAGAACAGGATCCCTTGGCAATGGTAAAACAATATAAGTTGACAGATCTACATATTCCCAGAAAAGTAAGAAAGGGAAATAGGGAAAGATTAACTCGATTTCACCCTCTACGAGTGTGATCTCAAGTTAACGTCTGTTCCTCAGCTCCAAGCGTGCGGTGGATGAGAGTGAGATGGAGGCAGCCGAGCGTCGTAACCTCCGCTGTGTGTGGGTCACCGGTGGACGAGCTCTGACAGAACAGGAAGCAGCCGTTGAGATTGTGTTGGAGGCGAGGCTCCTTCTTCGGGAAGACCTTGCACAGCTAGGAATCCAGTGGGACCCAGCGACACTTCCTCTTGGTGCTCCTGCTGTTGACAGTCACAGCAGTGAGTCAGACAACTCACCTTGTTCCCATCGCAGTACAAAACAAGCAGACGGCATTAAAAACCATCACGAGAGACTCATGAAAAGCAAGAGGGAAGATACTGATGGGCAAAAAGAAGAAAGTAGGGACAACTTAAAAAATGAGAGTGAAATGTCTCAACGAGAAAGATGGGGAAAGGATGGCAGGACAGGAGAAGCCGGTAGAGAGCAGGAGAAGTGCAAACCTGAGGTAATGGAGGAAAGGAGAAAATTGGAGGAGCACAGGAAGGAGGATGTGAGCAAAAGGGAAAAGGCACAATCAGATGGGGAAACTTCAGTGGAAAGAGTGACAGAAGCAAAAAAAGAACAGAGGAAAACAAAAGAAAATCAAGGTGAAAAAGATGAAAATGAGAAGCGGGAGAAACCAGAACAGGAGCTCAAAACAACACTACAAGAAAATGAGGATAAAAGCAAAGTTTCAGTCAGATCAAAAGGGAAACATCCCGCTGGCCCTGAGAGAAACCTGACACAAGAACTGGCTGAGATCATATCCAGCCCTTTAGTGCATCTTCAACAACCTCCTGACCGCGGTCTTTCCCCTATGCTTCCTCCTCGGTTTAGAGCCCCAATATCCAGGGTAGAGGAACATATTTGCACAAAGACATCAAACATCCTCACCTCACCTGGAAAACTGAAGCACTCAAGAGTTCTAAGCAAAGTCCTTCTCTCCATACAATCAGACAAAAGCCTACAAGTCTTGGCATCACACTCATCAAACCCCAAAGTCATTTCCTCTATCCAAAATGCAGCATGTGCGCTCCAAGTGACTCCTGGGCCTGCACAAGAACCCACTCCTGCAGCTTCTCCTCCTACAAATGAGAACATGTTTGACTCTCCTCCTACCTCAGTCCCTTTATTCTCACCCGAGGCCAAGCGAAGGAGAATAGAGGGCAGAGAGATGGATACATTTTCATCTCCTGAGCTGTACGCAGAAGATGAGAAACTTGAAGAAGTTCAGGGAGTAAAGGGGGAGGAGACTTTTGGTGACAGCTTTGAATTGGACACACAGACTGAAAGAATAATTGTTCAGCCAGAATATGAGTGTAGAGTTGCAAATAATAGAATTCCTTTGATAGAAAATCTCAGAAAGGGTGTGGTAGAAGCAGCAGGAGAGCTGGAGGAAGGAAAAAGGGTTGAAGTCCTGGACAACGCATGTCCTAGATTCAATATTTCTCTCACAGATAGCCAGATGGAGCTCATCCTTGACAGCAGCCAACAGGTGAGTGATGGGAATCATCAACCTTAAAATATTTCAATATTTTGCCTACTAAAAATGATGTCCTTACAGATTGGTCCTGAGCCTAGTGGTGCCAGTAATGTGGATGCAGGTAAAGATGAAGGCAGTGATAAAGAAGAGGCTGCTAACAGAAGCAGCAGTTTCCTGTTCGACAGCCTATACGACAGCTCTCTGCTGGCTCCAAACCAAATTCTCGACTCATCATCTGATGAAGATGAATCCGTCAGTCAGCAGAATGGAGGCGAGCGCCCCGTTCTATCAGCGCAGGAGCGACGGCGCAGTGAACTCCTCGCTAACCAGGAAGCAGAAAAATACGAGGCGATCCAATGGGGCGAGTCTTCCTTCAATCTGTCAGAATGGGGCGACTCGCTGTTGGTGGGTGAACACTTCCTGGAGAGACAGAGAGAAGTCAGTCGTCATGAAGCACCGCAGCCGAACGCAGATGATGATGATCAACAACCGCTAGATTCACAATCGGAACCTGATCAGCTACAACCGGAACCTACTAAAACAGCTACAACTTCCAAGCAAAATGAGTTGGACACAAATAAAACTATTGAGCAAAATGTCCAATCAGCTTTAAAACATCCAAATGTCCAAAATGCATCAGAAAGCAACTTTTATTGCAGTCCTGGTCTACAAGAGATTTTTGAACGCTGGCCCAGCATGTCTGATCAGCCCTGGCAAAACTCTACATCAGGACCAGCAGGCATGAATGCGCACACTGCTGTTGTAAATACAGTGCCAGATATGATACAGGTGGAGAGAAAAATTTTGACCCAGAATGTTCAAGCTGCTGAGAGTGATTGTGGAGAGCCACGCCCCCCTCAACATGACCCTGAGAATGTAGCAGAGAGACCAGGCTTTGCTGGTGACCTTATCCCCCCTACTCAGGAAACGCCGCCTGTCACTCCAAGAATAAAACTGACCACCTCGTCTGTCCGGTCTCCTGTTCAGCCACTTAAACAGTCGACCCCCACAGGCCCCCCGCCAGGGAGACCAGCAGCTTCGAAGTGTAATAAAAGACACAGTAATGATCCATCAGGAGCATCTGCTGATGGTAAACAAGCTAAATCTTTATCTGACCTGAATCAAAAGTGCCCCAAACCTAAGACTGTAGCTGAATCTGAGCAACATGTTAAAGTTAGCCCCACTTTAACAACCAAACCCCTGCCACACGCCAACCAGACCCCTCCTGGAGACCGCGCTTCACGGTCCTCCAAGCAGCTGCAGCCTCCCTGCGAGACAGAGTCACCTGAGACTTACGAAGGCTTCACTCTTCAGCTCTCCCAAGATGCATCTCTCTCATCCAGCAACTCTGGCACTTTCTCCATCATAGATGTGGCAAGTGACAGGTGTCTATTTGATACTTTTATTAAAGAGTGGAAAACAAAAGATTGCTACTCTCTGGCTTTGGCCTGTGAGAGGAAGGAGCCAAGGCAGCAGCCGGAGGCAGAAATAGGAGGGAAACATATGAGAGGTAACAGAAACAGTTGTAGAAAACCAAAGCAATTTACAGTCGAATATTCAGAAGAAGAATAGTGTCAGGCATAAGATAAAACTGAGTAGAAGATTTTTTTTTTTTATCTTGCATGTTTACATTAAATCAAAATACAGTCATCAGAAAGAAGTAATCTTTTTTATTGTGCCCTGTTATATAACATCCTCTCTGCAATGCATGCAGGTGTAAACATCAATAGCCTTACGTCTGTTCGATGCCAGCAGTGTCGGTTAGCACAAATAGAGCTTGGATTGTTCAGTTTTTGACACAAGCTCTTCAGAGTCCTCACACCTATTACCACAATGTGTATTCACATATGCTTAGAGACAGAGAATTCTGGGGACTGATGTGGTCTATAGAAGTTGCACCTTATAACGTATGCATTCTGTGTGTGTAATCTACAGTGTCAGCAGCTCAACAGCATCTCCACAGTGCGGACGGTTTTCCAGTAAAAGACAGTGACGGACTGGTGCTGATTGGATTGTCTGTCTGCTGGGGAGCAAGAGATGCGTACTACATATCCCTGCAGCAAGGGCAGAGCAAAGGTACCCACGCTAACATGCTCGATAAATGATCTCCCTCCGAAGAGATGTTTTATTTCAGCCTGCTTTTGTCCTCTCAGGTTTGAGTTCAAGTCTGGCCCCTCCTGCTCTTGATGAGGGTCTGGCAGTGAATGAGAGGTTGGGGCAGCTGAAGGCCCGTCTTACGAGGACACCAGCTGGTCTTGGAGAGAGTGTGGTTGTTACGTATGACATCATTAATCTGTACAAGACGCTAGTATTGAGCTGCGGCATCAGCTTGGAGGGAAACTTCGAGGACCCAAAGGTGAGATACAACCCAGTCTCGCATCTTTATAGCCTCAATTTTACTGTCATTTAATGTACTTGCAGTAAAACGTCAGTCAAACCATAGGTTGCGTGCTGGCTGGTGGACCCAAGCAGCGAGGAGAGGACTCTACCAAACATGGTGACCGTCTATTGTCCTGAGGAACTACCTCTGTTGGACGGACTTGGAAACGCACATGTACACTGTCCCCGTGTGAGGGCAGCGACCAAGAGTGTGCTGGTGTACGCCGTCATGAACCATCTCAGGGGCCTGCTGGAGAAAGACGGGATGATCGGTATAAAGACTCATTCCTGTTTCAGCTGGGGTAAGAATGCTGTAGATGTTTACCATGGATGTAACATTGTTGTGTGATCGTGTCAGATGTATTCAGGAGCATTGAGATGCCCTCCCAGGTATGCTTGGCTCTCTTGGAGCTTAACGGAGTGGGCTTTAGTGTTGAAGAGTGTGAGAGACAAAAGCATGTGATGCAAGCCAAACTCACAGCGCTGGAATCTCAGGCGTACGACCTCGCGGGACACACCTTCTCCCTCACCAGCATTGATGACATAGCACAGGTCAGACGCCATTTTTCCCTCTTTCTTTTCTACGTATAAGGCTATAACTCCTACAAACGTGTATATTGTATTGTAGGTTTTGTTCCTGGAGCTCCACCTGCCTCCCAACGGCGATGTGGCTGGGTCAAAAATGAAGAAAACTCTAGGCTACACCCGGAGAGGTGGTGGCAGGGTACGGCTTGGAAAACAGTTCAGCACCACCAAGGTGAAGCTCTCATTGCTACACACAAAATTCCAGTTAAAATCATCATCATCATTATATTATATAAGTTGTGTCTGAGAGGTGGCAACATTAACCGTAAGCTGAAAATGATGTCATCAGGATGTTCTGGAGAAGCTCCACCCCCTGCATCCGTTGCCAGGTGTGATTCTAGAGTGGAGGAGGATCACCAATGCCTTGACTAAAGTGGTCTTCCCCCTTCAGAGGGAGAAGCAACATCACCCCGGGCTGGCCATGGATAGAATATACCCCATGGCTCAGACGCACACGGCTACGGGTAAAATACCTTTGCGTCGTCTTAAAACTTGTGCAAACATACGATGAGGTTTTGATTTTTACCTGAGAAGCATGTAGTGACCCGCTGGTTCCGCTGTTAGGTCGAGTGAGCTTCTCTGAGCCCAACATACAGAATGTCCCCAAAGACTTTGAGATTTCAGTGGTCTCGATGATGGGAGCGAGCCCGCCTTCACGAGACAGCTGCCAGCAGGCCGCCAAACCAGGGTATGCAAATACACTACAGCAGTTAAAACAGAGGTTCTCAAAGTAGGGTCTGAGGACAATGTGGGTCACCCCAGGGGCTCCTGGTGTTAATTAATATTGGTTATTATCATTAAAAATATATCAAACCTGTGTTCATAAAAATTCACTTCGAAAATGCAAATTTCTGATGGATTTCTCACAGTACCTAACAGTTAGATATGATGCCAATTTCCACCTGTGAAAGTATGATAAAAACTTGATTCTAGAAATATTATATATATATATATTTATATATATGTGTGTGTGTGTATATATATGTGTGTGTGTATGTATATATGTATATATATATATGTACATATATGTATATGTATATAACACGTTCTTCTTTTTCCTTGTGTTTTTTCGAAGTTTTTTTTTTTATTTTTTTTAGGATAAGGTTTTATTGTTACAACTGACTCAGGATCACGCACAAGAATACCATTTGTACTTGTTTAAAATTGTTTTTAACCTGTACAAATGGCAATAAACACTAAACTAAACTATTGCGACAATAATATATAGATAAGTCAAAAAAAATTGTGAGTTTTAAAAAAAAAGTGTAAATTATCAGATTAAAAAGTTAAAACTACAGAAAGTTTTCATGCGATTTAAAAAAAAAAAAGATGTGATAGTTCATTACGAGAAAAATATTCCATTTTTAAAATGAAAAAAATCAAATTTGTTTCAAAACATTATTGTTATGAAATAAAAACTAATACAGATGATGCAGTTTTCATCGCGTGCATGTGCATCCATGTCCGTGTGTGAGAGAGAGAGAAGGCTCAAATTGTTTGACATCATGGTTTTGTTCCTCTTTTCCAGGAGGAAGAGATGCTCGGTGGTCCCTCCAGCTGAAGGTGCAGAGCGAGGTCCATCATTCTCCGTCAGCATGAGGCACGCCTTCGTACCTTTTTCAGGTTACTAGTGTGTTCTTAAAGGTTGCTCACCTTTTAACCTGTAACTTTGTCTCAGGCTGGTGCGTCACCCTTATTTTTCTGTCTTATTGTGCAGGTGGGATGATATTAGCAGCTGATTACTCCCAGCTGGAGTTGAGGGTGCTGGCTCACCTGTCCAAGGATCAACGCCTTTTGCAGGTCAGTGCCTGACAGATGCTCAGTGAAAAGTAAAAACCCTGAGTAAGAAACATCCGTGAAATTCTGTGTGCCAGGTGCTGAATGGAGGAGCAGACGTGTTCCGCTGCATCGCTGCTGAGTGGAAAAGTGTTGACCCGGAGAGTGTGAACGACAACCTCAGACAACAAGCAAAACAGGTGCAGCTGGGCAGGAGTGAGACTGCAACTGGGACACACCTGTATTCCCACTGGTTTGTTCACGTGCGTGTGTGTGTGTGTGTTCAGATCTGCTACGGCATTATTTACGGGATGGGAGCCAAGTCTTTGGGGGAGCAAATGGGAGTGGAGGAGAACGATGCAGCCTGCTACATTGAGAGTTTCAAGGCCAGATACAAAGGTACAGAATATGAGTGTGTTACGTGTATTTGTGACTTAATTTATGTCTCCTCTGCAGCTGCCTGTAACTTATTAATGTGTTATACTTCATTTAAAGCTACCCTCCTGTTAGCTCTGTTGGTTTTGCTTCTAAAGGCTATTTGTGTTTTAGGAATTAACGCTTTTCTCAGGGAGACGGTGAAGAGCTGCGTAAGGAATGGCTACGTTCAGACTCTGATGGGCCGTAGGAGATACCTGCCTGGAATCGCCAACACAAACACACACGTCAAAGCACATGTAAGCAGAATCAGATGTCGATTTCCTTTGCGATATGAGTACAAAGTCACATGTACAATGTCTGGAACAACTGTACTCTTTCTATGTGTCACTGTGTTTTTGCATATATTTTACAGTTGTATTGTAATTTAAAGCACATAATGTCAAAATCTTAAGTGATTGAGAGATACTAAAAAATATTCACTGATGGCGACACGATAATGACTACATTTATGTTTTATTTTACAACTTTGAACCCTTAAGTCCTAGGAAGTTTGTGTTCTGTTCTGGAGTTCTTGAGTTAAGACGCTTAAACCAAACAGGCCACAACCGTCTCCACTAATTTGAATGTCGTCACAATCATCACATCATTTCACACATCTTTTTTTTTTTTTTTTTAACCCCAATTGGATAATAGCTTTCATTTTTTTATGTTTCATTTAGTTTTACTATAAACGGCTATCAAATGAGAGTGAATGTGGCTTTAGACTTGTTGGACTTGATCATTTCTGCAAACTTTCATCAACACCTGCTTGACTGCATGTTGGAGGGCCAAAATTATCGTTCTGGTATTCACAGGACTCAGATGCATCTCTCTCTCTCTCTCTCTCTCTCTCGCTCTCGCTCTCTCGCTCCTCCAGGCAGAGCGCCAGGCCGTGAATACAACTGTTCAGGGATCAGCAGCAGACATCGTAAAACGTGCTACTGTTAACATCCAGAAACAACTTCAGAAAACATACCCTTCAGCTCCACTGTCTCACCAGCACACACACTCAGGTAATACACACACGCACACACGTATGTCCGTACCTCGTTCAAAGATTTACGTTTGACAGTTTATTAACAGTTAACACAGCCAGTCATCACCGCCGGCCCAAAGGAGCGTACTTTGTCCTGCAGCTACACGATGAGCTCATCTATGAAACCACAGAAGACAACGTCATACAGGTACGAGGATGATGGAACTGCACTCTTATCGCACTAAATACAAGAATAATGAGACCAAACAGTGTGTGGAGAGTTCTACGTAAATCCATCACTTCCTGTTTGCTCTTTTCTGCCAGGTTGCTCAGATAGTCAAGAGGGAGATGGAGTCGGCAGTGAAGATGTATGTGAAGCTTAAGGCCAAAGTCAAGGTGGGACCCAGCTGGGGCAACTTGCAGGACCTTGATCTGTAAAGTGAATGTTGAAGTGTATTGTTGTGATATGTATATATAATAATTTATCTTAAATTATTTTAGCAATTAACATGAAAAATAATGAATTGTAAGATATTTTTAAGTGCCAAATTAACTTTCTAGAATGTAATTATTTTTTGAGTTTACCTTTTTTGTAATACAGGACCTGTGTAACTGGTACACGACACACAATGAGATTTTCTACGTGCAAGTATCCTGTGTTAATATATAATAAAACAGAATTGTCAAAGGAGCTTGGTTTTATTTTGAAAGTTTGATGTTCTAGAACAGGGCGGCAAGGTGGTGCAGTGGTCAGCACTCACTGTTGCCTCACAGCAAGAAGGTTCCAGATTCGAGTCCCGGCTCCATCACAGGATCTGTCTGTGTGGAGTCTCCATGTTCTCCCTGTTCCTGTGTGGGTTCTCTCTGGTACTCCGGCTTCCTCCCACAGTCCAAAGACATCAAGAGGGGACGAGGCTGATTGATACTCTAAATTGACCGTAGGTGTGACTGTGAGAGTGAATGGTTGTCTGTCTCTATGTGTTGGCCCTGTGATGGACTGGTGACCTGTCCAGGGTGAACCCCACCTCTCACTCGAAGGCTGCTGGGATAGGCTCCAGCCCCCCGCGACTCTTAACAGGATAAGTGGAAGAAAATGGATGGATGGATGGATGGATGGATGTTCTCGAGCAAAAAATTGAAGCAGATTCAGTCTGGAGGACATCCTGAAAACTTTTTATTGGACCATTCTTTGAGTTGTCTGTCAAAAGAACGAACAATATTATCACTTATTAACACTGCTCCCACTTACAGTTGGGACATTAATCACACGTGTCAGTGAAGTAGAGTTTGACCATCTCTGTTCTTCAGGGACAAAACAAATGAGTTGTTAGAATTTTGTGGTAAGTCTTTTGATGATTGATGTTGGAATTCTTTTAAAAAAATTGATCATTGTCACATTAAGCCAATGCAGACTATCTTAAAGAAACCCAGTCAAAGCCTACGAGGGCCATTAAAACATTTGTTATATTTTTTGTTAACTGAATAACAACCAATGTGCCTCAGCTCACCTCAACAGGCTGTTTTGACACCAACAAGTGAAATAAAACAAGTAAATGTCATGGACACGTCCATTAACAAATACATCATGAACAAAAATGTTGCAGCTTGATATCAAATTTTGGCACATTTGGGTCTGTACACTTGATTATTTTAGAAGGATTTTCCACCCATTTAATGCACCTAACTGTAAGATATGCAAGACTTCACCAGGTTACAGCTGGTTGTATCCACAGTACTGAGAACAACACACGTTAATACTGAGAAACGGGACGCTGATGCTTCCCGTGTGATGTGTGCTGCTCTTTTGACATGAGGCAGTTGAAGTGATCGCTAAAGATGAAGCATCAGCAGACACAGTGTCTTTGGTGGTTTTGCTGTCGTCCGCTGATGTGTTGCAGCTCTACAACAAATATCAGCCAACAACTGATTGGCAAGCTCTTAAAGCCAGAGAGGAAAAAAGATGTGATGCCAGTCATTTGCAAATCCACTTTATTAGCCCAACAGCCTTTCCTGATTTAGGACTTAGCAGATTTTAATGAGCAAGAGGGGGCGATGTTGAGTATGCATGTTCCTGTAAACAGTTTTTAGTCAGACTCAGACTTTTATTAATCAGTTAAGGCATCAACACAGGCGGAGCTGTGCGTTTCCCCAGAGTAGAAAACAGAACCGAGAAAATATATGTACACAAGTACAGTTAAGTGCTACTCAAATGGCCTCGTGTTCCACTGGCTAGATCAGACGCAAGAACACCAGGGACCAGGAACTGGACTTTCTTGCTCCATGAAGTACAGGGGAGGCGTGTGCTGGGGCCAGGAGCTTTGTCTGTGTCAGATAGGATCCCGGGGGAAGCTCCGGGCGCTGGCCTTGGTTTTCGGGGTACAATAGTATAGATGAAAGAAGGACACAGGAGGTTTCAGGAAGACGTTTAGGGAGGTGTCAGGGCGTCTCTCCGTCACGGCTGAAGTAGTACCTAACAGGAGGACCAGGGAGGTCCTCATCGCCGTCTGCTTCCGGAGGGAACGACACGGTGAGGTCAACGTAACGGCGACCCACTGATGGCTTGATTAACTTCTGCATCCTGTTGAGAGAGGCAGGATTGTGTCCATCTGAGTTTAGGAAAGGGATCGCTCACTTTAACATGACCAAAAAGTATAATTGTTTCACTGCACAGGACGTACGTCAGTTTAAGTCTCTTTGAGTGTCCAGGCATCACAGGCACATAGAGCATCTTCACACCATAGACAACCATCGTGGGTTCAATGCCATACTTCTCCTGAATTAAAACAAATCATGGTCAAAATATGCAACGACAGTTACTAAGTGAGTTACTGGAGTCCACCACACCAGCAGCATGTTCCTCACCCTCACTGCATTGATGAAGTCAGAGAGAGTGAAGTCCTCATGGCCAAAGATGGTCCAGCAGTCCCAGATGGAAAAATAGATATCGTCCCTGGGAAAGACACCATGGAGCGGTCACTAATTTTATTTTTGCATTTTAATAGCAAAGAAATATTGGTCAAAAATAAGGGTTGTTGTCTTCTTTTTCTTATCAGCAGGCTGATCAATTCTCTCGTTTGACAACTGGCAGTTTTTGTTGCTCCGGAGTCGTCAGCCTCATACTTGTGTCTTGAACACAGTGCATCAGAAACCATGTTGTGCTGCTATATTTAATCGTTCTATATTTATTTTTTTAAAATTATTTCCAATGACTTCATCACATAGCTCAAGTTTTTTTTTTAATAAAGAATTTGTTAAATGATATTTGGATTTCATATGAGGATGATTGCAATGACAAACTTTGGCGGTGTATCGATTCAATTTTTAGTTTAAAAGCAAGTCAGAACCAGTCAACCACGGTTTTCTTTTTTGTACAATTTTCTTCTATTGTAGAATAGTAATAAAGAAACATAGTAAATGGTAAAATCTATATTCCAATTATTCAATTACAGTATTTTACAGTGATGTCTTATTCATCCACTCAGGGTGCCAACCAGCTCATGGACACGTGGTGTCTGGGAAGCTTGAGGACAAAACCTTCCAATTCCTAACTGGCCATCCCACGAGTCATGCGAGAATGAGAAACCGAGCACGAGTGAAACTGTACCTGATGAGAGTCCGTTTAACTGGGGCAGGTTCAGTCAGCACCACCACGGGGAGGGCCAAGTTAAAGAAGCAGTTTTTCAGAGACTCGAACCCGTAGCCTCCGACGATCTTGATCAACTCCAGGGCCACCTGAGTTAGTCCGAATAGTGACGCGGACGTTAACCACTCTGACACAAGCTGAAGCCGTAAATTAACCTTTCCGTTATGACGGGATTGTGTTGAGTGTTCTCACCAGTCCAGCCACAGCAGCTGTTGCCGTGGCGATGGCAGGGATGATCTTGCCAGCGATGCGTTTGGTCTTGAATCTATCGGCTGGTTCGATGGAGTACATTTTAGCTCTGAGAGATGACGCTGAGGTGACAAAGTCCATGTGGCCGTTGCTGTCGTCATCCTTTTCAAACTCCAGCGGACACATGCGTAACCTCTCTACAGATTGCACGTGGAAGCAAACACGTTAGTTCACATCGAGCAGATTTACAGTGTGCAGTGACATCACAATGTTCTGTGCGTACCTGGTGTGACACAGTCAGCAGCGATAGCCTGCTCCAGCTGAGCCATGGCCTCCCGCTCCTCTTCACTGCTAAGAGGCATCTTCATCTGATCAGGCTTCTTCGCCGTCTCATCCGTCTCTATACACTGAGAGGGACAAATCAACCGTTTCAAATCATGAAGACGGAAGGAAATCATGAAGCACATTGAGTCCTCTTACTTTTGCTGAGGGTTGGTACTCGGGAATCTTGACAGCAGAGAGGATTCTAGTCACAGCCTCTTCTGACATATCCTGAGGGAGGGAAATGCATCGAGTCTGTCGGTCGGGGAGGATTTCTGTGCATCTGTGTGCACGGCTGAACAGCGTGACCTACCTTTTCTGAGTAAGGGATGTTATAAATGCTAGCGAAGAGACGGGCCATGCTGACAATGAAAGTGAATTGTCTGATGGGAAAAAAAACAAGAGCTCAAATATGTAGCAGGCGTCACACAAGATATAGTTCTATCTCACCCCAAACCTTTGATTGATCTTTCATTTGAATGCTATTTTTTCCCCAGAATGATAATCAAGTAAAAAGTAAAGAAGCAGCTTGGAGTAGTTTACTGTGGAAACCTGCCCAGCAGTGCGCGACAGTGGACGCATCACACCTTTCACTCTCCGTCAGCTGATTCTGCCTACACTAGGGGAGTCAAGGTGCCCCCCTAAACCTCCAGAGAGTACTTATAGTTTTCCTTCTGGATGTCCATATTGGAACATTGTTATTTGATCGCATGGATAGCCAACTATTTCATCGAATATTGCTGATTTACACAAGGTTAGAGTACATTGACCACATCATAAGTCTTAATTTATTCAATTGTGCCTGTTCAACTTGATGTCCTGGACAACTTTTATTCATTCCCCTCCATTCACTGAAATTGCTTCTGATTTCACTCACATCAGAATTTATTCACTCATTTATAGCAGAATTGGCATTCGTCAGGCTGTAATACTTACAAAGGGTCTTTTAAGTCAAATTCAATAGGTGCTGGTGGTCTTTTGGGGGACTGCCAAAACAAACCTAAGGACGAGAGACAAAGTTCACATTAAACGGTGCTTTCAAGAGCACTTGTCATAAATGCGTGTGGAGAAACTTACTTCCATCTTTTAACCTTGTGTCCAGGGGGAAAGAGTGCAGCAGTTGTAGAGCCTGCATACATAATAGTGACATTTCATTAGAGCGTCTCATGGTATATTTTCTCTTCATTGTTTCTTGCATATGAATGTTCGGACATAATTACCTTTCTTGTAAAATACTTTTCAAATTTTAGACGAGCTAGAGTGACGCACTGTTCCCACTGGCTGGGCCGCCTGCTTAGCAGCTTAATGACCTGGAATGACCCCTCCAAACTTTCCCCCGCCTGCATCCTCTGCTCCAAAACACAAGAAAATCCATCAGTGAGAAGTGTTTCACAGAATGACGTATTGTATCACTGGCATACGCCTTCACCAAAGGCTTTACTGACTGAGTGAAGGTCAGTGCAGATGAGTCTCACCTGTATCACCACCTCAGCTGACGAGTGGGTCTGCCAGAACGTGTTGTACATGGAGGGCTTGTGAGCGAATGCATTCTCAAACTAGGGTACAAAAAAAAGGGACAGAATCTTTCTACATGAAAATGATCCGTTTGCTATAGGGAGGAGGGATTCTGACGGGCTAGAAACAGGCAGACCTTGTCCCGGGCCCACTGGATGGTGTGCTCTATAACAGAAGGGAACGACTTGAGAGTGCAGAATGGGATTTCCTCCTCTGGCGGGTCCCTCTGGATAAGAGAAGGACAGTTATTTGATTTAGAGCTGACAACAAATTCCAAGTGAAGAGACGGCGCATGGGACCAACTGGAGCGATGAACACCAACTCACATGGCTATTGTAGGACTCTGTCAAATTTGGCACGATGATTTCTGTGTGGCCTTTAGTTCCCATGGTGCCAGAGTCAAGGAGAGGTCTCTGATTGGATACACAGCGGCTGAAAATCAAAGAAATACAGAGTCACAATGTTGACTTGAGTAGTCAAAGGCTGAGTCAAAAACAAGCCCAACATTGCTGGGGAGTCAAACCCTCACTTAAATACGCGCACCAACCTGTCCACGTATCTCCGAGCCTCCACGTTGTCCAGTGCCGTGACCACCAGGTTCAGATGGGAATAGAAGGCATCGCTGTAGATGCCCTCAGTGGCTGGACACACCTTGTTGAGGTGAGCGTTCACATGCAGTTCAGGATTGATCTCCCAAGTGGCTTCTGCTGCCGTGGTACTCTTTGATTTCTGAATCAGATCGAGAAGGAAAAATGTGAGTCTCGACCCGTTTCAGAGGAGCATTCAACAAGATTGACTGGAGAAGAGGAATGAGAGAAAATAAAGGTGGAGATGGAAGTTCTGCTCACCTGTATATGATGCGGCCTGAAAAGAAACTGTCTATTCAGGTTGGACTTTTCAATAAGGTCTGGATCTGTGATGCACACCTGAGGATGGATAGACGCGACACATGAAGCTTCAGTGAATGTATCGACTTGCAATGAAAACCACTCAAAACCAGGGAAACAGAAGGAGGAGGAGGAAGAGCTCACTTCTCCTGAGCTCTTGGACAGTCCCACTCCAAGCAAGGCAAAGTTTTTCAGCATTTCACAGCCTATGGCACCACAGCCAACCTGGAAGGGATGACATCGCAGGTTTTTATTTACACATGAACCAGAAGAGAGACCTTTTTAGCTCAGCAACACTTACCATAAAGACCCTGAGCTTGTGTAGTTCCACACACATTGATTCACCAATACAAGCTCGTACTCCATCATACCGGTCTCCCCGGGGGAAAAACTCCTCAACGGGTAGAGACTGAAGTGGCTGAACTACCTCGATGGCATCAAGATAAAACTATGTACAAGAGAAGCGGAAGAGTAAATTAAAACAGCAGAAAGGGCATAGAAGTGTGTAGTAGGAGGAAAGAGGTTGAACGATCAAGATATTAACCGTCTCTTCTGCAGGTTCACTGGAACCCGGGCTGAATGCTGATTGAACCCTTTTTTGGCCAGTGGGAAAAGGGTTCAACATTTCTCAGTGCCATAAGTACCTTAAGATATCAAAAATGAGATATAAAAATGATAGGACACATCCTACCCACTGCTGCAGGGGGGAAAACTTCCCCGTGATGGCCTTAAGAACTTCCTGACTGGCGAGGCCTCCTACAGCCGCTGATAATGGCGGGAGTGTTCCCCTCGCCGTTCTGGACAGGCAGCGCACCAACTCCATATTCACAGGAGCCTGGAGGTAGAAGCGAAAGAGGAAGAGCCGTTAACTGACCTGCGTGTCTGCACGTGTGCATCCCCGCAAATTCATGAACAAGCAAATTGGAGAAAGAACAAAGAAAGAACTCACTTTGTTCCTGAGTGTTTCATTCACTTCCTCAGTTAGCTTCACTAAAACCTCAGCATCCTGTGAGCACCTGATGGCATCAAAGTAAAAAACACAACTGAATGTGTCACAACTTCGCACAATGGAAACTGTAGAGCCGAGATATTCTCTCCTCATTTAGTGTACAGAAAGCAGAGCAGCTGATTGGATCTCCACAACGAAAAGCAGAGTGTTTACCCGATGTTGGGCAGTCGACTGTGCTGCTCGTGGAAGGTGTCCAGGGCCAACATGGCTGCATGGATCTGTAGCGGGGCCTGATGGGTAGATTAGAAACACGATTGTGGGGGGGAACTGCTTGGTTGCACTCAAACAACAATAATAAGGCATTTGGTATCTGACGTCTGCATCACAAAGATCATTAAAGCTTTGTGAGGAGAGGCACTCATGTTAGTCTCAGCAAAACAAAAACCAAAGATAATCTGTTTTATACGTTTGTTAAGCAACTGCAAAAAAAGTACGAATGTAAACCTGGAATATAAGAAAGAGAATAAATGTTACCTTTCTAACTTATTAAACAATCTCCCTTTGTGAGACGAAAACTCACCTCTGGCTTGCTGAAGTCTGGCGTCAGGACCTGAGGATCATGTAACTGCCTCTCCATAGTTTCCTAACACACACACACACACACACACAAAAGTTCGGTTTGCTGACATGTATATAACTTTTATTAGTTCATTTCTGGTTGATCTGATGAAAAATTCAACTTACAAATCTAAATGTTTTAGGGGTTTTCACCAGGACAAAGAAACCTCCATGTGCATATGCTTGTAGCTGGGATGTGTCTCCTATTGTAAAACTGTGAGGGGAAAGGACTGAAACCACACACACACGCACACAAAGAACAGAAATAGCTTCGATTAGACAGCTACTTTGAGATGTGCACTGATACAACAAAAGGCCATGTAACTTGTGAACAGGCTATATCTGTTCTGGCAAACAGAATCAACATGACAATTACAAATTCAATCGATATAAATAGTTAGTAAGAAGTACGACTGCACTGAAACCAACCAACCAGAATCAAGACATGATACCTGAAACCTGTCGTGCGGTGCCGTTGAGTTCAGCCATGCCATTGACCTCCCTGAAGACAACACTCTGGCCTGTCTGTAGTCCGTGGGGTTGGTTGTCCAGGCAGGTTACCACCCCAGGAGTGTCCTAACAGGTCACAAGTCAACAGATGTGTTCTACTGACTGACCGTGACTTAGAGTGGACTCCAGTTTTAGCATCATGTTTCCAAAGTTCTACTTCCAAACGTGCTTTATTATTGGAACTGACTTTAATTTACTTTATACATCTCACAGCTCAAATGTAAAGTAGCACAATAGTGCTTCTTATTAGTTGGGGAAAAAAATATTCACCAGAGCAACAAATTTAAAAATCAGAACAAAAATCAATGAATGAGATGTTGTCTTGAGGCAAACATCTGAGTTCCCAGAAGACTGTTGAGGATGTCGGAGATGTTTACCTGAGTGATACTTTGGATGAAAATCTCCTTGGGCTCCTCTCCTGTGGGATCCGACACTTCAAACTCCTCTCCGAAGTCACAGAATAGCCGCATACAAATACCAAAAGCATCGCAGCCAATGAACTGCCGAGGACAAAAACAATGTGGGTCAAACGCATGACATGTCTGACCGCCGCTGTAAGATGTGCTAAAGCTCTGCAATGTATGACTGCTCCATGGAGGCTTACTCTGATGGGCGGGCGCTGCGAGTGGCAGAACTCATTTACTCGCTTCTGTAGCCTCAAACTAGATTCTGTTAGAATCACACACTGGCAGAGAGAGGAGAGTAAACAGACAGACATTCAAAGTTTCAGGTTGTAACAGACTCCAGAGCAGTGAAACGATCTTCCAAGAAAAGTTAATGTCGATTTTTTTTCAATGGAGACGACTCCTGAGCCTGTCAGTGCCTAGATTCATCTTCTCTGAATGGCTTGGAAATTATAGCCCTCCAGATTTAGCACAACCACTGGTTTACAAAGTGGGGAACTGAGACCCCAGATGACCTTGAGAGGGATCCAGAGAGGTCCCCAGCAAAAAGGGAATAATCTATTTTTCCAATAATTCCATCCATCATTCCTACAATGACAAAATGTAAAACTGATTCTGTCTTCCGTTTCATGAACTTTCTTAAATTAAAAAAAAGGCCAATTAAAAATCCCACCAGCCTCAGAGATACTGGAAAGCAGCGATGCATTACCTGATAATTTCTGAGAAAGCTGAGATCAGTGTTGTCATCCAGAGCAGAGAAAGACACGTCAACATGAACATAAGGGTTCAATTCTGCAACCCGAGGACAAACCGCCTCCCCCCTGAAGATGGATCAAAGCAAGACACACACAGATGCTGAGACAGGAAAAAAAAAATGCACACACTGCAGGAAAAGTGTGTGTGAAAAATACAATGTTAGCGTGAGTAAGGTTAGAGGTTACGTCTGTTACCTTCTTCTCTGGCTCAACACATCCTCTTTGAGAATAAAGAAGTTGGAGCCCAGATCCCAGGTCTCACATTGTTTTGTGTCATGAAGGGTAACTGCCTGTCCACACACATACACAGTAATATGTTCACATACAAGCACTTCAGCTGGGAGACCCACTAATGTAACATAATTCATTAAATTTCCCACCTTCACACCAGCCAGGACAATATTCTTTGCTGTGAAACCGCAAAGATGCTCATTATCAAACCATGAACTGGTGTGTCATGTGAGAATTATTACATTGAATAGTGATCTGGTGCACTGTGATAGCCTACCTATCTCTATGCCAAGCCCTCCCAGTCCACTGAGAAAGACCGCAGACTGGGCCATCTGGTGCATAGCGCTGTCTCCCAACACATAGCGCTGGCGGCTGAATAGTGAGAGAATGCGTGTGAGTGTGGGATGACGGTTTCCCACCTGGGAACATTTATGTCTTGATAAAATCATGTTAGCTGTTGGGACACTGTTATTGTTGAAGTTACTTAACAAAACTACTATCTCACCCACAAAAAAATGTAGGTAACCTGAATAGATCGTTGCATTCAGTAACGTGCTGTCATTTGTAGTCTTCTCTGCTGCGTCACGTCACCTGTCGTTCTAATGTGACGATATGAATCAGACACTTGCCTGTACAGAGAGTCGTCTATCTCCATCGAGTCTGCAGCCATACTGGGAGGGGAAGAGGGGGGTTTCAGCAGTTTGATAGATAACGACCCAACCTATTAGACACATACAAGTACAGACGGGCATTACTTAACAAATGTGGTAGTTATTTCGGTTTACTAGCTGTAATTATTCAAAGACAACGCCCTGTGGTAATAGCTACATTGCTAACTAACTGCCGGCTAACTGTGACTGTGTGTTAATGTTGTTAACCTGACAGCTAGCCGCGTGTTAACTCTTAAAATAATGACATGGTATCTCCTAAATGCGGCTAAGCTTATCAACAACATGCCATCTTTTTAGCCGTCATAAAAAACCCTGTTGGCTTTATAGAGCAGAGGAAACCTCAAGGCTAGCAGGTGCAGCTAGCTAGCGTTGAGTCCCAGTGCCTGGTGCCGGTGGCGAGAACACATGATTCACACTAGTTTGAAGTTAAGAACCATAAATCAATGCGGCAAGTAAACATCTGGATAAAGTACTGTTTGTAATAATATAAATAAAAGAAATAGTATGAAAATTCGTTGTCAATACAGTTAAAATAAGGCAAAGATTCAAACGTTGCGACCTGTCAGTATGCGCGACGAGCTGTAGCGAATGAATGGCTGTGACTGGTTGATGATTTGGACCGTTTCCGGGTTACCGCGATCATGTGATCAAGGTCGTCGCGATTGACTTTAAACGCCTTGGACTACTTACAACCTGTGTGTTTTATTTATCCTCCCATTTGAAATAGTAAAAGTCCTTAAAATCCAGGCGGTGTAACACTGTCAAAATTGGCAATATTTGTACAAATTTATGTCAGGCTGCGGAAAAGTGCTGATTTCAGTAATACTCAAAGTCAGCCATTTGTTTTATTCATATTTAACGTGCATGACAAGAAAATTCGAGTTTCATGCATGTCTATTGAATGTGTCTCATCATGTGGCAGTCAGTGGTTGTCAAACGGGTTTGGGAGGGAGAGGGCAAAAATGGCAATTATTTTCATTATTATTCCATTCCGTTCTAACACAGTCACTTAATGTGAATTTCTATTTTGGATCTTAAGTTTAAAACACAAATAGAAGTCTGTGATTGCTTACTTATTTGGTATCAATACAATTTTCAAAGATATAAAAGCATTTTAGCAGTACATACTGAGGCATTCTATTTTAAAAAGTAATTGAAATTTAGAAATAAATTTTTTTTACTAAGAAAAAACTTTGTTCCCTGACTTGTTTTTATTTAGTAAGTCAAGGTACTCTTGATGGAGAAATCCATTCATCCATTTTCTACCGCTTATCCTGTTAAGGGTCGGGGGGGGGGGGGGTCACTGACTTGTGACCATGAAGTGAAGGCGGGGGCTCTCATACTGTCCTGAGGTGCTGGCAGCAGCAGTGAACCTCAGTACAACGTAACATTTTTACTCCAGTAAGAGATTTTTGCGTTGAAAAGCTCACTTTTTCACCTACGACCATGAACTAGTTACAAACTTTGTAGAACAGACTGCATAACTGGATCAAGATAAGTCGGTAAACCGGTTCAATCTGGAAAGTTAGATCTGAATATTCAAAACAATGTTTGAGACCCACTTCTGTTTGAGGAAACAAAGTTCAACAGCCAAGTGAAACATTTACATCTAACCTACTCCAATTCAGGGGTTACGATGCTGTAAAGAAAACAAGTATACAAATATAACTTATGTGTATTAAAACAGTTTGTGTCGTCGAGGAGGGACAGTTGATGCATCTTTGTAGGGACTGTTTTAATTCCCAACTTGTCTCAAGAATAAATGATATACGACTAATTAGGCTTAAATCCTGTGGCCAGACAGATTTCCTGGGGTAGTATCCCTCACCTTCAGACCCTAGAGACCCCTCCCTCTGATCATATTGGTCACAGGCACATGCAGGAACCTCCCCCCAGAACTGCAGCCAAACTCCTGTGCCAAACAAACTCTGAACTTCAAATTGTTGCCTCCATCTCTTTGACTGGCTCCTGCCCGCAGACTGTCAGCAGCAATGTGGTGTGGTCGGCTGGCACTGCGTCAGCTCCGGCGGGTTTCTCCTTTAAATATCACCGTGGGTTTAACAAATGCCATGCAGAGGAAGATGTCAACCTTGCCGCGGGTGTATGTCACCAGGCAGATCCCACCTGAGGGCCTGAGGATCCTGCAGGAGTCTGGACAGTGAGATAAATATTTTATTTAATATTGCAAGAAAACATCCCGATTGACCAATTAATTATATAAAGCAATTTTTGACTCATGTTTTTTGAAGTTTAAATGTCTGCTTTGCAAAGTTCATTATTTACTTTTGGGTAAACAGCATGGCTGCTGCGTGCGTCTAGGTTGGTCAGATAAGACACATACAGAGTAAAGAGGATTCCCTCACAGCAGAGCCCAACAACACACCCGACATAGTTCCAGATATTTGTAGGAGTTTTACTTGTGTGAAAAAAAACTCTGATTCAATTCATGCATGATTTACTTTGCAATTCTTCTGATTTTGTGGAGGTTTTCTTTTTTTGCATTCTTTTTGTTTTGTTTTTTTTCATTTGGATCTCTGGTCGTGTCTTCTATTTCACCAGGGTGCAGTTTGAGCTGTGGGACTCTGACGACACCCCTGTCCCCAGGAAGGAGCTGCTTCAGAAGGTCAGAGGTGTTGATGCCCTGCTCTGCGTGCTGACAGAGAAAATTGATGCGGAATTGTTGGATGCTGCAGGTTTGAGGAACCTCTTGTTTCAGATGAATGACCTGAATACAGCAAACACTCTGTGATGCAAGCACAAGTGTGTATTGTGCTCCTACAGGTCCAAACCTGAAGGTCCTCAGCACCATGTCCGTGGGGTTTGACCACCTGACTTTGGAGGAGCTGAAGAAAAGGTGACTCTAAGCATTTGTTCCCTTGAGTCACGATGCTTTGATTTGAAAAATTCAGATATGACACAGAACAGTGGCAAAATGCAATGTCTAACTTCTGTCATCGTGCTCAGTGTTGAATGTAGGTTGTGATGTCAGGGGACAACAGTATCTACTCACAGCTGACAAGGCTTTAATGATGTTACGCCAAACATCTGGTGTCCATCCCTTATCTTCCTGCATCGCCACAACCTGACATCAGGGCAGACAGAGGAGAAGCTGGGCGTTTACAAGGAATGTTAATTCACTCGCACTCAAACGTCAGCGTTTCGTTTACTACTTCTAACCGGTCTCTGGGGTCACCCCTCGTTTTTGGGTGCTTAGATAAAGTTACGCTGTGCTTACAGTAAGCTCCCTAAAAGGGGTTAGACAGAGCACAGAGGCTAGTCTGAACTAAACTTGAGCAGACGCTTGGAGAAGAGACTGAACGGCCACATGGGAGGGAAGATAACGAGATGCAGGTGTGTCACATTGGGGTGGGACAGGCAATCACTGAGCATGAAACACAGGAAGGCAGGAGGTGGAGAGATAAAGCAGAGGGCAGCGATAACGGCAAAATAAAACAGGAAATACTGAGAAAGACACAAACACATCGTTGTATGTCTCCATGTTGAGTGTCTGTCACGGTGACCTTGACCTTCGAGCGCCCAATTGGTCTAAAAATAAGTGTGTGTGTGTGTGTGTGTGTGTGTGTGTGTTCCTACCCAGAGGGATTCGTGTAGGTTACACCCCTGAGGTTCTGACAGATGCTGTGGCGGAGCTGACCGTGGCTCTACTGCTCACCACCTCCAGGAGGCTAATAGAGGCCACACATGAAGCCAAGACGTAAGGTTACACACACTGATATGAATTTACACTCTACACGAAACAAACAGCACGTACACAAATGTTCTCCTCTGTTGTCTCAGTGGTGGTTGGGGCACATGGAGAACTCTGTGGCTGTGTGGATATGAGTTGGCCAACAGCACTGTGGGTATCCTGGGCCTAGGGAGGATCGGTGAGTATGTCTGATACATCATCCATAGTTCTATAAATCTGACTGTGGCTTCAGCACGTGTTTGTTTGTTCTCTAAGGTGTGGCCATCGCTGAGCGTCTGGCACCTTTCAAAGTAAAAAAGTTCATCTACACAGACACAGCCCCCAGGCCCGAGCTGGCCAGCGCCATCAATGCAGAGTACGGTGAGGACCAGCTTCATTCTTCTGTCCTGACCTGTGCCCAGTGACATCTTTTTCTAGAAGCTAAATATATGTGGCTGGATCTTCCTGCATTCTGGACTCACAAAGAAGTTATGGGGGGGCAACATCTTTGTGAGCTGAAGACCACTATTTGTCCGTATTTGAAAGACAAAACACTTTTCAGGTGAATTACTGCTTTAATAGAGATTTGGCGTGTTAGCTGATAAGAGGCAGAGCTTGTTGACTCTACGGTCTACGTCTAACCTACAGTCACCCTCTACCCTCCTGTCATGTGATGATATTAATGACATTTCTCTTGCTCTAGTCTCAATGGATGAGCTGGCGAAGGAGTCTGATTTCCTGGCTGTGTGCTGCGCTTTGACTCCAGAGACTGAGCGCATCTGCAACAAGGACCTCTTCTCCAAGATGAAAAACACCTCCATCTTCATCAACACAAGCAGGTAATAGGACATATACATTTACCCTAAAATGAGCCTAAATAAAACTATTTTAATCTCAAAACTTATTTTTAACTCTCAAACTGGCCAAGTTATAGAAATTCAATTACACACACTTTTTCATAGAGTGCTTCTTCTGTTGTTTCAGAGGTGGTGTGGTGAACCAGGAAGACCTGTATGAGGCTCTTTCCACTGGGCAGATAGCAGCCGCAGGCCTGGACGTCACTGTCCCGGAGCCCCTCCCTACCAGCCACCCACTGTTTACCCTCAAAAACTGTGGTGAGTTTGACAGATGCTGGCGTGGTTGAGGCTGGTGGTCCACTATATTTTCAGGTTGTCAATTTTGACAATTCCCCAATAAGATTGAAACCAAAGGCCAAAGGACAGTCAAGGTTTTCTTTATTCGTCTCCTTTGGGAGAAATTTGTCTTGGAGACAGGACCACGGCTCACATACGTATAGACACATAAAAACATTGCACATACCCCCGTAATTAAGTGCATCGAATAACTTTTAGTTAATGTCGTTAATCATTTTAATGACAGGGGAATGAACGAGTGTTTATATCAATTCTATGTGTATTGTGGAAGTCTATATCTCCTGTCAGATTGCAGTAGTACATACTCTGAGTTTAGTACATGCAAGGGGTCAGATAAGCTTCTCCTGCCTTGTCTTATCACTGCCTGCTTGAAAATGGCTCGGGGGTGGGGGTGGTGGTGGTGGTGGTGTGGGGGGGGGCATACCCATGATCTGAGATTTATATTTAACGGTCAGGTTGCCAAACCAGCAGGAAATACCGTATCTCAGGATGGATTCTACACTTGCCCGGTAGAAAATCAACCTAATATACACACTGACTCCAAAACGCCTAAGTCTTCTAAGAATGTGTGTAGACGCTAACGTAGCTTTGCACAGAAGGTTGTAACATGCGTGTGCCAGCTCAGATCCCCATCAGTCTACACTCCTATATTTATAGGAGGGGGCCTGTTTGATGTTAAGTTTGTGAAGACTGATCATAGCACGGTCTCCTATGGACCTGGGCTCTACAATGACCTCCTCTGTTTTGTTTACATGTAATCAACATGATACGTTGTGAATTCTCCAGTGTGTCTTTGGTTTTATGCCCCAAGCCCCTTAGTTCCTGTTGAAGATGTCCGTCTGTTTAAATGAGTCAAAATAATTCAAGTTCATTCCTCAAAACACCTGGGAATTACACGCTTATTTCACTATTTTCTGCATGACAATGTGCTGTGTATATAAGATTAACCTCAGTTAAAATAGAGGAACATGCTACTGAGGGATAGCAAAACCAAGGGACTGTTGGTTTTGGTTGTTTCACAGGTTTTGATGAGACTGAGAACAAGATTGCCATCGTGTTTCCTTAAACTCTTTCAAAAGTATTCAAGTAACTTATTTAGGCCGCACAGAAAAAAAGATCTCTGCAATATTTGTCATGTGAAATGTAAACCGGTCAAACACCTAAGATATATAACTACAGTATATGATCCTGGAGAGGAGACGCGTGAACTGTATTTACACTGCAGCTGCAGCTAATGGAAAGGATATAAAGACAATAAAGAGAGCAGCATTACTGATGGGGATCAGTAATAAATGCCAGGTACCAGTACTGCTATTGGTTCAGATGTGAACAGTATAACAACCCTAATTACATGTCTTAACGTTGGACCTTCCCACAGTGATTCTGCCTCATATCGCCAGCGCCTCCTATTCTACCCGTAACGCCATGTCTGCCCTGGCGGCAAACAACCTCCTGCTCGGCCTGCGCGGCGAACCGATGATCAGAGAGCTCCAGCTGTGAGAGGGAACTGGCTCCACTCCTGAGAAGTGGATGAATACCGGACAGGAAGTTCAAATCACATCTCAAATACCGTCATAGACGACCGAGGTTAAATTGTTGAAGCTCGTCTCTTCACCCGAGCACATTTTATTCACAACATTCCCACGACTTTTCCCACAACTTCGAGGAACATTCTCACAATAACCATGAGTCTGTTTACACAAGGGAAAAAAGCGACAGCTACGCTTTGAGCTAATCTTAATCGAACTACATGTAATCTAACATGAAGGTACCGGTAAAGCAAAATGTCCACGACATTTCCAAAATTTTCTGCCTTTATTTATTTTTCACAATCTTTTTTTTTTTTTTTTTACAGGCCTGGCAATTTCTATTTTTAAACTGCGCGAATTTTCCAGGTTTTCCATGACCTCGAATAACGTTTAATTCTGAGGTCTTCCCTCCGTGGCGTTTCAGGAAAAAAAGAAAAGGAAAGGGAACAAAACTGTACGTGGTATTCTTTTTATTCAGCCTTTACGACAACTGAACATACTGCACAATCTTCATTGCCTTCAACAGTAAAGAGACTATGTTAGTGTTACAGGAGAACATAGGAATAGTTCCGTTTGGCATCTATGAACAAAAACCCAGCTTTTTAAGTTACAGGGCGTAAGGCAGTGACTTTAATTTAGGACTCTGAAATACTTTTTTTTTTTTTTTGGCATATTAGTAGAGTAACAGTGCATTTCTCAGAGATTTACTGTTTGTACAACAGCGTGACAGCACCATAAAAACCCTTTAACGTGGAGGCCGTCTCTAATCACTTCCTGTCGAATTCCCTAAAAGGACATCACAGTTGGCAAGGCAGGGGAACGAAATATGAAAACTTGACAACTTTACTGTTAATTCCACACTGTCATGAATGAATGGTTAGCTTGTGTTCACCCTACAAGGCAATTCTTCTTCTATGAAGTAAAAAGTCAAGATTATCTGTGACGATATGTGTCATTTTGTACAAACGTAACAGTGTAACGACTCTTCAGTACAATAAGGTGCTGACTAGGAATGTGGTTCTCATTGACAGTGTTAGTTGACACAATACAGCAAGCAATAAAGTATACAAAAAAAAAGGCAAACATGAATTGTTAAGTGTTTTTTTTTTTTGTTTTCTTCACTTCGGTTCACTTAAACACAACACTGCATGAACACTGATTTACCAACGATGCTGCTCTTATTTACAACCAGCAAGAAAGTTGGAAATCTCAAACTGGATTCATGTAAAATTCCTTTATACGCCGGTAATGCTGCTTCCTTCCAATGTCTGCTTTTTATGAGCTTTGCAGAACTAGTCGCAGAAGTAGTTATCAAGTATGTAAAACAGATTAAATTCCTGAAATTAAAAACAGTTTAAACAAGACACAATTCCAAAAAAAAAAATATATATATATATATATTTTTTTTTTTTACACGTGTAAAATGTTTTTTTTTTTCTTTTCTAGATTTCAATAATATTCCAAAGGTCCTTGACAGGTAGGCATCCTGTACAATCTGTAAAGCGACTGGTGTAACTCTGGTGTGGCTGGTAGAGTTGGATAATCGTTCAACATTCCAATAAACAAGTTAGTTCTAAACAACAAGGATTAGTCTCAGCGCTGTTCTAACAAAACAAGTATTAAGCACTGATATCAACAAGAGAAACAAACCTTTACACAATATTGTTTCGTCTCTAAGAGAATTTGCCGTATTTTACATTTCTGAACGCGAGCCAGCTGTAGTTTCCTTCAGGCTGCGTCATCACTGCTCTTCATTCTCAGTGGCTAACCAATAAGGCTAGAAAGTCACTTAATGCCACATCTTACACACTTAAAACTCTCCACAAACTGCGCGTTTTTTAACATCTTGGCACAAAATAAGGTGCATTTTCAACACATTTTCTTTTCTTTTTCGGCTCTTGCATGGTATTGTGTTTATTTCATATATATATGTATATATACATATATACATACATATACATATACATATATATATATATATATATATATATATATATATATATATATATATATATATATATATATATATATATATATATATATATATATATATATATATATATATATATATAATATAAACACACATATACATATCACACCACAAAGGGAATGTTAGTTTTTTCTCATGTTAATGTGAAGATGGTGACTCAGGGGTTGGTTCTGCTGAACTTCTCCCTACACAGTCCAAGTATAAGTGTTTGGAAAGACTGATGTTTATTTGAAGGTAGGTCCCATCAGCACAAACGATATGTTTCCAGATGCCCCACATATGCTGCAACTTTCATCGAGCTCATCAACACAAAGCTGCACACAGTGCAAGGCAACTACGGGTATTTGACTTTACTTCACCCAAATTGTGCGTTCTACCTTTCAACAACTCAGTAACAGGTGTCTTGAGTTAAAAAAAAGACATATTTTTTCCCTTCTTGCACAACTTCTTTGTGAGCTCAAATCGAAGAGATTGTGGATAATATTGGATGTTGGGTTAGAGAGTTGAACAGTTTGGCTGCTGTTTGTGAACCATTAGCTTCCATCTTAAGATGCATGGCCGCTTCTTTCTGCATTTTGGACTCACAAAAAAGTGTAACAGTTAAAAAACCCCTCTGTGAGCTCAAGCCACCTATTTGTGAGGACTACAGAGGCAGAATAACCTTTTGGGAGTATCACTTTAAGGGTTGAATGTGCAGGACAATCAGCTGCTGAGAGGTGCTGAATTGCTTTAGCTTGGTTTTGTCCTCGTTAACAGCACCCCTAAATTCATTAGTAAACAAAGGAATGAAGTTTATGTCTCCTGGCCAGATGACCACGTTGTCCCCGCAACACTAGATACCTGTTCCAGCTTTCCCTAAACCTGTCGCGCAGGCTACAGGACGACATTTCCGAAGAGATGTAACATGTGAGTAAGTAAAAAGGCACAGCCAGTGTGCACAGTCAGGTTGAATCCACGAGTCTGATGCTGCTACAAGTTTCCCGGACGCACATGTGTTAAAGCTCAGCTGCCATCAGTGGACACACTACAGTCGAGTGTGGTAGCTTTAAATGTATAGACGGCTCTTTTTGTGCAGAGTCCATCAGCTGCATGTCTTGCTGCATGACAGAAAAGGAAAAGGAGTCTTTCTGTGGTACTGCAGATACAGAATGAATCCACGGTGATATTAAGAGTGGCGTTTCGGGGTCACCTACATTTCTCTAATAGCTAGCGTCCTTAGAATAACTGACTTCAATCTAATGGTATGCGAATCCCCTGGAAAAGAAACTGCATGATTACATCATCCCCCTTATCTTTGGTCTGCGGTCACTGTGGACAGGACAGCCCCTCCCTCAGGCTTCAAACAAATCAGATCTGTCAAGGAAAACTGGCAAACAGCAGCAGAGTTCAGCTGCGGCGGCCTCCACCCTACAGTAAAGTGTTGGACATGTTACTGTTCTGCCAGCGCAGACAGGTGGTCTTTGAATGCTTGTATAGGTGGGACGATTGGCTGAAACGCTTCCCACACTTGAGACACGCGTAGGGTTTCTCTCCTGTGTGGACGCGTATATGTTTCTTGCAGTCAGTCAGGGTGAGGAAGGTTTTGCAGCAGATTTTACAGGCGTACTTGCGAGCACCTTCCACCACCAGGACGTTATGCTCCGACAGAGCCTTCTTACACTTGGATAGGACGTCTGCCGAGGCTCGGGTCAGCTGAGGGGGGAGCGAGGTGGGCCTGCTGCCGTTCATCTCATAGCCTCCGCTCTCGTTGAGAAGCATGGGACTTGCCAGACTTGAGGAGGACGAGGAGGCATCCTGGAGAACACCTCCCGCTCCTTCCTCGCCTCCCATAGTGTTGGTCATTTTTGGAGCAATGCGTCTGTAGCCTGCATAACCCAGAGAGGCGGGGGTCACTCCTCCGGTCCCTCTTGATGGACGCCCTAAAGAGTGTAGCCCCAGACTAGAGCGCTGGAAGTCCAAACCAAACGGATCGACACCTCCGCGGCCTCCGCTGCTGTTTCCTCTGGGGCTCCCCAAACTGTCATGCAGCGGACGGAGGAACAAAGAGTCAGCCTGCAAGTTATCTCCAAAAGAGCTGCGACCCTCAGCGGTGAGAGGACCTGACTGAAGCAGGGAGGACGAGCCCGGCGGCCCAGAAGCTTCTTGTCTAAGTAAGAAGTGATGAGGAACTGCATCACCTGTGGTTGTGTTAGGGAGGTTGTCGTCTCCAGCCATCATCCCCGTGCCGCCGCTTTCGAAATCTTTTGGACTGAGAAAACTAGAAATACTGAAACCCGGTTTGTTGTTCATCTCGTTATTACACCCGAAACTGCCGCCGCTTCCTCCCATGCTGCTCTTGAGGAGGAGCTGGGAGCCCGACGGCAGCAGCGAGTCAGAACTAGGCTGGTGCTCAGAGGTGAAGCTGCGGTCACTGCTCTCAGGGCTCAACTCCACCTTCTCCTCCTCCTCCTGGCCACCGGGCTCAGCCGGGTCACTTCCTTCAGCCTGCGATGTCACATCGCTGATTTCATCGGTGGGCTCAGGTGAGCTTAGCGGCTCTCGTTTGACCACCACCTGCAGAAAGCAAAGGAGCAGTTGCATCTTGGGAAATGGAAACGTTGACATATTACCCTCCCAAACAGAGGAAGCCATGTATAATGTGCATGCATTCAAGAATGTTTTTAAAACTTCTCATGATGACAGACACGTTCGCCAAAAACAACAAAGCCAGCCTCATTTTTACCTTCTGTTCCTGCTCTTCGGCCTCCTCCTCCTCCGTTCCTGATTTGATCTTCACTCCCACTCTGTTACTCTGGTGTTCCCTGTCCTCCATGTCCTCCTCCTTGCCCACCACTCCCTGCATTCTACCCAGGTTGTCCCCCTCGCAGCATCCACTGTCTGACTGGCTGGGCATCTGAGGGTCATCTTGAGCCACGCCCACAAGGCCAGTAATGGCGGCATCAAGTTTTGAGTCGTCCCCCATCTTGTGGGAGTCTGGGGAGAGTAGTGCTGCTTCCTCTTGTCCTGCATTCAGTCCCTCCTCAGCTAACAGGCCCAGGTTAGGGGCTGAGGGCCGCTGCCTCTGCCTGGGTCTCTCCTCAGACAGACCCATGGAGGGCTTACGTTTGTGGAAGCGTCGGATAGGGAAGGAGGCTCTCTGTTCCACCACTCTACTGCCTACGCTGTCCTCCTCCATCCCTCCTAAAGCAGAGCTCACCAAGCTCAGTCCCAGCTGCTGCAGCAAGAAAGAACGCTGCAACTTTGACGTGGCGGAGTTTGCAGAAAGATTAGCATTAGCTGCTAGGGAGGGGTTTACTGCTAACTCCTGCTGCTGCCGGTGCCTCTGCTGCTCCGGCTGAGGGTGGTGATGGGTGGGTCTGTCACATGACGGCGACATGGGCAGCGTACGCGTGGTCAGATAGTGTTTACAAGCTTTGACTACATTGTTGAGGTGCAGGTGGGACGCTGCAAGTAGGATGTCCATCACATTGCTCTCCCCCAGCATCAGAGTTGAGGTGTACATCATATCCACCAGAGCGGCGAACGCTTCCGCCGTCACCACCTGCAAGCACACAGGATGAACTGTGAGATGCCAGACAGCGGTTTTGACCTCCTCCTCCACCTCTTCGTGTCATCATCATCATCATCATCATCATCATCAGTATCCTCACCTCGCTGTCCAGCTGGATCATGTTCATACTAGCATCTCCCTCGGCAACGGTGAACAAGGCTCGGAAATGGGTGCTGCAGGCTGCGAGCACCGAGCGGTGGGCCTTGAAGTGTCGGCTACCCACCACGATCACACAGTCACACAGCTGACCATGGACGCGCTGGTAGTTCAGCTGCTGGAAGAGCTGCTCAAAGTGGCCTGGGAAATCCATGGCCCTGAAGACAGAGGCAGGGAGGTGGCGGGGTGAGTGAGTTTAGAGGATAAACACGATTAAAAAAGCAGTTGAGTCAACCAATATTACCTGACCAATAAACACTTCCTGTTTCCACATCCTTAATCATAGTTGCTGCTTTAAAATTTAAAATTTTTGTTGTTTTAAATTCTATATGATTTGCAGACAAGACAAGAGGTTTAAGCCACTGTCTGATTGGAAAACTACATTTTCTAACATGGCTTTTTTCCAATTAATTGACAATAATTAAATAAATGCAAATATTAACTACAAATCTTTGTATGCTGAGGAGCGCAGGTAAATGTGATGTTTAAATGAGTCTGGGCTTGGTAATTCTCTTTATGATATTCGAATTTCAAGCTATTAGTGCCAAGAAAACACAACCAAAAGCAGTATTGTTATAAGAGTGTGTAAAGCAGAGGTGATATCATTCCGTCTGGGGTGTTATTAATGTAATAACTGTAGTAAGTAAGAGCAGTTTTTCCTGTAGTCCTCCTGCCTCCTTGGTCTTGATCGTCAAGTTGCTCTCTAGCATGTTCACATACACATACATGTGTAATAAGCAACAGAGCACAACCGCAGTGCCAAAAGTGTGCTGGCGAACTCTGCTAACACTTTAGCTAGCCGCATAGCAAAAAACTCATCTTATCAGTCACAGCGATTTCAAAGAAGCAGTTCTAAGTTACATTACCTTGAATTTTCTAAAAGAGTCGGCAGGAGGAAGCACTGCAGGGCCCTGACCAGGCTAAAGTTAGCTGGCTACGGACCAGCGAATGTCCTGTTAGCTAGAAGAGAGTGGATCCCATACGGTCGCCTGAATGTCAGCCAGGTAAGATCTGTCTAAAGGATCTGTATACTATACTATCAAATAAAGCTAACGCCTGCTAGCATCTCTGCTGCTAGGTTCTCATCGCCTAGCATATCTGTTACTAGTCTGCCAGTGAGGGCGACAGCCAGCGTCGGGTCTTCGCTGCGGTCAGCTCGTCTCCAACAGCGGAACGCGTCTGGCAGTTACGTACCGGGAGACTATCAGAAATGACAAACCTCAATGAGAGAAAAGACTGTCAAAATTCTCCTCGCGAGAACGACGTTCATGTAATGTAATTTATAATAATTTGCCCCCCTCAGACGGGGTTTTCTTGCCAGACTCACAGGGTGGCGCTGTGCTTCACTTCCATGTCTATGACCTCGCCGAGGTGAAGAGCTGGAGTTTAAGCAACTAACCACTGGAGGTCGCTGCTCATTCTCAAAGCCGATACATACAAAGATTATAGACAATATCAAGATAAATTCTTCTTAATCTCCTTCATTTGAAATTCGTTCTGTTGCCGTCTTCTAAACGTTATGCATATCTTTGTGATATCTAATCTCGGTTAAAATTATATATGTGTAAGTAGTAAGTTACTCCTTGTGCAACACCTTCAATGAAAAGATTTCAAAGGGTGGGTGAGGAAACTACCCTTTAATAAAAATTAAATGAGCATTTACTCCAGAAATCATATGAATCATGAACCAAATCAATCTGTTATCTAATTTACATGTGATGAACTGTGTGTAGGGTTCCCTTCCTCAAAGTCGTTAATACCACCGTCTTTGACTACACAGAAATATATCATATCTTTATAAACTTTTAAAAATATAATTTTGGCATATTCCTTACCTTACAAGGTCAGGATTTAACTTCCAAGAATCCTCTTTCTTAATCCAATGAAACATCCATCCATTTTCTACTTTTAATTCTGTTAAGGGTCGTGGGGGGCTGGAGCCTATCCCGGCAGGGCGAGAGGCGGGGTTCACCCTGGACAGGTCACCAGTCCATCACAGGGCCAACACATGTAGACAGACAACCATTCAACCCTTTGGAGTATCCAGTTATCCTAGTCTCCTCTTGCATGTCTTTGGAATGCGAGAGGAAGCTGGTGTACCTGGAGAGAACCCACACAGGCACAGGGAGAACATGCAGACTCCATACAGACCCCAGAACCTTCTTGCTGTGAGGCGACGGCGCTAATTACTGCACCACCGTGCCGCCCTTCGAATGAAACATTTCCGTTAATTTTGCTCTTTACCGATGAATCGGAAGCCAACGTCAACGGCTTGACGAAGACGGAAGTACGTTGGAGAGAAACCTCCTAGTGCACGTGAGAACACAAGACAAATATGGCTGCCTCCTGCTCGTTAGTGTGTTGTGGAGAGGAAAGAGAGGCGGATAAAGCGGTTATAGGTTAGTGTTTCACATTTATTGTGTGTTGCAGTCTGTAAGAAGAAAACATAGGCCGCTTTAATGCAGTTCAATGTTAAGTTCTCCGTTTAAACACTGAATTGGATAGCACACGTGGCTAACAGCTGCTAATCAGTATGAAATCTACAAACTATCCTTTATAACGCCAGGAATGTATCGTCACAGAATAGTTGTCAGAGATGTGAAAGTCCAATTGAGTGTACACATATTCCTTGCGTAAATAACGTGTATCTCCCTCGTCATATTCCTCAGTCCGCTTTTCAAATGGCTGCGTCAAAAACGCAGAGAAATTGGACTTCTCGATGCACAAGCACACAGACGAGAGTAATCCCACGAAGAAACACAGACGGATGTTGGTGAGAGACGTTCATGATTACTATCATGTGTTTGCATTGTTCACGCCTCAGTACTCAGTATTGTGGCCTGATTGTCTCTGTATAGGTCGCCGAGTCAGACAGGTTGTCCTATGTTGGACAGAATTTTGGAGCAGGGGCCCTAAAATGCAACAATCTTTGCAAGTATGTGGGATTTTAAGATGAATCCCTTTTAGGAATCTTTAGGTCGTGTGGTTAGTTGATATTTAGTACAATACATTTGTGTTATTGTAGGTACTATGTAGGAGTGTTAAACAAGCAGACCATGCAGATGGAGGTGCACAGGGCTCAGCTCTTCAACATGCAACCTTTTATACCAGGTAAACATGCACAACACCCACCTGTAAGGTTGTAACAGCAAAGCACGTTACTAACCAAAACCTTATCACATTGAACAAAAAATGAAAGAAAATGAATTCTGTTTGTGTTCGATTATTAGTCCAATTTTTCACTTTGTATTAATTTTACCAACAGGAGAGACAACGGAAGTGGCAAAGCCCCAGGACACAACTCAGACCCACAGAGAAAAGGTACCACTGTTTCTCCCTTTTACATAAATAGTTTAAGATTACCACATTATATTATCTTCATTGACCTCATAGGGAGGATTTACTGACATCTAGTGGTAAAGTTGCAGATTGCAGCCGAATACTCATATTTTCAAAGTGCCAAGGGGAAAACATGGAGGCCTTCACAGTTAGTTGCCGGTCAACAAAAGCAACTTGAAATGAGAGAACTAGATCTTGAACACACGGCTGAAAATAGGTTTCCAGAGGAGGGAGGCTTATGGCTGAGGGAATATATTCCCATTTCAGCCTGGGAAAACCTCAGCATCCTCCTGTCCTCTTGCGCCTGCTGCATTTGTGCCACCAAATCGAAGCTCCCACCTCAACGTGAAAAAAAAGCTGACGGACCAAAATTAGTGAGGTGGAGAAAAGTGTTTGGTTTGATTTGTCCTCATGCAGATAGGAAGAGCTCATTCTCTGTTCAGAAAAACACAGTTCTTGGTGTCAGGTGATTATATGCTGATGACATCACAGTAATGAATGTTATGACACAGACACACAATGTTGTGTGCTGCTTTCCATCATTTTCCCATTTCTTGTCAGTATTGCATTACTGCATTTGAGTTACTATACATTCATTAGACATAGTAGAAAAGAAATAGCAGCCATACTACTATAATATGAATATTACGAGAATGTTTGGTAGTAATTTATTGTTTTTTGTTCTTTCTGTCTTGCTTCATGTGTTTAGGTGGACTCCCTGATTGAAGCTTTTGGCACCAACAAACAGAAGCGAGCTCTGAGCTCTCGCAGGCTGAATCAGGTCGCCAGTGACACTCTACACCAAGCAGTCGCTAAAGCTGCCAACACCGTCATCAGCCAGAAGGGTCTGGAAGGTAAAGTACTGCAACATTGATCAAGTCCGGTGAAAAATCTTGATTCTCTGAATCCTCAGATCTTACTTGAAGGCTTCAAAGACATCTGAAGGATGGGGCAGATGTTTTCCCCTCTGCTTTTAGATCAGTTCCTACTCATTTTTTCATTCATTTTTCTTGTCCCTTAAGCCTTAGAACAGGAAGTGGCTGAAACCAATTCCCAGGCAGACTCAGCTCTCCACCTGCCTCCTTGCAATGCAAATGCAGACGAACCCGAGAATGTTTATCCGCTCGATGATCGTATCCTTCGCTGAACTTGCCTTGGATTTCATCCGTATTTAGATGTTATTTCTTTCTTTAAAGATGCAACTTAGCTCATTTTTTTGCGACAAGTCTGTGTCCTTATCGATACCTGCAGTTCTGAGCCCGGTAGACTATCAGGCGTTGGAGCAAGCTGGTGCTAAGATGGCTGCTCTCACCCCTGAGGAGCTGCAGAAGATGAAAGATGAGGGAAGGTGGGTTGACAAAGCAGTTGCTTAGACATTTTAGTAAGCTGCATCTTGCTTACTTTAAAACTTTCTTTTTAAGGTCTCTGAGCATCATGAAACACCTGGAGAACTTGCCGAGTGCCGGTGAAGACAGAGAGAAAATAGCGCGTTGTGCCTTTTATCTTTCTCTGCTCCTCAAACTGGCACGGCAGAGGAACATCACCCACAAGTGTGAGTCATGGCCTGTATCTTCACCTTCCCTCCATCAACGCTCCGGTGTGGCTAAGTCTGACAGTAATGTATGTTTATGTGTGCAGTCGGACAAGTGGATGGCTGCCCGCGCATCATCCAGAGCAAAGTGTTCCGAACTTTCACTGTGAATACTTTCAACACTGGCAGGTATGAAATGTTGGTGATTTAGCGTGTGTGCGCAGCCCCCAACTGCACACACGCTGGCTGGCTGGCTGCTATTTAGCTTAGCTGAATGAATTGTACTGGATGGGAACTGTTAGCATACCTTTCAGGAAGTCATCATACAACTTTCTCTGGAGATATTTTAACTTTAGAAACAGGAAGACTTAGCCAGATCTATTTCCTGATTTGGCGTAGTGATTCCATGTTAATGGCAAGATGAGCGACTGCCACTACTAATCATAGCTCGCTGAGACGATGAGGATGATTTCTACTGGACCAACATACATCCTGAACCCTCTTTTCAAACCAGTGCTGGGGTGCACAGGGAAGATGGAGGTGTGGTAACCTGCCCATCTTATGCCATTCGTTGCGCTAAGCTAACTAGCCAGTCTCTGTTGGTTTCATTCACTTGTTGCAGACACAGAGAAAAAATATTTGAGGGATTTCATCTGCTGAACATTTAAAATGTTACTTCATAACATATGAAGTGATTTTGACTGCATTAGAGCAGGATTTCACTATTATAAATCATGAAAACTGCGTTTAACTTTCCGTTGCCAAAATTCAGACGATCAAGAACAAAGTGGCTATAAATGTCATGTGCCGTATTTTACTTATTTAGCCCCCACATGTCAAATTTTCCTTCTATGCAGCATGCATAACATCCTCTACTGGCACATTCTTATTAGCCATAAGCAATCCATTTGATGTTTAATGGATTTGGGTTCATCAGTTTTGCATAAAAACACCTCTCACAATACCTTTTTTTTAGGGTCCAGAATGTGGTATCGGCATCAATGCGTACTAAGTTAGCTGCACACTGCTTGGCCCTGCTGCTGCACATGGGTCAAATGACTGCCGACCTCACGTTGCTGCACCGTGACCTGGGAATCACTGAAGCCAAGTAAGAAATAAAGAAGCAAAGTCTGCTAGTATGCATGTACTGCTGCAGGGATGATTGTTAGCCAACACAGAGGTTAGCATTGCCATTGCCGTTCTCTTGTTCTAAGCAGATGGGATTTTTGGATACTGCGGTCAGCCTGATGATTATTGTTAGACTGCCAGATTTGAGTCAAATTAAAACTGAAAAATTCACAAGCGCAGTTTTTACAGATGAATTTCATCCCGTAGCCCAACATAAATGCATAAGCTTGGGAAGTTGACTCATTCCTGCACCGCTCTGTTGACCCCATGAGGTGCAGTAGAGGAACCCTGTCAGTATGCGTCAACTGATATACCGTACATGTCCTTCCGTAGGATGATCGAGATTGCAAAGTCAATGGGACTGACGCTCATTAAGCAGAGCCGTGGGAAGGCTGACAAAGCAGGACTACAAGACGAACACAGGCAGGCATCGTTGGTTCTGCCCCTGGTCAAATACGTGCAGTTCACAGAGAGACGGAAACGCAGGAAAATGCACTGAGGACTTAAGACAAGATGGTAAAGAGGACAAGATGGTAAATGTTGAACTGTTTATTGATGCATTTGGTAAACAAATAAAGTGGTGACTTTTCAAATGTAAAATGTTAATTTAGTTGTGGCTGTGAAAGATATAAAGAAGCTGAGTAATGAGGTGTAAAATTCTAGATGACAGAAAACATCTAGCTTATAACGTTGAGGCACATTTGAAGACATCACATATTGCACACTGAACAACCTTTCCTTCTACAACTATTACCCGGTGAGAGTGTGTTCAAGTGTCATTGTGCAATTTCTTGATAGGATCTGGAACGATGACTTGCTCAGTCTTATGCTATAAGTCAAAATTTGACACAAGAACACAGTCACCAAAAAAACGTAACAGCACTGTCCGAGAGGCAGAAGCTGAAGTTTGGCTTTATTTTTGTTTTTTTTTGCATATACACCTCACAGTATGACAACTTCCTTCCAAAGCTACAATCATCAATTGAAAAAGAAACAAGTCAATCAAGGCACAGCTTTACTTCATAGCATCCCTGATGCCTTTCACCCCTGTTGGAATTATAAATGTGCACTTCCTAACTAGTGCGTCTCTGAAGCGCACACTAAAAGAAGTCGACGTTTCTAAACGTGGATATGAAATCTGCAAGCAAAAGAGAATATGAAGTTAAAGCTTTAGTACAACAACGGCTGAAGATGCAGGATGGCTGGTTTTGTGATTAAATAGATGTATAAAATGTTCTTTGTAGCCTAAGGTGGACGGCCACCTTAGAGGTTATACGCTTTTTTTTTTGGATTCCACCCAAACTGCATCATTTCAGGAGGCTTCCTTTGAGGAAGGTCTGCAAGCAGAGAAGTGTCAAGTCCGCTCCCGTGCTGACCTCCCGCCATAGTTGGTCAAAATGATTTTCTAAGTGCTTTTCCAGTTTTCACAGGATGGAGCAGAACATGCTGCCGTTGTGGCAACCACTTTCCACCGTAGCGCTGATCCTCGTCGTCATAGATATCCCAAGTCGGGAGGGATACTGGGAAGAAGAGAGGCCAGACGGTGAGCTGGCCAGTGGACGAGGGGGAGGGTTTTCCAAAATCCACGGCGGAGATGACATACAGCTGTATTATACAAAGAGATACAAGTAATGTGAAAAATTATATCAATTACCTGGAGCCTTCAAATGACAGATGGAGAAGAGAAGGCACAAAGAGGGAAGACACAAAGCGGTCTGTTGGTTGCTAAGTTACCTGTTATGTCTTAGAATACTGTTGTTGCGTAACACACAGCTTTCATTGGCGGGATCCATATGTAACAGTTTTTTCATGTTTCTTGGGTGGCCCTGAAATAAAAGATTGTCACGGACGACACCTTTTACTGGCCCCAACAAGGCGATGCCACAACCCTGTGCTGGTTGGACACGGTTGCGCAGTACCTAGATGAGAAAATAATGAACCCAACCGCTAACAAGAGTTAGGGAGTCATGTACACTGTTTCTAGAAATAAGAGTCATGTCTTCTCACATCTCACCTTGATATCTGCACTTCCTGACACTTGGATTCCATAGCCACAGTTTCCAACCACATCGTTCTCCACAATCTGACCGTTCCCGATAAAGCTGATACCATGGCCCCTGTTTTCATATATGCCGTTTCCACGGAGCTCCACACGGCAGTCCTTCTCCACCGTAACACCACCTCGGCCATTTTCGAGAATGCAGTTTGTAACTAGTCGGGTCAGCTGACTGCTCTGCAGCACAGCGATGCCAATGCCTTGGTTACTGTTCACCAGGTTCGCGAAAACGTTGAGAGGTTCGCTGCTTTTCACATAGAGGCCAACTGCTGCAGAGAGGGAGACAAACAGAGAGAGAGAGCATTAGTCACTGGCAGTAGATGGGCACTACTTGGTCAGAACGCTCCATTTACTACCTCCATTGTAGTTCATGCAGTTGCTCTCCACAAGTGCCACACTGATGGAACGACGGGCTGAGTGGCGCTCATCCTCGCTGTCCAGATCACTTTCCCAAGCAAAGAGTTCCCCCTCCTCATTCAAGTTTCCCGGCTCTTCTCTTCCTTCTCCCTCTACTCCCCTCCGTTCATCACTACCATCTCCTCCAATCCCATCCTGCCCAGGCCAGTTCCCCTCCCTGGCCTCGATGTTCTCCGGGTCCTTCCTGCAGAACACTGCCAGTCCGTACATGCAGTTATGGGTAATGTAGTTTCCCAGGAGCTGTGGGAGGCTGGATGACATAACCCACACACCACAGCCTTTGTTGCCTAGACACAGGAGGAAGAGATATCAAACATCTGTGCATGTAGACTTGAGATTGAGGATGCTGACATCAGGCTGATATCACATACAGTAGACAAAGTTTCCCTCGATGAGTCCACGACCTCTCTCTCCCACCACCACGCCATCCGAGTAGCCGTGACAGATGTAGTTCTTTCTCAGGATGGGGTCCCCCCCTCTGCGGATGTCCACACCCCCCCACTGGTTCTCTTTGATCACATTCTCTGGAATCAAAGCAGTATTTATCCAGCCAAAAATGGCGTACATCAATGGGATGAAATAAACTCATCAGACATCCTGATGTGCAAAGTGGATGGGACGGACTGGTGAACACACCTGTTATCATCCCTCTGCCATTCTCATTTATAGCAATCCCTGCTGCCTGACCCTGGAAGATATGATTTCCACTACGAGGAAATAAGTGAGAATGAAGCAAATCGGCACTACAAAACACACTGTCACTGTGAAAAACCATAATTCGTCCCTGTCATGTAGTTTCAGTTTGATATAACAGGAGAACAAAGAGCTAAGCTTTTAATATCTGTAGAGAGAAAACAACACAAGGTTCATGAAAACGATAAGAATGATCAAGCAAAGGAAAAAAACACAGGGGCAACACATTCCTGGTCCCACCTACCTGACCACAGGATTCCCACTGAACAGGATATACACGCCTGCTTCCTTGTTGTTATAGATCTGGTTGCTCCGAATTGAACCTTTTCCATTGCCAAGGACAACAACCCCCGAGCGCAAGCCGCTGTGTATTTTATTACACTGTGGAATGAAAAAACACAAAGCATAAAAATGGAGAGGAAAAAGACAGAACCTACAATATTGAACACTTGACATCAAAGTACATATTAAAATGTTGGGCAGCACTACTGTTCCAAACTTAGGAACGGAGTAGCGCAATTGGAAATCTGAATATCTTCTGTGGCCCACCTTCACCTGTGATGCCAACTCTGAACTACACATCAGACCAGGAGCGAGTATTTCCTGATACAGATTTGATTCCATAAACAGAATTCATGCGTAAAAGTAGGTCTAAAATAACAAGAACAGTATGAGTTAATAAACCAAACACATACAACAATTTGTAAAGCAATGCAAGTAAGAAATTAAGTTATTTTTCTAATAAAACAATACCAACAATATATATTCAATCAAATATTTAATGGAAATTAAATTACCAACCAGGTAAGTTCTCCCAAATCCGGGTTTGCTAGCTCTCATCGAAATTCACATTATTACTTAGATCTATGAAAGCCGCTACTGTATGCATGTCCCTTCACATTCGTTCATAAAGATTTGATACGTTTTTGTATTTTTACAAGAAGTGTGCCATCCCTTACCACAATGATGGGGTTGGCGCCTTTTCGAATGTCAAGCCCCGCCTCCCCATTGGAATGGATGTTGTTTTCTGCGATGAGGCCCAGAGCTGAGAGACGCAGGAACACACCTGACGCTCTGCACTCACACACCTCGTTTCTCAGCATCACAATCTGGAGGAGGTAAGGGTGAGAGAGAGCGAGCGAGCGAGAGAGATCTCAAGTCACAGTTGGAAAACGAAACAACTGTTTAATTCCTTATGATCTGAGCTCCTTAGTTAATTACTAAGCTGGCTAATTGTAAAAGTAATAGACCGTCTGCAATTTAAATATGTTAAAATACACTGAAGTGGCATTTAATATGTGCAAAATCACTCTGATTGTATTTACTGTGGAGTTCTGGATGCACCGGACAGCATAGTTAAGGCCACGGAAAACATTTCCCTCCAGTCGTGCGTGTGCGTAATTAGACAAATGCACACCACCCTTCCCCTCCCTGAAGAGACAGCGCCTGACGATACAGCCAAGACTGGATGCTGCCAACATCTGAGCCTCTGGGTCCCGATCTAGTTCCTGCTGAAGGTTTAGAGGTTCAGGAGTCACAGATGGAGGATCAGGAGACGAAGCCATTGACTGGGAGCCATCTGGTCTGGGCTTGAGTAAGTGGGACAGGCCATGATGGTCATATGGGATTTTATAATCCAGTGTAAATGGGTTTTTGGTATTGTTGGGTTTCTCTCTATCTTGGTTCTCCTCCTCTCCCTCGCTGTGCTCACCATCACTCCAGCCATCTTCAATCACCGTGCCCTGACACACTGCTTCCACTCTATTCCTCTTCTGCCAGTCTTCTATACTTATGTGCTCCTTTTTAACAGTAGAAACAGGAGGTGGTGGTCCAACAGTTGAATGTGCCTGGGGGCCTCTGTGAGGGCTGTTATTATTATTTCCAGATGAACCATAGGATGAGAATGTCCTGGCCAGGGCAGCCAAATATTTACAAGCCCAGTTCTTCTCTGACACAGGCGGTCCTTCTACAGTAACAGAAGCTGTATCGCTCCCTGAGAAGTCACAGCTGTCCAGTAAACTGAGAGCGACACCCAACAAGTGGGCGGAGCTGCCCTTTGAGAAGGAGCAAAAGCGAGCCTGGCAAGTTCCTGGGCCACGGATTTGCAGTTGAGCCCCTTCGAAGTTGCAGTTGTCTAGTTGGACATGACCCCATGATGTCTGAAGCAAAAGCAGAGAAAGCTGATTGAAGTCAGATGAACAGTATATTTGAGAAACATCACTTATTGGTCAAATAACTACAAAAAAAAGTTATCTTAAAGAAACACACCAACTTTTTGGCAAATAAGATTTTTGTCCATCCTTCCCAGGGCTGGGCAAGACGTTAGATACCCTTCTCTCCTGAGAGCGTTGCTGACTGCTTGTTAGCTTAGCGTAATGAACAGCAGTGTATGGGCAGGTTAGCATACCTCCAATTAACGTCATTAAATACACTTCTCTCCAAAACAGACTTGAAATTCATTAATATCACATAACAGTTGCTTTGAAATTATTTAAAATTACAAAAAATATAACTTTATAATCAGATACACAGTCGGAACCTCTTTACTGAGTAGGAAAAGTGACTTGACAAAGCATTAACAATTGCTGCGGCTAATCTTGACCAACTTAGTAAAAGAATTATTATAAATATATTATTATATACTAGAATACACAGAAGATGACTGACAGGTTTTGGCAGCTGAGCAGGCAAGTCTGAAACATGCTAACCTGCCCATCCAAGACAATTCATCGTGCTAAGCTAGAAAACTATCCGTTGGTCTCTCTGGGTCTCAGTTTCCACTGTGAGCAGAGGGGAGGGAGGGGTATCTATCTTACTGTCTACTCTGAGGAGTAGAGCAAATACACTTATTCCCCAAAGTAGATATTGTGTGTTCAGCTACTTCACCTTGTAGACCACTGTGGAGAACCAAGGTGGCATGAAAACCAGATTACACAGCCTGGCAGTTGGGCACTGCTGCTCCATGCACACCAGCAGGGCAACATCCCCCAATTTCCCGAGCCCAACCAGCTCCACAGGTACTTTCAGTGTCACCTCTGCCTGCTCCTCATACACCCCTGGATGGATAACCAATCGGTCATACGGTCCCACAACCCCAAGAGCCCCCCTTAGGGTCTCAAAGTCACACCCAGGTCCAATGTGCCAGACCCTACGGTCCTTCCGTCGTCTGAAAAAGAGGAGGCAGGTAGAGGACTGATGTTCTGGCCCATTTTGTGTCCAGGTCCGAGTGGCCAGGGCGTGTTGTTTCAGGGCCTCTCTCCAGGATGGGGGTTCCAGATGAGGCTGACTGGGCCAGTTGGGATGTCGGCACTCAGGGCAGCCCAGGCAGAGTTGTCTCCAGCGCGTGTTATCCAAAGATAAAATAAGCTCTCGCCAAGCCCGGCACACCTGGCAGCAGCGGCCCAGGTCAGGGAGAGGGAGGTAGGCCAAAATAACCCTCCACAGCTCCACGGGGAGGATGCTCACCTCCATGGCAGCAGAGACACCGGCTGGGGAGCACCGTGACGGGAGGGGCACCTGAAAAACAGTCAGAGCGAAAGGAAACGACTGGTGAGTTCTCTCACGGTTAAATATAAATGTACAAAAAATGTAAACGCAGACAGGTGAGCTTACAAGTGAAAATACAAAATAAAAGTCGCGAGGGCTAGCTGGAAATGACTGTGACGTCAGTGTGATGACATCGTTGATTAGCTAGCTAGGTACCGTTAGGTATTTAGAAAACCCAACCTGCCTCCACAGCCGCAGCACCGAAAGCATCTCATCAGTCGAACCCCGAAGCCTTACCTTTCACCGGGTTGCCATAGTTTGCCCGGATCATGAAATCTACATGATGGTTTAACGGCGGCTAACGTTAGCATTCCTCTTGTCCGCCGTAGAGACTTTTGTCTCGCTGCTGTTTCTTCCAGAGTTCAAAACAATCCTCACCGACCGCAGATGTGCCACCATAGCGGCGCTCAGACTGAAGACACCTCTTTTGTAAATCCTCCTTCTTCCTGTTCGAATGTTCGTTTCTACTTCTCGACGACTCAAAACAAAAGAGCTAGACCATCTTCCGCTCCCCAAAAGTGGGTGTTCACCTAGCAGGATGCCGTTAAGTTTACCCTGCTGCTGCTGCTGCTGTTGCCGCTGTCTTCCCGTGGTTATGTCACCACCAGAGCGCTCCCCGGTGTCATGAGACAAACCCAGTGATGAGGGACTATCAGGTCGACTCGACACAATAAGGAGATTCTTTTCTATTGACCTCGTCTCGTCATGCTTGCGTTTTGTTGTTTTGTGTCAAAGAGTCTCCATTAAGTCGCTAAAGGAGCATTTAAATAAAACTTGCCTTGCAAGAAATGAATAAATAAATAAGGAACACTTAAAAAAAAATGTTTTTTTTTAATGAAAATGCCATTTAAAAAAAAATCCATAATTCAAGATGCTTAATATGATTTCACTTGTAGTATATGTTTGGAAAATCAACTTATACTTATTATATCTTGTGACTAAATACATTTAAGTTTATAGATAGTCAGGTTAGATTATTTGAATTGCACATAGGAAAAAAATGATAAGAAAAACTGTGTGGATCAAAAGCAAGAGAGAAGCAGGAGTGCGGCCTACACGGTTTGTCAAGTGGCCCATTATGGACACGTTTGTCAATTCATTGCTGCATTTGTATAATAATACTGAATAAACATGAAAGACAGGCAGGGAAGGAGGAGTGAAAAAAGTTATTTTGATGTTTGTTATGACAGATAACAAAAATTGAAATCATCCACTATTCCATGGTAGATCACAATCAAAGAAATATTCCCAAGTTGCCAATTTAAAATATAAGGGGAGTGGACTGATTACACTACTGGATCCAAGGACTTTAATTTGTATTGCAAGTTAGGCTGTTGATTTATTATTCGTATTATACTTGTCAGGCGGTGGTCAGCACTGTCTCCTCACAGCAAGAAGGTTCTGGTTTGAGTCCTGGCTCGAGCTTGGGATCTTTCTGTATGAGTCTCCATGTTCTCCCTGTTCCTGTGTGGGTTCTCTCTGGTACTCCAGCTTCCTCCCACAGTCCAAAGACATCAAGAGGGGACGAGGCTGATTGATACTCTAAATTGACTGTAGATAAGAATGTGAGTGTGAATGGTTGTTTGTCTCTATGTGTTGGTCCTGTGATGGACTGGTGACCTGTCCAAGGTGAAACCCGCCTCTCGCCCATAGCCGCTGGGATAGGGTCCAGCCCCCCCCCCCCCCCCCACGACCCTTAATAGGAACAAGCGGACAAAAATGGATGGATGGATAATATTTGTCCACTGTTAAGGTTTATAATAATGTAAGTTTACTTTTAGTGAATATATTCAAATTTGAACAACTACTATACGTCTACATTTTATGTACTGAAGCTGTACTTGAACATGACTAATCCATTGTATAAAAGTACAGCTACTGAAGTTGTTTTAACTTACCGTTATTGTGTAATCTGCAGGATGTTGTAATAACTAGGGATGACATCATGTCAGCCTCGCTCTTACCATGCGGTTCCTTTTAAGAAGGTTCAACACACATATGAAACATATCGTATGTGGCAAAAATACCAGTCTCGTTAAAGAGGAAGGAACCAAGAGTTTTTCCTCCAGGATAAACCTTGGTGTGGTTGCCCCATCAGATTGGACCAGTAAGCTTTTAGAAGACCAGGTGTTGGACTTGTTGAGAGGAGATGACCAGCTCAAGTCCAAAACTTATAGTCCTCTGCGTTCACATGAGTCAGGAGTCATCATCGTCCCAGTCACAGGAGAATCATTTTCGTTCTCTGCTGGTCTGCTGATTTGTTTCTGTACTCATTCAGAGAGCATTCAGAGCTTGAGAGCAGCCATCTGTGAAATTTCAAGGCTTTATTGAACCCAATGCTTCCTTTCTGCCTCTCCCAGTGAAGCCAGATGTAAACCTGTCTTTTCCTCACATCATATAAATAATGTCAGCTTTTAAAGGAGAGTAAACGCACTGTAAATTCATCAGCATGTCTGAATTAAATATTGACTTCAGGCTTCTTAATCTCCGTAGAGTGTGAGTTTAAAACAAGTCTTCAAATATCTTTGTTTTGGTTTTTTTCTTTAAAAAGTTTTCAATCCAATTCGCTATCGAAAAAACACAAAAAGGAAGGAAGGAGGTTGAAAACGTATGTGTGCAGCCAGGAAATGTGTCTTGCTCATCAGTGGTTTTCCAAGTTTCTTCTGGAGAATTTCCTCTGCTTTCATCAGCCCTAACCGCTTTTTTTATAATACTTCTCCTCTCTTTCACAGGCATAAACTTATTGAGAACAATACATTTTTTAGAAAGAGGCTGTGAATTTAGATTGATGTGTCTGGTATAGTTGGAGAAAATAGTATTGTTACGCTTGGCATCGGCTAAAGAAGCTTTTGGAATATCTTTGAATACATAATAACAAGTGAATTGAAACAAAAATACAACATTTCAACATTTTTTTTTAACTGTTGATCTTTTTTTTCTTAAGATTTGACTCTTTAATTATCTTATCATTCAGTTTATCATGAATTAATTTTAATTATTTATCTTAACAACGCCTCTTTTCATTTTGTCTCGTCTAATCGGAGGCATTTTTTTTAGGGTTGTCTATCCGTCCGTCCATCTGTCCATCTGTCCATCTGTCCGCGCCCCCCCCCGAATTATTCCCGTTAACATGATATCTGTCATACGCCATGACAGATTTTTATTTATTTATTTATATTTTAGCTCAAATATCCACCACACTCAATGATTAATTGAGATGATTTTGATGGTCAAAGGTCATTGTCACCTCAGTTGAACAAAATATCACAGAATGATCTACAAATATTCTGAGAACATCCATCGGGAGTGAAGGATGACCTGACGAAATATCGGTGGTCAAAAATCGAGGTTTCTCTGACAGGCAGACAGGCAGTATTTGTACTTGCTTCTCTGCTGTTGTCAGTTAGTCGTAAATCAAATTTAGAAACGTCTTTGTTTGAAAGGTTCTTTGTAAACACATTTGTCCAAAAGGTGGCGACATCCATCCACTGAGGGTTTCAGTGACTGCAGGAAACTAACTGGAGGAAAGACATCAGGCCTCACTCATGGAATGTTGTTTACTGATATAATTTTTCTTAACCCTCAGTAGAGTCTTACAGGCAGAATGCAAAGCCTGATGACTGTTTGTATTAATCCTGTTGTAGCCATCATGTGCCTCTTCTAACCTGAGTATTTGTTTGACTGGGGGATTGCCAGTCACAAGAGGTGCACGATAGGCGTCAGGACGAAAGTGTTAAGGTTAACCATCGAACCCTGCTTCCTGTCTGTCTGCAACAATAAACCGACAAGGACATTTTGTGCAAGAGGCCCATTGATTGAGCATTTAAAAGAAAGCAGAAAGATCTGAGAATGTTACGTAGAAGAGAATAGAGCGGACAAACATTTAAAAAACATTTTATTCATCTATTTATGAAACAGTAATTCTGCAAGAATATCTTCATAATATTGCATCAGAGTGGTGCGCTGAGGGACACACAGTAAAATACTGCGTGCTTTACAAAAACCTGTTGTTTCATTTCACATCTTTCAACTGTTTCTTTTTCATTGCTGTGTGTTCTACGCGTTTTAGAGCGGCAGTGACTCGTCAGTGGCTTATGTTGTGAAAGAATACAAAAGCCCAAGTGAGCAAGTAAGTCTGAGTAAAGTATAGAACTCCTTATATAAATACCACAACCTTAAACAAAGTGAAGATGTTGTGTTTTATATATTTAAGCTGAACATCCTGAATTAATCAGGAAGTCAGATGAGCGTGGCGTATGAACATATTTGTAATTTAAATCAAATCCGATTGTATTCGTCCAGCCCAGAATCCCAACGTGTCTCATGACACTCTGGAGGTTACTCAAAGTAGGACCCCCTGTCTTTAGAACCTCAAGAATAGAAAGAAAAAATACTCAAAATGCTTTTACAAGGGGAAAAAAATGTGAGAGTTCACAACGTATTTACAATTGGATATTATTGTGCAGAGGGCATTTTTTTTTCATTATGTATGGCTGCTGCTTTTATTTTGTCCTTACGTCACACATCATGGAATAAGACACAATAAACTTTAACAGAGTATTTTCGGTGTAGATATTTACAGATTGCTTCTTTTTGCAGGTCATGTTTAATTTACTGGTCAGTCTGTTAAGTTTGTGTAACCATGCCTTCTCTTTTTGCTGATGTAGAAAAAGGAAAGACGGTTTGCTGATATGATTAAAAATTCCAGAGTTGCACAAATGTCACATGAATATCCCATCAAGAAAATCAGGGTCTTTCAAGTGCTAAAATGAACAAAATATGTCTCCTTCTTTGAGCCAAGCCTTAGATTTTCTCTCCACATGTCTCCCTGCAGAAAAGACAACATATTTTAGAGTGCTAATATTTCACCATGAATTTGATGCAGGACGAAGGATCATTTGCTCATAAAACGATTACAGAGGGAATTAAAATATGAAGGTTCTAAAAATGAAAAAATAATATCAAATAAGCCACAGCTGAAATCCATGATGCTGTTTGAAATGGAATGCAATAAATACTGAGATTCTTGTTTAATCAGAGCCAGTTTGGAATGACTTTTCCAAAGTGAGAACTGGGACTTTTGCTCCTTGATCTCCTTGATCGTATCAACAGGAGCGTAGCTGCCTCTTACTTTTCGGTTAACAAACTTCCTGGAAAGTTTTACCTCAAGCAAATGTCATGAGTCAAAATTCCTTCTGCAACCGTGCTTGTTTTTTCCCCCTTGCATTAAATTCCACAACACGGTAACAATGTTAAGTCCCCTTTTATTTTTCTCGGCCTTAGCAATTAAATCTAATATTGCAAAAATCCTGTTTCTTTTGACTGATTATTACGAGCACACAGAATTTAGGCCTCCCTCCTGTTGCAAGAGCATCTTTTCAGGTGTGACGCTCATCTCCAGACACATTCACACATATATGGTGAAATAGTACTGACTCATTTGTTTTTCGTTTTCACAGATGAGAGACACTATTTGACCCTTGAGACACTGGGTCGCAGACAAATGGGTGTGTGCCACTGCGGCAGCAAAGATAAGCGACAAACAGGTGAGAAACGTCCAACACAGTAGTGCTGCCAGTAATATTAAGCCAGAGACATGAGTAAACCACCTCAGGAGGGATTTGTGAGAACAAACCAACAGAAGAACAATATACTTTCATTATGTCTTTGCCATTGGAAATGGCAGGTCTCTTTTTCAGCATTGTTAATATGACATCCACAGGGATTTTTTTTTCTCTTTCCGGATGCATCAACGTCACGGAATCACATCCCCGAGGTTGATACCGAAGGTCATTACGGGGTGAGGATGTTAGTATCTGGAGAGAAATATCTTGCAAAGGCTGCCTGCCTGGTTGCAAATAAAGAGTCCAAGCTTGTTGATACTGTTAACAAACAAAGATTCACATCCTTTTATTGAAACTGCTGTTTATAGAACAAACTGACTCTCCAGGAAGCTCCAACAACAGTTCCGTAATAAAGCAGATCTTTAAGCGCAGCTCCTTAAGAAGAGACAAATTACCTCACTCGCTCAAAAATAAACTGCGAACCCAATCCACTCTAAACTTTCCTCGTCTCTATTTATCTGTCATCCCCCGCTCCCTTTGTTTGTTCCAAGAAATACTTGGGAGTATCATTGCACTTTTCCAGTAACCCCTAGGAAGCAGGAGAAATCTCATTTTCCTTTTGTTAACTTCGATTTCTGTTAGGAACTACATTGTAGTTGCCGGTTAGCAAAACTGGCTAAAATAAGAGTAATATTCCATACAAGGTTTGGCTTTGCTGCAGCAGTGAAGCAATTCAGAATCCGGATTTCTCTCTTCTCAATTGCTGTGCTGTTGAAATGCATCGTTTTGAAATGGCTCGTGACCTCAGAGGCAATTTCTGTTCCTCCTCAGATATCATTCATCATAAGTGAGCAAAGAAAATGTATATCTTTTTGGGTGGATATTAACATAAATGGTACAAACCAACAACTGCCAATAGTTCTTATTATTTTTTGCATAAAGGTCAATGTAATTATATAGTATGTTAATCTAGCTGAATTATGTATTCCTCTACATGCAAATATATGTTTAAAGCCTTTTGGTATGTAATTTACTATTATTATATAGGTTATACACCAGCAAACTTGTCTGGGCTCGACACGTAACGTCAGAGCGAGGCGACACGTGCGTACACATATGAGGAATGTAAACCACCTTCAGGGCAGCTCAACCTCGTCAAACAGACATCTCCACAGAGGTGTGAAAAGAAATCCACCTCCACTTTCTTTGTAAATCCAAAAAGTCCCTGACATTTTCAGGAGCCCCAAGAGTCGGTTTGTTTTACACACTCCTTTTGGAGCTTCTTCATAATGCATGAAACCACAGTCCCACCCTAAACCAGCCAACAGATTGTTTGCTATTCGATACATTTTACAAGAGGCTCTAGCCAGTCTGGTGCAGCACAGCGCAACTCTAGCATCAGTATCAGCTAACCTCTCAAACCTTTAGAAGGTAGGCCAGATCATGACTCATTCCTGGTTTTCCGGGCACTTGTTTTCTCTCTCAGTTCACCCACTCAGACACATGTTGTCGGTATCAGCATATCTCCTCTCCGTGTGCTTTAATTCTGTTGGTAAATCATTCTTCGTGATGTTATGGGCCCTGTGTGACTCAAGCCATTATATTACCCTTTAGGTTACACAGTTTCAGTTTGAACTTGGAAAGTCTGTTTTCTGTTTTAATGCCTCCTGGAATGTGTCTGCTTCCTCCTTCGCTGGTTAAATATTAACACTTGGCTAACATGTGGGCAATTCAAAATACTGATCACAAGCTTCCCCCTAATTGTTTTGATTGTGGTTTTTTTGTTTGTTTAGTTTTGTTGTTTAATCTTGCCGTAATAATATCATCATCAGTGAAAATGAAAAAGGATTTTTCAGGAATAGGTGAAGTTTGTATGAATAGATGACAAGGCAGTATTCGTAAAAGTTATGAAAATTACACAAAGCCAACTTGTATTCATTCATTTTCGTTCTGCCACACTTGGCTTTTCTGTTACTGAAACTCCTTCATTCTGTACTGCGGTGAAGTATGTACACATCTTGAGGTTTAGCCTGTTTGTTTGATGCGTTGAGTAAATGTAATGTGTTTTTGTTTGTTTTGATTTCTGTAGTGTTGTTCTTTTAATATGCAGCATGTATAATAGTTTCTTTTCTGTTTCCTTGAGTTGAGTATTGTTTATCTAGATCATAAATAGTGAGCGTCTTTAGTGTTCATGAAAATTCAAATAAAATCTGATAGAAAAAAAGAACTTTGGTCTCTTTTCGTCATCTTTTTTTTTTCTTTTCTTTTTTTGCTCCTCTTCGGTAGCGTTGTCCTGGCTTTATAGCATCTGGTAGAAAATTGATGGTTGTATTAAAACGTGGATTATTACCTTGCGATATAATTTTGTCAAATTTTACTTATTCACTTCATTTAAATCAGCAACCCTTTTTGAGGCTGCTGATTTGCTAGACCAGTGTCGCATGTTGGTTAAACTGCCTTGCGATCCTCCTCACTGTGATGGTGTTTGTCTGCAGAGCTGTTTAGACATCATGTCTAAGACATGCAGGCATGGTGAATTAGACCTCCTGTACACACAAAAATGTAACCGCTGACTCCGATTATATTCATTGTACCAACAGGTTTCTTTAAATTGTATTCGTTTTTTTTTAAAGCAAAAATGTTAAGGCCATCTAACGAGTTTTTTTTTTTAACATACCTGTAAGCTCATAAATCAGAGTTAAATATTCTTACATTATCTCAGCATTACACTTCTCTGGAAAGTTTTGATATGAGGACAGGGGATGTTTTTGAATATGCAACTGTCGAGCATACGGTCGCCTGAAATTTCACCACACTTCCCCAATTATCCCATGAAGCCACAGAGCCTGTTTCCTCTGTGTGTGTGTGTGTGTGTGTGTGTGTGTGTGTGTGTGTGTGTGTGTGTGTGTGTGAGAGAGTGAGTTAAACTGATTCTTAACTTCATTGTGATTTCAAAGAACACATTTTTCTAATTATATAGGGAAGTCAAAAAGCAACCCAAACTATAACAAACTCCCAGATCCTCTGATGGTATCATCATGAGCTGGCATCAAAAATCCACTTCAAACATTACAGAGCAATTTTGAATGACGTCCGGTAGATTTTGGTGACTCTTGGTCATGCCTGTCTACTTATTATCATACACTGCGCCATCAGAAATAATAACAACAATAAAAGGTATTCACATCCGGTTCCAAGTGTGGAGATGAAATGTTGAGATATGAGATCAGGTCCAAATTTCTACCTAAAATGTATTTTATTTCAGTGCTAAATAAGGAATAACTTAAATGCTTATATTTTTATACAGTATATTGGGCAGGCACAATGCCAGTCTGTTTTCTTTAAGTGAGGAAAGATGAACAATGAATGTGCCAAAACCGCAACATGATGTTGCACCACACTTCCTTTGGCCTTGTGAGAACCTTGAAGATGACGAAGTGATTGAGCTGCCCAAACTTGTCGCAGTTACGTCAGTCTTCTGTAGCATGAACCGTTTTGGCCCAGTCATCAACCAGTGCTGCTTTTGGAATGCAAAACCATTAGCCAGCGATATCATATTATATAAGCCAGCAATATTACTTTTATGAAATTATTACTCAGATGTGTACACCCCATATTTATATTCTTAAAACTTTTATAAAATCTTTTATATCAGGACAACACGTGGTTTTTTTTCTCAGGCAAAAAAATGCTTCACTGGATCACATATCAACATTATGTGCCCAATATGCACTTGAAAGTGATACTTTACCCTACAAGTGTTTTTTGCTTTTGAAGTACTCACAAATTTTGTGAATTTTTTTCACCCTCTCTACTTTACTTCTTTGTGACCCCAGAATGCGAGATGAGCCAGCTTTATTTAGCTTGAAGCTAAATGCGTCCGATGGCTAACAATAGCAACAGGCAACCACAAAACCGCCCCAACAGATCAGTTTACAAACTCTCTAGCACATTGTGTGGAATAATTCACGTGTTCTTCATCCATCTTAGTTATTGCCAAACACTTTAATTTGAGCAACAACAAAAATACAAAATATAACTCTTCTGGTTGTAGCCTTCCGTGCTAATGTGAGCTAGTGCAGGGTCTACGACATGAAGTTGAACCAGCTCTGCACTTTTTAACCGTAGCACAAAACCTTTATTTGTGTTCAGTTCATACCAAAATGTCTGTGGATTAACGAGTGTACTGCTGTACAAAGAAGACATAGATTAGCAGACCATGTGCTTGAGAGTTTGTGATCAGGTCTGTTTTGTTGTTGTTAGCAATCACTCGTCATTAGCTTTATGCTAAATATATGTAGCTGGCTCTTTTTGCATTCTGGAGTCACAAAGAAATGATGCAAGAGGGCAAAAAAAACCTTAATTTTTATCTCAAGATACCAATCTGTGAGTACCTGAGGGCAAAAAAAAAGGAAAAAAAAAGCATGTCATGGGTGAAGTACAGTGCTGTTTTAGTGAAACTCTATTGTTGGGTAAAACTTGTTCCCGTAACAAAATAGGGTGGTGGCAATAATCAGTGGAATTAAAGTTGGACGAACATGCAGGTAAATGAGTGGAAATCCATTCTTTTGTGTCTGAGCGGTTGTTTAACTTTTGAGAGTGACTCAAATAGAGTAAAATGGCCTCATCTTTGGGGGACGTGGCAAAATGAAGTTGACAAACAAGCTCTTTCCACGAATAAAAATTTCCTTCCCTTATAGTGAACTTGTAGATGTCAACACCTGATGGCCACATTAATCAGTTGCTCATTCACAGATTGCATTTAATTACTCATATTGTTGCATGCCATATGTGAGTCAGTTGTATGTTAATCAAGTTGTGTTCTGTGATCGAAGTTTGAGCAAAAAAAAAAAAGTAGTTAAAAAAAAGTCTCATTCCATTCATATCAGCTGGTTCATTACAAACTTTTACTCACCACCCTTTTCCAAATGATAACTCTTTATTATTGACAAATCCTAATCCATGAGCTATCTTGATAAATCAGCGATGTCAGTCAAAAAATACCTTCCAGGCACCTCACTGTGTAATTTCCCAGTCAAGAGTCCCAGCTTGCGCAACACCCAGTGGGAAGTGACTCATTTGAAGGAGAACGGCTATAAAAGGAGGAACGCTCCTCTCCAGCGCTAGATTCAAACCGCAGAGCAAGAAAGCAGCCGAGCGAAGAAAAGGAAAAGTAGAGAGAGGGAACTACTACATGCAGAGGAATAACTTTGCTTTATTATTACATAGCGCTTCAGTCTCTGTCAGACAGCTTTTCTGAGATACTTTTCTAACTTTTTGAGTTACTAAAATTTTTTGAACTGAAAAAATGATGAGCAGCAGAATCATTGTTACAGCTTTTGTGGTGCTCCTGGCCTCTCTGGCCATCAGTGAAGGTAAGAAACGTTTGATATATTATGCCCATATAATTTTTACTGTATATCCTGCACAGCTTATTGTCCTCTCCCCTCATTCTGACCGTATTTGACTTTTGCCTCCCATCAGGAATGACCCTTCGGAGCTTGGGAGTGGAGCTGCACTGTCGCTGCATCCAGACTGAAAGCAAACCGATCGGCCGCCACATTGAGAAGGTGGAGCTGATTCCTGCTAACTCTCACTGCGAGGATACCGAGATCATGTAAGACCTTATTTCAAAGGCTTCATCTTGATTCTTGCAATGATGCGCAGACAGGATAATGTTATTGTGGTTACCTGTGCTGACTGTAGCCCTGTTCCTCTCTTGATTTTGCAGTGCAACTCTGAAAAAGACTGGCCAGGAAGTGTGCCTGGACCCTGAAGCTCCCTGGGTGAAGAGAGTGATTGAAAGGATCATTAATAAGTAAGTACAAGTCGATCACACTGAGGCTGGCGTGCAAAATGAACTGGATGAAAGAGTGTCAAAGTAGAAGGCAGCTGTCTCTTGGGGGGCTCCAAATAGTTTCATGGGAGGCTCAGTGAATAGAACTGAAAGACGAGTTTGTACTTATCTAAAGGACATCATGGAATGGCCTGAATTTGATTTTTTTTCAGAAAATAGTAAATGCCTTCAGACAAACAATCCTTGGTTATAACTTTATGTAAAACAGCAACATTAGGCTCAGTTGTTTCTGCGATAAAATAAGAATCATATCACAGGAGCTTAGTGAAACTGAACAAGTAAACTGAGAAGAACAATCGATCGGACTTTTATCTGCTTTCACGAGACAATAACAGAAAACGTCTTGATGTCCAGAAAACTAACGTTCCTTTCTTTTTCTCTTCCTTGCAGCAGAAGACGCTGAGCAAACAAAGAACGGGACACACCTATCATGAGATGGAGCTGTTTACAGATCGTGAAAAGTGCCAAAAAGTATTTGTGTGATCACAAAACCTTCCATTTGAACACAACTGTTGAAGATGATAACTGAATGCACTCAGGTTATGTTTGTATTGTATCTTATTTATTGACAAGCCAAGGCTTGTTCGTTTATCACTTGTATGTGTTCTGTTGTACCCCATGTTTTGTGGCTGCTACTGTGGTTTGTAACAGTATTACGGTTCACTTGTCTCTAAGTTATGTTTAAGATATTTATTGAAGTATTTATGAAATATTAATCTTTCTATTTGGATAATATATTTTGTAATTGTTATGGCAACCTATTGATTATTAAAAAAGGAAACTTTGAATGGAAATGCCCAGTTGTTTTTTTCCCCCTGCTGTTTCAATCCGCCCTGGCGCTGTTTATACATGTGGAAATGACAGATAAAACTCTTCACATCCATCAGGAATATCAGCTCTGATCTGTTATTCTGCACAACTTTTTTTTTCTCTGAACTTAATATAGAATCCATACAAATATACTAATAACGCAGACAGCTGAGGAACACCAGCAAACAAGAATATGGGTCCAGATAGAAATAAATGATAATGATAAACTGAAGATCTAGATTGTGATTGAACAGATCAACAAACATTATAACTCTTAAAAGAGTTCATCATCAAGTTTTAAAACATTTTTGCATTGTCTAGATTGAGAGAGTTTGACAGAGAGGCCGAATCCAAACACCTTATGAAGCTGAGGGTGCTTTGTGTAACAAAACCCCCAAAACAAAAAATGTATTCTTATGATTGTATTTTTTATTTAAAAAAATGTAAGCATTTTGAGAAATATAAACTTATTCTTTCAATAATACTTCCTATAAGATCTGTAATCGTACTGTCTTTAATGACCGTGATTCTTGTGCTTTCGGCCTGTGTGAGGAGGATGCGGGCAAAGGGGCGGGACTGAGCGCACAGCCGCGGGTAGGTGCGGTAGTGCGGCGCTGGTGCACGCAAAGAGACAACACTCTCAACGCGGAGCGGACACGCAGGAGATACAGAAATGCACAAAAAATGCTGCGTCTACGAGATGTGACAAACTGCCGTATGTAAAGAAGATAAAACAGGACTAAAACTGACGGGAGCTCCCTCGTTCTGACTGAGGCATCTTTTTTTTCTATTTATTTATTTTTTGCCGCAAAAACCATCCCAGCAGACTTCCCGTTGATGAGCTTCAGCTGTGCATGAATCCCTCGCTCGCAGGTTCCAGGACAAAACCGGGCGGTGTTGACGACTGTGTGTGTGCGGTGGATACCGTTTGTGAGTGAACACACCCCTTGGCACCTCCTTCAGGATGGCGTTAACGATCTGCACGAGATTTACCGACGAATATCAGCTGTTCGAGGAGCTGGGGAAGTAAGGACTCTTGTTTTTAATCATTTGGCATCATCCCTGTATGAAATGTCAGCTGGTTATGTAATAGGCCGCCTCGGTTTAAGGACGCGGATTCAGTGTGCGTGTGCGCGAGTGTGTGTGCGCGTCTGACAGTGTAACCACGAAGCTTTACAGGGCAGCGGGTTAAATACGCTATCATGTACCATGCAGGCGTGTGCAATGGCACCAGATTTGTCTAATCCTACGTTTGAAGCACTGCTTACGTGTTGTGCTTACGAAAGAAGATGTGGGAACGATGCGTGTCGTCATTCTCCTCCATCCTGTGCTGCTGCCGATGTTGCATTTCGACCTCTGGGCTGCCTCAGGATGGAAAGGAGCTCACATTGTATGATGAAAATGAATGAATGAAATAAAAAAATGCGTTTCGGTGAGAGTTGGTAACACCCCCCCCCCCACCCCCCCTCCAGGCTGGTTATGCGACAATGGACCATGTTGGAAATGCCACATTTGCCGATAATAAATTACACAGACTGGGAGTCCCTCACTTCTGACAGACACCTGCATGCTGATTGATTTTGTGTGTTGACATACAGCTGAGTGCCATGACGAGTCTGTGTGGTCATGTGCTGGCTGGCCCGTCCAGACTCCCATGGAGAGTGTCCACAGACGTATGCAGAGAGAGAGAGAGAGAGAGATGGACTGCACTCCCAGTTTGCAGTGTCTCGCCTTCTAAGTGAAGGCACTGATTTCCTCTAAAACCTCTGAACTAAATTATTGGGTTCTTGTGAGGAACAAGAACTTTGCTCTAATGCCTTTTGCATTTATGACCCTGAGCTGTGTTCACCTGGAGGTTCACCATCCCACATAAATAATGCACTGTTCTTTTATAACACCTTTTAATTGACCCGATCCTCCGCGGCATCATTTCAGCCCATGCTCGCTGACAATACTAAAATGAAATGAAAGTACAATTATTCAAAGGCGCATGTTGGAAAAGGTAGCGAACCAAGTATAGGCTATTTATGGTTTTGATCATTTAGATGGGAAGGTTTTTGAATGCAGAATTATATTCCAGGTGAAACATGACTTTCTATTAAAATCTATTCCATTGAAAAAGTACAGAGACTCATACCCCTGCCAAGGAGATACGACATCATCCGTTCTGGCTCCAGATCAATTCCCAAATCGAGTTGATTGTTCCTCAACCTAAAGCTTTATCATCCTACTACATTTCATCAAAATCCATCCACAACTCTTGAGTCCTCCAACTAACGAACCAACCAATGCGGGTGATCACGTTTCCTCTTATAATTGGTTAGATTTGTTGCTGTGAAGCACCTCTGCATTAATTTTGAGTGGTAGAGCAATGTTAAAGTGAAGAATAATGTCGAAAGATGTTGAGTTGGATTGCCCCAAAACGCATCTGTTATTATTACAATATAATTTGAAAACCTGGGGGCCCTTGGGGTGTGCAAACCTCCGCCAAGACCCTATGGCATTAATAATCTTTCTGACAGATAGTCACTTGGAGACTTAAGTCCTCAGCCTAAGCCAATGTAAAAGTGCAGTTTTTGACTGTGTCAAACAGATAAGCCCTAAACTTTGATGCCCACTGCGCACACTGACTGTATATATGCAGCTTTTTAAACTCGTTCATAACTGTTTTAGCCCATCGGTCCCACAGCACAGACGCTGTCACAGCACCTGAAATACTGTCAGTAAAAAGGTGTTGTCGTCTGCCTAGTATCTCGGGCTCGAACACAATCTTAGGTTAGGTTAGCTGCATCAGCATAAAGGACAGTAACGTTTTTTCTATTGAATTTTTTAAATTTCTTTTTTGCTCCAGGCTGTTTTTCAAAGCCAACACCTTCCCAACAATGTTAGTGCGCATCACTCCCTGAACGCAGGCGGGCGGAATTTGTGTTGAAGATGACGTAAAGTCACGGGAGTTATTGGTGGAGGAGACAGCGCCTCATCACCTCCATTGATGGTTGATCCCTGACAGCCCATTGTATGTGGATCCATGGAAGTGGGCCTCAAATTACCACTCTGGCCTGGGTTTTGTGTTCCTATCTCTGCGGATCCGAGGCGGAGCAGAGAAACACCCTAGCTGCTGCAGAGTCATTTGATTTGGGTACCAATATTGAACAAACCTGTTCACATTGCAGGCAAAAGCCAGACGTTAGCAGGTGTTAAGGGGTTATTTTGGCTACCTGGAAAGGGGCTCAAGTAAACAATCACATGACCTTCTTGGTGGAGGTAATTGATTTGAAATCAGATATCAGGTTATCACTCTGAGGTCAGAAATATATTTGGAAAATGGGTTGTTTATCTGCAATGTACAACATTTGTTTGAACCTTGAAATAAATGTTATGTATTTAAAGTAAGAAATGAAATTCCACAAATAGACATTATTTAGGCTCATATAATTTCCCCTTAAGTGACCTTTCATCGGCCAGAAATCTTTTTAAAGCAGTTGTTGTGTCATTTCACGAGCAGACGATTATTGCCAGTCATAATGAGCAGAAATCGTCTCATGGTGGCAGCAGGTTTGTGAACAAGCACAGTCCTCATCCCAGATGGTTGCCAACATTGCGGTAGCTTACTCGTTATTTAACTTTCAAAATTAAAACCACCTCAGCCAGCCTGAGTAGCAGTTAACATATGACAGTGAAATGCTTCCCAACTATCCAGGATAGTCAAGTAAAATTCTTATGTAACATGTTATGCTATGGTCATTTCTTTACCAAATCCCCTATTAATAAGAGGTAAGCTTTAGTGGCAAGCTGCTCACTTCAGATGGACATTAGATAACACATAACATTGGACTCAGTGGTAGTGTCTGATTAAAACATAGTTTGACAAAGCTTCTGCTTATTTTTCATATTGTAACACTGATTTAAATCCACTTTACTGAATAATAATGTAACCTCACAGTTGCCAGGCTACAGGAAGTGGTTGCACAAGGTTCATCTGAGGTAGGCTGATGAGGACTATTTATAGTGTCTGCATCCAAGTGTTTCTTTTTGTTCCTGATATCTCTGATGTTGTCAGGAGCTAAAATGAGTTTGCCCGTGGAGGAGAACAGATGCTATTCGAAAGAATAGTGTGCACGGACAGAGATGGAGGTTGAACAGCGAAACGGCCTGCATGGCTGCAGAGCTGAGTCGATCTGTCCATGGCGGCGTTTCGAGATGAGAGATGCAGCGCGCTACTCCTCTCCTCTCCTCCCTCAAATATAGCTGACCTAGCTTTTTGATCTTCATACATGTGCCTGGAACACCAGAACAACACATAGTAGAAACAATAATTGGCTAGTAAGCATGTGAGTTGATGTGATGCGTGTGTTAATGGTCTGTGTAGTGATTAGGACAGTGTGTACCTTCAGCAGGGTCTACTTACTGCACAGCCACTGCATGCTGACTGTTGTACAATTCAGCATGAAAATGTGACTCCAATTCATTCAGTTTAACCTGACCATGTTTGAAATGTCCCCCGTATGACATCTGACGACTGCTTCATAACACAAAATTGAATTACCAGCTTTACATTTTACAAGTTAAACCTCAATTACCATGGCAACGTAGACCCAATAAATAGTAATTCAATCTCCGGCTATGTGGGGGGATCAGGTGGCTTGTTCATGCCGCTGGGGGTGTTTTTTGGGGTCACATGTCCCCTGAGATTGTATTGAATATGACACCTGAACTTGCTTATGGGCCAGAACTCAGGACCAACAAATAATTCATTATAAGTTATGTATATATATATTCTCTGATTCTGTTTTTTTTTTTTTTTTCTTTTTTCATGGGATTGTCCGCTTTTATGTTTGTAATGTTCCCAATGTAAGGCTGTACGCTTTGGCGGTTTTAAAGCAGCAAAGAAGTATTAATGTCATGTATGTATTATTAAGTCTGAAGCACCTCTGGTCAGTCCAAGACGTGTAACACGAGTACAGCAACCGTTGCTACAGTCCGTAATCATTGCATTCAACTGGACCAACTACGCCGAACACGTTTGTTGGGCGAGATGTGCATCACAAAATCCTCCAGCAGGTTTCAAGCGTGAATCAAAACTAGCAGAGTCAAGTTTCCTCCTAGTTTAGACCTGTATACTCACTGATTCTGATTCAGCATTTTTTTAAATAAAATTACTGTTGGAGGCAATTTATTAATTATTTTAGAGTCTATCACCACAGGGTGAAACAGTGCATCAATTTACTGGCGAACTTCATTTTTCCCAAAGTTCCTTTCTAACTCAGCTGTTAGAATAAAACTGCAGTGTGTGTGTGTGTCAGTGTGTCATAATTTGGCTCATGCTGCAGTTATTTCCTGATTTGAAAAAGACGTCATACCCTCATCAATCTCCCAGAACCTTTCCCAACCGACAAAATATTTCTGATCCTCCTTTATGAGACATGAATCTTATCGGCTCATATATACTGATCCACCACCTGTTATTTTGAAATGTGTTCCTTTGTGTGTGTTCACTTTAGGGGAGCATTTTCTGTGGTCAGGAGGTGTGTGAAGATCTCCTCTGGTCAGGAGTATGCTGCCAAAATCATCAACACCAAGAAGCTTTCGGCCAGAGGTAGGAAACGTCAGAGCTGAGCGCAAAGGAAAAATCACATGAGTAGAAACACATGCCCTACTGACTTACACATGCGTGAGTTTTGAATATTGCTGCTCCTACAACAGGCTTTGGGGCTCAGAGGAACTGTGTATGCGTGCGCGCGTGTGTGCGCGCACATGGGCACGTACATGTGTTAGTGTGTGTGTGTGTAATTGTGAGAAATTCAGGGGCAGAGACACCTGATTTTTTTGGTTGATAAAGTTAAAACACTGCTTCTTAAGGGAATGTTGTAGGTGTGTTTACCTACTTGCTAGTTTTGGGGGTGTTTTTATATCTTTATTCAAGATTGGCAGCAGAGAGAGACCTGTACAGTTTATTGTGATATTTAAAGTTATGTACATCATCTCTTTATCAAAATGAATGTCTTTGAAGGGGCAGTATGGCTCAGAGGTAGAGTGGCCATCTAGCAACCGAAGGGTCGCTGGTTCGATCCTCACATCCCCTGGTGACCATGTTGAAGTATCCTTGAGCAAGATACTGAACACCTAATTGCTCCTGATGGCCCTGCGACGTCTCTCTCCCCATGTCAGCTGGGATAGACTCGTACTGGACACCTTGCTCTGGTTTATTTGCATCACGTATCATCGACCCAGCAGCATGCATTTTTGTCCCGTGTGCTACATGTTTTCTGTCCTTTCTGTGTTATTCCTATTTATCCTTTGGTTCTACATAAATGGTTGCCACATATTACCATTTGTTTGTGTGTGTGTGTGTGTGTGTGTGTGTTCTTGTACTTTCTACATATTGAGGACTAGAATACATATTTAACCAACAGAGTGAGGACATTTTTTGGAAAGTGAGGACATTTTAGCCGGTCCTCACATCTTCAAAGGGCCGTTCGAAGGTCAAGACTTGGTTTTAGGGTCAAGGTTAGAATCAGGTTCTGGTTAGGTTTGGGGTCAAGGTTAGGGTCAGGCAGTCAGTTGAGATGGTCAAGGTTAGGGTGAGGGGCTAGGGAATGTATTAAGTCAATGAAAGTCCTCACAAAGATATAAGTACGTGTGTGTGTGTGTGTGTGTGTGTGTGTGTGTGTGTGTGTGTGTGTGTGTGTGTGTGTGTGTGTGTGTGTGTGTGTGTGTGTGTGTGTGTGTGTGTGTGTGTGTGTGTGTGTGTGTGTGTGTACGCATGCCTGCATGTGTTCCGAATTGATTCAGGGCTCTGGCTGGTCTTGCCGTCCCAGGGGCAGATCTCTTGCGAAGCCGACCCAGTTATTTCACATCCGTCACTGTAATGGTAGCCGCTGGCCTGGTTGCCTACGGCTTGGGGCATGCACACACACATGCACGCACGCACACATTCACACTTACACACATTTTCAGACCTATAGAAAGGACATTCATTTCCTCAGTCCTCAAACTGACCTTTAAATGTATTTTTTCAGAAAGTGAAGCTGTCTCACTTTTCCAAAATGTCCTCACGAAGATGGCTAAACAAATCCAATTGGTCCCCACAAAGATAGCTGTACAAGTTCACACACACACACACACGTGCAAGCACACATATGACCTGCCAACAGCACACTTGAGATTATGAACCAATGGCATGTTGTGCTGTTGCTGTCCCTCCTTCTTCCTAGCCAATGGTCTGTTTTGTCACTACATGCTTGCACGTGCTAACCAATGACTATTTCTTACCACCCACCGCGTTAGGGTTCTGTTGACAAGCTGAGCCTTGCGTCTGAAATTTAATTTGTTAGAATTTATCGGAAAATTGCTGTTTGTGCAAATGTTGAACCACTACCTATAGAGTAGTTGTGAGGATGCAAATTTATGATTTTTTTCCTAATATTGTAGTGTGTGTGTATTAGTAGCAACCCCTCCCCCTCTTTGCAGTATTTTACCTTTCATTCCTTTCCAGCAGCTCCCCATCTGCGTCTAACTCAGCATCCTCCCTCTCCATGCTCTCTGTTTTACATTTATTTGTCTTCCCTGTTTTGCATATTTTCTTCTGTTTAAGTATTTTTGGGGCTGTCATATTTCTCACCAGGTACTGTAACCCATCCCTCCTTTTTGCACTCCCCTCCATGACTAATCTCTCACATCTATCCCTACCTACATCCCTCCTTCCATCCATGTCTTGTCACTTATTATCTTTGTTCTCTTTACATTGCCTCTCTTCACTTCCTGTTTTCCGCTCTCTTCCCCCAATAATCCTTTGCTCTTTACCTCCTCCTTCTGTCTGTCCTCTCCCAGTGTTGACCCTTCTACTTGCTGAGTGCAGTGTTGGTAATAGACACCTCAACAGACGGATCAGTGTCTCACCATTTGCATGCTGGGCCGACTTTCCAAAAATACTGCAAAGGGTTATTGGCGGGTGGGCGACATGCATCCACACACACAAACACATTTTCTGCCTTCCGTCCTCCATGTATGTTTGTGTGAAGAGGTTTACATACCGGGCATGCTGGCGTGTCAGATATGGTCTTACCCTCTTTCAGCGATAAGCCCTAGAATTGCAACTCTGATTCCCCTCTCTCTGGCAGGATCACGACCTCCCCCCAACCCACTGCCTCACTGTGTGTGTGCTTGCCTATGCAAGTCCATGTGCATGTGTGAGCATATATAATTGTGAGGGGTTTAGGGTGGGATTGGTAGCTCAGATGAAGGAAGATCAAGGCAATGTGTGTCTGTGTGTGTTTGTATGTGTGTGTATATGTGTATGTGTTTCTGGTTATGCATGCACACACATGGGGAGAGCCAATAGGACCAGCTAGAGTCCTACAATCTGCTATCCTGATTATGTAGCATTTCATTAAGAGCAGCAGATGAGTCAATGAATGAGGGGAAGCAGCATAAAAAGAGAAAGCAAAGGGTAGGAAGCAGAGAGAAAGAGCGAGATCATCAGAGAGGGAAAGTGTGTGTGTGTGCGTGTGCGTGTGCGCGTTGCCATATTCCTCACAGCAGTTGAATATTTCTCCTCTCCCTTCATGCATGCATCAGTGTCACTTTGACTCTGTCTGCTATCTTTTGCCACTTTGTATTTGCTTGTGCTGTGTGGGTTTGCCTGTGTGTGTCTCCAATCTGTCATCTACTTGTGTGTGTTTATGCACGAATGTGTCCTTGTTTGTGTGTCTGTGTGGACCAACTTTACTGCGCAACCAAGTGACCCTCTCGGCCATGAATATGCTGGAGTGAAACAGAGATAACAAACATTTTTAAGCAGGGAGGCATGGGAATAAAGAGAACAGAATATACCATATGATAGGTCATGGCATTAGCGATGCACAGAATTCTGTGAGGGATGAATGTTACAGAAATTAAACTAATTAGTGTGTCTTTGAAAGCTACAGTGCAGAACAGTACATGCGGTTGTCTACTCCGTTGTTACTGTTTAGGCTGTAAAAAAAGTGGATACATTGTGTCAAGCATCACATAAATCCACGAAATACAGTTTGACCCATCTGGTCTGATAATATTTCAGTCACGTTTAGCAGAGGGCTAACGTGACGTAGCACAGGAACGTCACCACATTCAAATGCCATCTAGTGTGAAAAACAAAGATTCATGGCATCATGATCATTGTGTGCACTAATTTTACAAGGCCATGAATAAAAATACGATGCGCTGTTGCTTTGGTATCTTTACTAGTTTGCTAATATAATTTGTTGTTGCTTACTTCCATTTCTGTAAATATAGATAGTTGAGCGCTGAAGCCACTTATTACAAGTATCACATGTCACTATTATGATTAGACAATGGGGGAAGGCGAATCATGCACTTCTAGTGGCAATAATGAATAAAGCCCCTGAATTGCACTTAGCAAATGTAAACCAAATGTAAGAATGAAAACCCTGGACTGGTTATATAGTTGTACAGTGGAATAAGTATAAAGATTCATTTAATTGAGAAAAGAAACACACAACTTTTTGGTGTTACTTTTTTTTTTATCATGCTACTGGTTGGTAATGTCAAGGCTTTTATGCTGAAATCCATCCATCCAGCTATCCATTTTCTACTGTTTATCCTGTTAAGGGGCTGGGGGTGGGGTGGGGGGGGGGGGGGGGCTGGAGCCTATCCCAGCAGCCTTCGGGCGAGAGAGGCAGGGTTCACCCTGGACAGGTCACCAGTCCATCACAGGACCAACACATAGAGACTGACAACCAATCACACTCACAGCCACACCTACGGTCAATTTAGAGTATCAATCAGCCTCGATCATAGAGCTTGTTTTCTTTTATCATATGAATCAATAGAATATGTAAACATACATGGATATGAAGATAGAAATTTGTTCTCCTCTTTGTCACTTTGACTGTGAACCTCCCCTGATGTGACTGTGGAGAGAAAAAGATGGGAAAGACACTCCGAAATGAGAGGAAAGGAAGGAGGGATCAGTGGGAAGAAGGGGGGGGGGGATCATATGACTCACTGGGCTCTTGAAGGCTAAAAATATATTTTGTTTCTCACACACACACACGCACACATGGTATTGAACATATTCCATCTTTTGAATAGAGACAGCTTTTTGTATAGTTCCATGCTCTTTTCTCCAGCCAACCGGACTGCTTGCTGGTGCACATCGTTTCAAATGAAATGCAGAATCAGGAACTGTAGCAAGGGCATTTCTGTGTGTCTCTAGCTGCGTGTTTTAGTGTCTGTGTGCATTGAGAATATTTCAAGAGCTCAGAAATGTCATTTTCTTGACCAACACTTTAACCGTTGGCGTAAACGCTGACCTCAAGTGTAACTACAAGCTACAAGCTCTCAATTAGGTAAAAATAGTGAATTGCTACATATTTGAAATAATAATCCTTTTCTCAGTCTGCTCATCAGATTTCAGCTGCATCTTGTGGCTTTCATAGCAGTACATTACAAAACATACCGTAAGTAACCATGAGGGAATAAGCTGCTAATGATAAGGTAAAAGTTTCAACACTCACATTGCTCACAGTGCTGTCTTAGGTTTGGTACAATTGTATATCACCATGAAATAACACAGAAACAGGTATAGTTTAGCATTTTAGCATCTTTAATCCATGTTTACTATGCAGAAACATCTACAGGTGAGAAATATTTGCAACTAACAGCTGGACCATGGCAGACTAAGCTAATATTAGCCTCAGAAACTGATCTTAACCTGTCATCAATCCACTAATCTGACTGGCAAGACTTCTCTCTCAATAAAACCAGCTTTAGTTTTTTATCCGATTGAATCATGCTTTAATTACATTTTCAGCTGACAAAATTTGGATAAAACATCGTTGTTATATTCACAATCATAGATATTACATGTGGGAAATGTCAAAATTTCAATACCAAAACAATTGTTATAACTCTGAAAGAAGTTTTGGTTTGACTAGCAAGGGTACTGAACTCTGCAGAAAGTGAGGACATTGTTGATTAATGCTTAATCAGCCCCCCCCCCCCATGTCTCTCCGCTTCTCAAGGCCTATTGAATGTCCTTTTCAACCTCTGTCTTTTCGATCTGTTTGATTGACCTTTCCCTCTTCCTAACATTCCTCTCCTGCTCTGTCCCCCCTCCTCCTTTGTTTGCTTCCTTTCTCATCAGTCTGTGTTGCATAGTTGCACAATTTATTGAAATTTAATCAAAAATGCAAATATGGCCTACTGCAGTTTTCAGATCATGGGACGATGCAATACTTGGGGCTCCGCTGTGTCTACAAATCATTTCAGTTAAACGGGAAGCTGGAGTCATATACTGCCTACACCTTGTACTCTATAAACAGCTTCATCCACATAAAAATAACATCATTAAAATTGGACTAATTACATAAACAAAAATGCAAATTCCTCTGATGTATTGAATAATTAGTGAAATAGACTTCTTTTTTTTAAACGTGCACTTCCTGAAGCGTTCACAGGTGACGACATCACCTCAGAGGCCTTACACATGTCAGCTGCAACAATAAGCAGTTAGAAAAATGATTGGTCGATACATTTGTGTTGGTATAACTTACATAACAACTTATGTATTTCCAACAGTAGCTGGTGGTGTCAAAATGTCTAACAAAAGCATAAACAGAATCAAATTGTATCATGCAAGACATCTGATTTTGCACCTGATAGCAGCAGTCTTGGTATGCTTAACTAAATTCAGTCAATTTATTTCACAGCCAGAATGAAAGTAAGGCAAGGTCAGAAGTTTGTATCTGGCTGGACCGCGCTACCCGCTTTGTCTCTGTTTTGTCTGTGTGCTTATCACGTGAACTCCAGGACAGTAAATTCTCGTCAGCATTTCCTGTTGTGGTCCCAGTAATATTTGTTGTTCAAAATGTACAGTAATCACTGGATTTCTGAACATCTACGATTCAGGACGTTCTTCAAAGAGTTTTGGCCCAGCAGCCTGAATTAGCTCCATGTGATGGCTAAAATAAAGGAGGAAGCAGTTTCAAATGCCTGCAGGATGATGATGCAATAGTCATCATCAGCCTAGGCAGTAATTACTGTAGTTAAATCTGGATTTGTGAGTGGAAATGGGAGTGTTTTATTTCTGTCATTGCGTACGTTATCTTTATTTGTCTTCCTGCCAGGATGTCTCGACACCACCCTCCCATTAAACCACTGTAACATATTAGTGTAATAAGTGTGCGTCCGCAAGACATTACCATACATTAGGAGACTCCCTGCAGGACTCTGGGGACAGCTTTATCGCTGACACCAGCCACCTTTTGTTTCTCCTCTGAAGAGAAAGCAGGAGAGTTATCAGTCTCATAACTCTTCCTATTGGGAACCAGCGGAGAGTGACGGGGTCTCGGTGTCCTCAACGGTTTCATTGGGGGGGGGGGGGGGGGGGGTTTCTTAGACGTTAGCTCCAGACCATTTTACATTCACCCTAATATATCCTTTTAATTAGAACTCCTAATTAAATTGAACCAAGTGTGTGTGTGTGGTGAGTGGATCTGTGTGTGCATTAAGGTTGGGACCTCAGCTAAGGTTTATGTTTATAATCGATTAGTTTATTGATTGTGTAATGGATTAATTGAATAGTGCTCAGAGGCCAAGGTGAGGCTTTCAAACTGCATGAGCAAAATACTAAGAAATATTCAAATTTGGGATAAACCAGCTTTATTGAGAAACTGCAACTATAAAAAAAAAACGGGTGTTTTACTTGGTAAATGATTGGATACTTTAAACCATATTTTCACTTTTCTGTCGTTTAAACGTTGACACTCAGTACTCAGGTTGATCGTTCAAGATTAACTGGTTCACATTCAGTCAGTGTTTAACTGTTACGAGTCCTGCGATGGTGGCTGAACTACCTTCATCTAGCAAACAAAAATCCTGTGCAGTTATGTAATCATTTACAAACACCTGATCACCTGATCACCTGACCTTTACGCCTCTAATCAGTTGTGAGGAGCAGGTGACATTTGGAGACAGTGTGAGATTTGTACAAATAATTAAATGTGCCACATTCAAATGTGTATTTCCTCGTTTCATCTATTATGGACATAAAACTCAGGATTGGGGTGGTAATCATATTTTCAGACATGAATTAGCTTCCAACATTTATGAAAACAGAACAACCAATGTCAAGTGGTTATTGTGTCCCATTCCATTTGTCGCCGATGCTCTTATATTTTCTCTTCCTTTACAGCGATATTTTTGTACTTATTAATCAATGACTTTATGCACTGCACAGTATTAGCAAGAGAAGTAACAGACAACTTATTAATTTATCCAAATGTTTCCTCTTCAGCTGTCTGTCCCATTCTCATTAAGGTAATTTCTTAACCAAACACCGTGGGACATTTTCTTCCAATATAAGATAAGATAAGATAAGCCTTTATTAGTCTCACAATGGAGAAATTTGCAGTTTACAGCAGCAAAGAGCAAATAGTATAGACATTAAGAGCCACACACAATCAAATATGGAAATATTAAATATACAAATATTACAAAATTATTAAAAGTTTAAGAGAAAAAGTGTCTGTGCTGTTAAGTGTTCCAGTGAGAAATGGAGTCCAGAGTTCAGGTGTGACTGTTAAACAGCCTGACAGCAGTGGGCAGGAATGAGCGGCGGTACCTCTCCTTCTTGCAGCGCGGGTGTAACAGTCTCTGGCTGAAGGAGCTGCCCAGTTCTGTCAGAGTGGCCTGGAGGGGGTGGGAGGGTCTGTCCATCATAGCTGTGAGCTTAGCCAGCATCCTCCTGTTGCCCACCTCCTCCAGAGTGTCCAGGGAGCAGCCCAAGACAGAGCTGGCCCAAGCTGGTGAAGTCCGAGGTGTAGAGGGTGAACAGGAACGGAGCCAGGACAGTCCCCTGCGGCGCCCCAGTGCTGCAGAGAAGCATGTCCGACTCACAGCCCTGTGCCCTCACATACTGTGGTCGGTTGGTGAGGTAGTCCGTAATCCAAGACGTAAGGTGGTGGTCCACTCCAGCATGCTGCAGCTTGTCCCCCAGCAGGATGGGCTGGATGGTGTTGAAGGCACTGGAGAAATCAAAGAACATGATCCTCACAGTGCTTCCAGCCTTCTCCAGGTGTTCCAGCGATGAGTGGCACAAAACACGAAAAGATTAAAATGTAGTTTGCCTTGAATTTAGCAGGTGAAAATAAAACCATGCAGTGAAATGTAATAGTGCAACAGTTGCTACATCCCTCAATGGTGAAAGATGTAGAAAACTTAGAACTACAGACCATCAGCACAAATGTTCACTCAAGAATGGACTGAATACCTTTTGGTGGTCAAAGGTCAGGTCACATGATAGGGGATGCAACCCAGTGTGATACGTTTAGTTTATTTTTCATTTGGGTTATATGGCGAAGTTAGTACACTATTAGGTGTCTGATACGCACGTGATGTTGTGAGTAACGGATGATTTCTATTGATAATTCTCAAGCTAAAAATCATTCATTCATTTTACAGCATCTGTTGAACAACTTCTTCTTTGGTTTGGTGTTGGAACAGATGTCACATTAAATGTTCCAGTCTGGGCAAAGTCAATCTGTAGAATGTGGGACTCACATAACTAACATAACTATAACCAGTTAACCAACCTGCTGTTTCAGTGCAAAGTTAATAACACAATGTTTGTTCTCACTTTTTAACCAATGAGTGTGTTTGGTGAAATCATCCCCAGTAAACAAAAAACATGAAATTCTGTGACAGGATTTCACATCCAGTGACAGTTCATCTTTGGCAGAATGACTGAATTATAAATCAGATGAGACTTGGTCTGTCAGTGAGCGGGAATGGGATGTTTAACACCTCTGTAGTGAACTCAGTTCCATCTAGAACCTGATATATTGACTCCTTGTCTTTTGTTGTTGTTTATTTGACAGTACCGTCGTCTTCCAGGGGTTTCTTCTGTCTCTATTTGTGTCCCTGCCTCTTACCTGTTTGCCTCTCACTTTCTATGTCTGCCTGCATCTTTGTCTCTTGTCATATTTGACTCACAGGAAGTCAAGCTACAGTACAGCTTTTGAAAGGCAAAGAAACACACACACACACACACACACATGTAGAGAACCTACACTCTGCTGCAGTGCGGTTATAGACGCTGGTTATCAGAAACTGACTGAGGGAGAAACAACCAGCAGTGAGGAGAGACGGAGGAGGGAATAGAGGGTGTGGGTGGCCTTCAAATTCACAGTTTAGCTCAAGTGGACTACAACTCTGTCTTGCTTACTGTGAGTGCAGTAAAAGCTCAATCATTCATTATCTAGGCTGCTTGTCCTGCAGAGGGTCACAGGGCGCAGAAGACAATCACAGGACATCAGTATGCAATAAAAGCCTTGCAAAGGCTTAATGAATAGGAAAGGGATTTATTTGTTTTGTCTGAACGCAAATTGTTCTGATGCAGCTATAAGGAAACTTTCTGTCTGTAGCTCAACAGTTTAGCTTCATTTAACGTGACTTCCCCTGAACATAGGTACTGCCTGAGACGGGAGCCTCTCGTCTCTCAGGCAGGAACAGAGGGACGAGGTTGGACTGATACTATCTGATGGCTGTCTTCTTCTTTTCAAACTTCACTATTAGAAGTCAGGAGTAATATTCAGCAGGCTTTGTTTTGGTGGGACATTAGTATAATCGTGTTATTCAGTATGTATCTCCTTACTTATTGAATTTATGCAATTGTTTTTCTTTATAAATCAGGAAGAAATTCAATGGGGAAAAGACTGACTTTTAGGGAAACCAGAAAAACATTAAGAATATATAGTGTGTTTTCAAGAGCCAGAAACAGAGATGTATCGATAATCAAGATGCATGAATGATGATGATTATCATTTGTGGATATTTTGAAATCACTAGAAAAATCTCATTTAAGTCGTTGCAAGAATAGATCTCAGCTAAACAAATACTAGTAAGGCCATAGCCCTGCTCTTGTCGGGCTTATTATTAAAGTGTCCAACACAAGTGTCCTAAATATGGTATGAAGTGTTAAATCCTCGTCTTGGCAGCACAGAGGCTACACTGTCAGAACGCTGACGCCAAGAAAAAGATTGTTATAGACAAGATGGTTTATGACGTGACAGATACAAGAGGTCAGGGCCGGTCAGCAAAGCAGTGGACACACTGCTCTCCCACTAATTCCACGTGCTAAAATAAATGCGTGCGTAAGTTGTAAAATCTTCAACATGCATCCTTCTGAATGTGCAGCATTTACAGCACTGATGCAAGCCTTTAAAAACCAGAAATAGATGAACACGCAGCACTAAAGCTTGATACCTCTTGTTGCTGCTGCTCAGCATCGAGTGAATATTCTTCAGAAAGGTCATGTTCGAATATTTCATGTCACGTGAGAGGGAGCTCCCAACTGCTGCAGCACTCAGCCGGTATATTCATTTATAGTGAATTACTTTAAAAGCCACTTTACAACATTTTTAACTCGAGAAAACAGTTGAGTTAAAGAAATACACAGAAGGCAACTGGGTTCATTCGACACGGAGTCTTAATCACAGCCCGCCCTGGTTCTAGAGTAATGCATCCTCTGGTAGACAGAGCACATACATGCATCCAGACAAGCAGCTTAGATCAGGCTAAAAGGGTTCGGACAGTCCTGAATGATAACAGCTGACTGTGGTGGCTTCGCATTTGTCTGCACAATTACATCAGCTCACATTTTGTCGAAATGCCGCTGTCACTTTTAACGACATAAGCAAAAAAGCCTCTTATTAGTGTCTGTGGCAGGAAGGCTGCGGCTTACGCACACATACGCACAAACACAGACACACACAGACACACAAAAGTCATTGTTGTCAGTCAGAGAGTTGAGTGCAGCAGATGTTTGTTCAGCAGGTATGCAATGTAATAAATCTACTCTTGCAGGCTGACATTGACCAGCCTGTACTCATCACCTCGGGTACCTTTGCACTTCATTCATTGCATTCAACTCGTTTGTCTTTGAAGTTTTCCTTCACAAAGAACAAAATATAGAAACACCACCATGAAAAGACAGGTCCAGCTCAGTACAAACTAAAACTTGAGGTATCTTGAAACATATACCGCAGCAAAAACACTTACTTCCTGATTTGTTTGAACTTTGCGCACCCAGCCACGGAGACAAGGTCTGCCACTGCCATGCATGTACTTTTGAGTACTTGTGCAGGTTTTTTTATGAAGTTGTCTGTCTGTCTATGGACAGATTTCCAGTGCACACACCTGTTCCACAGAATTTTACAGGTATGCTTTTGAGATCAAAACAAACGTGATGCAGAAGCTACAATTAGGAGGATTAGGAATTGGCGCCATCACCTCTCCCTTCATCATGCCCCCGGCACATTTTTTTGTGTCATAAATTTGATTCTGTGTCAAAATGAAGAGTAATTTTGAGCACGGCTAATCACCTTGTATTTGACTAAGGATCTGCTGCTATCAGGGTGTGTGGTCTCATTACAAGATGGTCTGTAGTTCTAAGTTTTCTACATCTTTCACCATTGAGGGATGTAGCAACTGTTGCACTATTACATTTCACTGCATGGTTTTATTTTCACCTGCTAAATTCAAGGCAAACTACATTTTTATCTTTTTGTGTTTTGGAGAGATTCTATCGCCCAGCTTTCCCCCATAACAACTCTATCGCATTTGCTGAAACATGTAAAATACCGGCCACTGCAAAAGGACATGCTGATGAAGTGTTTTGACATCCTGCATCAGCAGCTGTTGTGTCAAATGCCGAAAGGCTTCGTCTTTCAGGCGTGTTGAGACATCTCAACAATGAGCGATGCAGTTGAAGCTCTGCAGCTTTCTCTTCTGCTGTCCTCCTGCATGACTGCAGTACTCAGGGTTAAATGCTTAGCTCTCCCAATGGACGTGGATAATTTCTTTCCCTTTTTTTTTTGTAAGTGTGTTTGCCTCTGCAAAAATGAGCTGCTTTTGTAGTTGAGTAGAGTTTTGATAGTTGTATGCGAACTCTCTGTGTCGGCCATTTGCATGCAAGGCTGGTTCCACTGCAGAGGAGAGGAGAGGCCTGCCAGCTCTGATTGGTGCTCGAGTTGCTAGACAACAGATGTCCAGCCGGCTGGGAGGTGGACTACCTGTGGAGGAGGAAGAGGGAAGGAGTGTGGGAGTGTTCGGACAGACATTTACAATTCACACACACATTTACAGTACAGTGACAAAAACGATCAATCCGAAATGTACCTTGTCAGTGTATTGCACCGGATTTCAAAATTAAGGGGGACAAAAAAACCTCACATCTCACTTGTTGCTCAGATGAATGCTCAGTGCCAAAGTAAGCGTTGACTTGTGTTTCAAGTCAAATCAGCGTGTGAAATATGAGTATTTTTTCCTCCTGAACTTGAAGATTTAGGACGTGCAAAAATTCTTTTTCTTATTTTTTTGTCTTGCAGAATACTAGAGTTTGGACACAGAATGGCAAATGCAAGTAATTTACATAGAATCTAAAGGTCAAATTAGATGCTTCTCATTTCCTGTTTCAATAAGTAACAGAGGAAGAGAAATACTTATTTTTGTGGAAGTAGAAAATTCGATCAGATTTTCAGAAGTTTGCAAAAAGGCTTTGGGTTTATTTACACGTCTTATGTCTAAATGGGTTAACTAGTCAAATTTGGAACAGTTCAACTTCCACAGCTTTGCTGTTCGTGTGTAAAATGGTTTTCTAATAAATCCGCTGTGTAATTAACTCAAAGTAATGAGGGAACCTCATATGAATGTGGAGCACATGATCTTTAGATTAGTACAACGCTGATACTTCTATGAAATTGTCATTGTTTTGTAAAAATATGACATTTTAAAGTCCAATAAGCAATATACATAGCAGACAAACTGTAGGGTCAAAATGCAAAATGAGCACAATAAATCAAGATTATTGTCAAACGTGCAAGAACAAGAAAATTCTTCGACAAAAACACCGAGTTCAAACAAATGACATCTTTAACTTAACAAACGAAAGAGAATGTGTGTGTTAGCCTGAGAGAGATGCAAAGAGATTATGTGCCATGCAGTTGCACTGTCAAACTGAGGCAGAGATGGAGAGATTAGTGACCCTGCTCCGAGGGTCCTGCTAATCATGAAATAATGGCTGAGCTGGCCTTGTTCCTGGCTCTCTGCTGCTTCTCTCTAGGGTCGGAGGCTGGAATACCTCAAACACAATCAAGACTGGCGTGTTCTCACAAGCAACACGGTGCCCTCACTCTCTCCTCTTCAGTTGTAATTGTGTCATGTGATTAGTGATGCGAGGTCGGACACGTGATGACAGGTTAGAACCCGTTGCTGCACTGCAGACAGCTTCAGGAAACAGTAGCTGTGATGTGCAGAGTCCAGAAGGCCTACAACAAAAACAAACTATCGTACATGAGATAGCTGGTAATGACTTCAACTCAGCAGCAAAATTGATTAAATGTGTTTTATACCAGCAGGGTGTGATGGAGGAATATTTTTGAATGAATGTTAGTTTATTAGAAAATTAGTTTTTGAAGGTCAGTGACTTAAATCTACCTCATCCATGGTTTCCAGAGCAAAAATATTTTTCAGTCAGTTTTTTTTTTTATGGTTGTACTTTACTGCACCAGCGCCTGACTCAGCATCAGCGTCTATAATTTTATTTTTAACTGTTGTGTTCTACTTTTTCTGGCTTCATTTCTTTCTGTGTGACTTATAAACGTCACCCTGCCTGGAAGAACAGTCTCTCAGTTAAACTGGCATCAGCCTTCGAGAACACACCGAACTTTGTATAAAGTTAAGTCCCACTTTAACTTCCGGTAGATGCACCACGCAGACACAAATAAGCAGATACCTCCATCTATATCTGGAAGAAGGTGCCTGGTTGCCTTGCGTCTGAACTGAGTCCACAGTTTCCATAGCATCAACAAGAGCAGAGGAGGGAGAAAAAGGATGAGAGCGAAAAATAGGCGTCCTATTTTATTTTGGAAAAAAAAAAAACTAGAACCCTCTGCTCTCTTTCCTCTCCCTCCCTTTCACTGGTTCTTGCTCTATGTGCCCTGAGGCAAAGCTGAAATGGGTCGCCTCACCGCTGTACTGCATCAGTACTTATAAAGGCTGCTTCTTTGACTTCAAATCAGAATCAGGAAATTTAGATTCCCTCCAACCAAAAGATTTCAGGGTCACTTCTCGTTCCAGATCTGGAGAGATGTGTGATACTCTCTGAGGGCTCGGGGCTAACGCGTCATCCTGTCCTCTCTCTAGTCACATAGCAGATGTACAGTAATCCCTCTACCTGCTGTTCTTTCTGTCTGTGAGGACAATTCCATTTTCCATGTGTGATTTTTTTAAAACTTTTACTGTTTAGATGCTTTTTATTAAATGATTAGCAACCACGGCAAGACGAATGAGTGAATCACAGTGCCTTAGAAAATGACTTAATGCCTAGACTAGCAGAAAAATCATGTAAATTAGCAAGAATTCCTAATAATCTCTTTTCCAACTTCACAATTGGGGCAATGTGCTTGCTTGTGCTGCTTTTGTTCTACATAACAATGTAAATTGATAGTTGCTGTGATTTTGCAATGCTGCTAAACGGCCTTTTTTTTTTTTTTTAAACATCACCTTGGTCTAGAGAAAAATTAAATAAAAATTTTAAACAAATGAACATTATGCTAATTTAGAAAATAAATGATCTCAGTTTCATGTAACCTGCCTTGCTACCATATAATGACAACCTGTCATAACTGAAAATGCTCTAGTCACACAAAAAGTGATATTCATATCATCTCTCCAGATCGTATTACTTTTTAATTCCTTACCTTTTATTTTGTTTTGTTCACTCCAGTGTTTCCCCACTTCTTTCCTTTTAATCGACTTTATTTACTGTTAATCACTTAAATGTCTCTTTTTAGCAGTTTATTAGTTTATTTTTACTTTTGTTTTCTTATTATAGCTAGCATTTCCTCAGTTCCAGCTTTAACCGCATCTGCTATTTAGGTATTAGACGAATCAAGTGTTGACTCCCGCTGCCAAAATGTTTGATTATAATCAAATACACACATTTCAGGAGCTCATTCAGAGTCCTGACAGCACAAGTGTCGCCTGCTCACTGTGTTTGGTCTTCACTGTTGCCTGTCTGTCTGTTTATGGCACATAACCAAGAACATATCAGGTCACATTATTTTTGTCAAACATTTCACTTCTGATAAGGAAAAGAGCGGGGTTGACACGATGCCAACACACACACTCAGACTTTACACAGGCACATACACGCACACGCATGCAGCGTTGGTAACGTCAAGCACTCAAACGCACATTGACAACGATGCAGCCAAGTTCACGTCAGATGATTCCTAAAGTCAATCATAGCATTAAAAATAACCGGCCTGTTTCTCTCTCTGCTTGTGTCTCCTTGATTTTTCTTTCAGATCATCAAAAGCTGGAGAGAGAAGCGAGGATTTGCCGTTTACTGAAACACCCCAACATCGGTGAGCTGCCATTACGAAATCTCAGAGTTTGCACAAATTAATGCACGTGCATTCTGTTCTCGTCTCTGGTGATTCCAGCTATGGGAATTTATCTTCCAGAGACAGATAGGAGACATATTAAGAGAAAAGCCTAGTGTGTGTGTGTGTGTGTGTGGGGGGGGGGGGGGGGGGCTGCACTGGGGCATCTAATGATGATGTATCTGTGCTCTTTTAGCTGAGTCGTCAGAAAGACACTGAAGGCCTCCGCCTGACCCTTCACACTCTTGCTTCCTCATTAAACCTCTGCTAGAACCCGACGCTCCTCTTTTGTTCTCTTTTAACTTCAACCACAAAAGTGCATTCAATCACATGTGGAATTCTTCTTTTAGACTTTTATCTATTTCGTTTTTTGGGGTTTTTTTTGCCTGATATTAGAGGGAAAGGCACTGTCATTTTTTTACTGGTGGATCAACCCTCATCATGTAGCAGAACAAAGGAAGAGAGCATCTTCTATCGGCTGGTAGATCAATATGGGTCAATCAGGTCACACCTCTTTTTGAGATCAATACACATGGTCACACAGATGGGTGCAAATACATTTGCTAATTGAACAAAGAGTTTGTATGGCAAGAAAAGTGCACAAGCAAGGAGCTTCTGTGTCTGATGAGAACTGTCAGTGTAGGGAACACAAGAATTCCAGCACAGCTCCTCTTCATCCTTGCTGTCTCCTTCAGTCGCTGTGTTTGTTTCACATTTTCGTTTAATCTTTTTTAACAGTACGGCTCCATGACAGCATATCAGAAGAAGGTTTCCACTATTTGGTGTTTGATCTGTGAGTAGCATAATCAACACACACATGCACTCACACATGCACGCTACACACCCAAAAACAGGAATAACCATACTCCTTGTGCACAACATGCATTCACACAAACAGACGTGAAAAATGAGCATATACAAGATGGCGTGAGAGGTTGTCAACAAATATGGGTGGGTTGTGTGTGTGTGTGTGTTTTGAGTTTAGAATCATACATGACTGTTTAATTTTTCATTACCTAGAACATGAGAAAATAGACCTAGACGTGCATGACTTGATCATCTCATGACAAATACGTACAAAAATTTGTTCATCAGTTTCCAGGATTACACAATTTTCAACAGCACTGAAAGTCACTGCGCATTTGTGGAACTAAGAGGTGAAATCAGTGTCAAAACCGCACACACAAATGCAACCGGATCTGCTGTCACAAATTGTTGTGGACATCTCTATGCACAGGAAGCGTTTCAGAAGTGAGCAAATCAGATCTGAATATCTTGAATTGTAGCAAGCTGTCAGTACCAGCGATGATCTAATCGAAAAAACGGTATTTAAATTAATTTTGATTCACGTGACGTGTGCATTTCCATTCAAATTGTTTCGTGTTTGAATGTGGATTGAACAATGCCCTTTGGTGTTCTCCAAATTAACACCCAAATCGTTGTACACATTATTCCTGTTAGAGGATAATAATTAATCCACATTTGTGACCATTATGAGTCCCTTTTTATCTCATGTTCTCTACAATGTTGTCTCTGATCACAGGGTGACAGGAGGAGAGCTGTTCGAGGACATTGTAGCCAGGGAGTACTACAGCGAGGCTGATGCCAGGTAGCGCGCGCACGCACACACACACACACACACACATACACACACACACACACACACACACACACACACACACACAAACTGAGGACTGCAGCCATTACGCATCTCTGTCTGAAGAAGTGTGTGTGTTTGTCAGTATTTGTGTGCTTCACATATGGTCGTTTCAGAGGTGTGATATTGTCTCTGAGGCGTCTGAAATGTTATTTATAAATGTGATTAATGACATATAGCCGGCGGCATTAATCATGCATAGCCTGGCTCACATTGCCAGTTTTCTCCCCAGAGAGATGAAAGAAAGACGGGGAGTATCTGTCTTTTCTTCGTCTATACCCTCTCGTACATCCTGGCAAATGACTCCTCACATGGCTGAAAGTGATATATCTGGGAAAAAAAAAAAATCACCACACATAATGAGAGATGACGCATTGTTATGAGGTTGTTTCTTCGTCTCTCCTGCCGTCAATTAATTTCCGCTTTTCATCTTCCTCTCTTCCTCTCCTTCTTGACTTTCCTTTCTGTTGCACCTTCCATTTTGTTCCATCCTCAGCCACTGCATACAGCAGATCTTGGAGAGTGTCCATCACTGCCATGTTAATGGGATCGTCCACAGGGATCTGAAGGTTTGTATGTCCCCTGCAGCGGCGGCATCCTTGTTTACCACTGACCTTGTACAACAGATGGCAATATTCAGAAAAAACCCGGTGACTCCCCTCACAGTTCACAGCCGCACATTTTGCTTCTTCCATAAGCTGTTTAATATAATAACACTGAGATTATATATTATTAAGCTTTTTTACATTCTTTCAGTCTCTCTTTCAGTCTCATTTTAGAGGCCTGGAAAGCTTTGAAGAGTTAATAAAGCTGATGTGACCTTGATCTTTGCTTCTTCTTTTTCCTCCTAGAATCCAAGCTTAGAAAATTAGACGACCTCTTTTGACATGATGATTGTAGATCCTTGTTGAGTTTTTCAGTGTTCTTGGTTCCATAATTGTCCTGCTAATGTCTAGAATAGAGCGCCTCCTCCTTTTAGTACTCGTTGTGTGTTAGAGAGAGAGAGAGAGAGAGAGACGTACTAAGTTCAGCACTGTGGTGACAGGAACAGGAGCAATCACAAGCCAGAAACAGAGGACTGATCAGCATTTACATAATTATGTAAAAAAAATTATGGTGAGATTTGAAAGATTTTCCGCGCTCATGAATATTCTAATGGTATTCTCCAAGCCTCCCAAGAGCATTTTTATGTGGAGGAAAGAAATTGCAAGAAAACTCTCTTGAAGATGGATTGTGAACATGCTAGTGTGCTGTAAGATCCACTAAAGAAAAATGTCAGATGGCGTATCGCTGTTGAAGTTTTCAGAAGCTTCATAATTGAGAGGATTTATTCATCCCTATATGAATCATTATGTAGATGTGTCCAGTTGTCAGTCAGTGTCTGTGTCCTGCTGAGTCATATGTCTGCCACTAAATGACTGCTCTCAGGCTGTCTGTGTTTAGAGTCTCTAAATGTTAGGAAATGCATTATTCATTAGAACACACTGACCTTAAGTTAATAAAGACCTCTGCACCTGCGCCTGGGCGTGTGTTTCTGTGTGTGCGTGTGTGTGTGTGTGTGTGTGTGTGTGTGTGTGTGTGTGTGTGTGTGTGCGCGCCCATTTGTGCTTGTCGGGAAGGCTTGCATATATTCATGATTTCTCTAAAGTCTGCGTGGTGTGTGTGCGTGCTTGTGAGGGCATGTGTGTGTGTGTGTGTTTGTCATTACCCACATGTGGCCGAGTCACTTGTGTTTACACCTACGTCCCCTGTTACACCACACCTCCCCTTGTATCCTTCTCCCTGCACTCTGCACTTTGTTCCCACTCATGGATGAAACAGTGAATTGTGTTCTGCTACCAATTCACTCCTTCATTATCCATTAGAGTGAGGGAACAAGTCCACGGCTCCAGCGGGGAATTGTCCGTGCTCATGTTGAGATTGGATCTCATGCACATGTCTGTCACTCTGTCATTTGTGTGGCAGAAAGGGAGTTGCCTGAGACACTGATTTAAGAGCAGTTTAGCATCGTTGACCCCTAATAGTTGCCATTAGGATTTGGTTCGGCTAATCTGATTTTAGATCTGTGTCTTTGGGCGGCTTGTTCCCAGAGTGTGTGACCTCTCACCCCTAACCTGTTTGACTCCGCCCCCCCCAGCCTGAGAACCTTCTATTGGCCAGTAAGCTGAAGGGGGCGGCGGTCAAGTTGGCTGACTTTGGGCTGGCTATCGAGGTGCAGGGGGACCAGCAGGCATGGTTTGGTGAGTATTCACTCATCCATTTTTCAACCTGATTCAGTTGGCCAACCAATCCCTCATTTAGTCAGCCAAGAACCAGCATAGTCACTGAACTGCTCCCCACCCTATCGATCCGCATCTCCCTCCTCCCTCCCTTCCTCCATTACCCTCCTCCCAGGTTTTGCGGGCACCCCAGGATACTTGTCTCCGGAGGTTTTGAGGAAAGACCCCTATGGCAAACCAGTGGACATGTGGGCATGTGGTAAATAAGTGACATTTCTCTCACTGCCACTGTTTGTGTGAACCTGTCACGTCTCTTAAGACGAGTGTTTCATGTTGGCTGAAGTCTTTGTTGCAGTGTTGAATTCTATTTTGTTGTCTTGTGTTTTCTGTGTGTAACCTTCCACTGAACTAAAGTACATGTCACATCCTCCCAGGGGTGATTTTATACATTCTGCTGGTGGGCTACCCTCCCTTCTGGGATGAGGACCAGCACCGCCTCTACCAGCAAATCAAGGCTGGGGCCTATGATGTACGTATGATGACATACAAATACACACACACTACCAGCACAGCATTTATGGTGCCAGAGGTTGAATCAGAATTACTGTTTACTTCAGTGCCACCAGGTCAAAATTTTCAGTTTGTACGACACTGAATCTGTGGCACATTTTTGTTATTTTTTTTTTTTTTTAACACATTACATCACCACCACTAAAGCGGCATTAAGAGGTCATGGTCATTTCATGTATTATCTGTGAGATCAGCCTGGAAATAGTTCAGCATGAACTGAATGGATTGACACAGAATTTGCCTGGTTTCCAGTTGATGTATCCTAATGCCTCTGATTATAACTTAAATATGTCCAGTACATTTGTTACCTGCAAGTCTACCATCAGCCTCAGCCCGAATCATTACCAATGTCTGTTGCTCAGTTTTGATTTCATCAGCTTTTCCTGTGTTTGCTGTCGTTGGAAAGTTCCCATCCCCTGAGTGGGACACAGTAACTCCAGAGGCCAAAGATCTGATCAACAAGATGCTAACCATCAACCCCAGTAAACGCATTACTGCCGCAGAGGCCCTCAAACACCCCTGGATCTGTGTAAGTGCTTCCCTCTCTCGTGCAAGCACACACACACACACACACACACACACACACACACACACACACACACACACACACAAATGTGTCACTGACAATGATTCTGGAGGTATCATCTGTCCTGCTCTATTCTGTTTTAACACTTGTATGCATTCATTCTTCCCACCTATTGTTTCCTTTTTCTTCTAATCCTGAAATCCCCCTGTTGTCTTCCTGCAGCAACGGTCCACTGTAGCTTCCATGATGCACAGGCAGGAGACTGTGGAGTGCCTGAAGAAATTCAATGCCAGGAGGAAACTTAAGGTGAGATGCCTGGATGCGTTCCTGTTTATGTTGAACAATCCATCCTGCCATTTCTCCTTTCCACCTCTGTCTTCTTTCTCAGATTTAACAGAGATAAAGACTTGAAACCTTCACAGGGCTCTTTAGCTGCTTTTTTCCTGCTTAAACCTCATGATCTTTCTTTCTTCCGTTTTTGTTTTTTTTTGGGCTTCCTTCTTTTCTCATCACTGCAGGGAGCCATATTGACCACTTTGTTGGTCACAAGAAACTTCTCAGGTATGTGTCTCTCACTTTGTTCAAAGCAAAGTCTCCCCTAAACATTTGGTGAACTAAATATGTCCATAAAAACTCATGTCGTAGTCTTTATTTTGGCGATAGCATGGTGAGGCATCTGTTGAATCATTTACTTTCTGCTCATGAAGAAACAGATGATGGGCACGACAAAATAGAGCTTTTTTAATGTCTTTCATCTGTTTCTCAGTGAAATAAAGATGAAATAAAGATGCCATTCATACATCGTCTATCTTTCTCATCACTTCTTTTGCTGACAGTCTCCCTCTCTCTGTCATTAGCTTTTTCATGTATTTTCTTTGACCTTTCACTGTTTTCTCAGGCTTTTACTAGCCTTCTCTCTCTCTCTCTCTCTCTCTCTCTCCTGATTCTACAGTAAAATGCTAAGAGCGTTTGTTTCACTTTTTTATTCATCATTTTCTTCCTTTTTCAATTTTCTTTCGTTTTGTTTGGATTGTGGTATCAATTTGAGGTAAGATTTTGTGGAATGACAAGGGAGTGGGGGGGATTGGGCCCAACCATTTAAGTTGTGATGTCAAAGGAACACGCCATCATTTTGGCAAATACACCTACAGCATTTGCAGTCCTCCCCAGAGCCGGACAAGAAGATAGACCCCCTTCTCTCTGTCTCTCTCTCTGTCTTCTCTCCTCCGTGGGTGTATCGGAGAGAAGACACCCTCTGAGACCAGCTGACTGCCAATTAGCATAGCACAATCAATGGTAGTGGGGGTTAGGTGTTAACGTACCGTAGTCAAAAGTCATCATATTACAAAGGTTAAGGGTCTTGGTTTGTTCAGAGAAAATGCTGCGTTCCAGTTGAATTGGAAAGTCAGAAATTCTAAGTTTCCTGCTGGAAATTTCAACTGGAAATCCTCCTGAGGTCAGACTTCCAACTCGGAAACTCCAAGATACCTGGAAAACCCCCAAGGTCACAATTTAAAATGGTTGCTCAGTGAATCGTTTTCGTTATGGCTTTGAAAATATAACATTGTTAACGATTTTTTCTGACACTTTTTGCCCCTCAGTACTGTTCATATTTTTTCTCTAGACACGTCACTACAATTTTTATATGTTCAAATTACCAAATATCAATGCATGTGCGTGAGTGTGTGTGTGTTTTTAACGTTACCTCATTTCTTCCTTTGGGAAGCTGTCAACTTGGGTGTGACATCACCCTGAGTTCGCTCACCCTGTCTTAGTGTCAGCCTCTAAAATATTGGCTCTTGTTCTTCCAGTCATGGGCAAATATTTAGTTTTGTTGGCCCAAGCTGCAATTTGGCTTTTGAGGCGCTCCGTGACATATGATCGTACAATATCTTGTCATTTTAATTAATTTTATGAAAAACACTGTGCACAGTATATTCATATTAATACAGACTGTCATGGAGAAAAGTGTATTTGATTACTTTTGAGAGAGGCATGCTAACCTCCACTAATGTTCTCTATGCTAAGGTAGATAATGATCAGCAGTATTGATCGCCTTATCTGGCTCTGGGGAGGACGGCTAATGAGCATATTTGCCAAAAAGTTGACGTGCTCGTTTACTCTTAGAATAGCTAATCATATATGCATGAAGATAAGATATTTAGTTGTAACGTTACTGCACGCTTGCCAAAGTGCTAATATGAAATCAGAGGGATATTTATACCAGGATACAGCATGCATTTGGAAATGCAATTTAGTGGTTTGATTCTTTATGCTACCGGAAATGGAAGTGAAAAAGATGAGTAAGGTGTATGTGTGGTTGCTAGTGAGTTAGTGCATGTGTGAAGAAGTCAATTTAAGAATGCTGTAAGAGTCTGTTTGAGATAGATGGGTTTTCCCTTTCATGACTTGTGAAATACACACCCAATCAACTACCCACCCCTTCAGCCACTCACAAATGAATTAGTTTCTCATAGGATCACAACTTTTAAATAGTGATGTTGCCATTCAGAGCATCAAGGGATGCTGCGGTTGGATTTTGCACCTGGAGTTTGAAGATAAGCACACTGGACTGATATGCTTGCTGCATGTTAGTGTAGCCTCGGGCTCCGTTTGTGAACTCTCATGCTGACTTCTTTTCTCCTTTCTTTCCCTCCACAGCAGCCAAGAGTTTGCTGAACAAGAAGGCAGACGGCGTTAAGGTGAGTCGCTGTGCACAGTGAGGAAAGTGCTTTGTATCTTGCATAAGTCCGTTGGAACGTTTAGTGTCTGAAGAGCCTTTAAGATAGTTATTATGCATTGTGCACTTAACAAAACCATCATTCAGGGACAGTCACTCCACACAGTGGGCAGTGCTTGTTATTTTATTCATCTCCAAGTTGTTTTTGTGACACGGCAGGCCATATTTGCGTTTTTACTTTAATCCTCCTTCTCTAATATTGTTCTCGCTGGTGTCTCCTGCCTGTATTTTCTGAATGGACTATGTCATATTCAATAAACTGTAATCTTTCTGCTGTAGAGCCCTGCGGTGTTCTTGCCTAGTTTCTCAGTCGGGGCCCAAATCTGAAAATAACATTTGCAGAAGTGCATTTATTCAGATGTGCACATAATACTGTATCTGTGCATACCTGGATGCATCTGTCACATCTGTAAATCCAGATTGGTTTGACTTTGGACCCCTGTGGATATTGTAAGAGTCACTGTTACTATGTTGGGGTCTGACTCTGGCCTACAGTATTATCACACTGCAGGGTCCATTCCAGAGTTAATCCTTCATCCATGTGACCTCATCCCATTACAGCAAAATTTAAACAAAAATAGTCATCGCAGACAGCAGAGTAACAAAAATGAAGGAACGCGTCTGCAGTTAGAAGAGAGCAATTTGTCAATTAAAAAAAAAAAAAAAGAACAAATGCAAAGTGTACAAACTGAATGTTTTTGTACAAAATTGTCTCACAAATGACATGAGTTTTTATTTTCTTCATCACAGTAATCACACTTTGACCCCATTTACAGTTTACCCCTGGCATTTAAATGCTCTTTGGGGGATTGGATTACAGTTAGACCGCATGGAAGTTACTCAGTTATGAATGCACCCAATACCATGAATACTCTGGATCTTCCTCGGCTCATCTCCCCTCGGAAGTTTTAGCTATAATATATGAATTAAAACCCATTGAACTGTTACACGCGGGATCATCAGGTCTTTGGTACTCTTGAGTTATAGCCGGATGATCACTTTGCAATGTCGTCAGATTGTGTGGGAATGAAGGTGTGAGTGTGCCTGTGTGTGTCTGAAAAGTGTGTGTGTGTGTGTGTGTGTGTGTGTGTGTGTGTGTGTGTGTGTGATATGCCCTCTACACTGCCCCCTGCAGGTCAACAACAAAGCCAACACAGTGACCAGTCCTAAAGACACTGGCCCTGCCCCTGCACTGGTATACACACTCATCCACGCCTTCATCCACTACACCCCCGTAATCACACCCCACTATGGAGGAGGTACAGGTTCACCCTTTCCCACAGGGACACAACATTTCCCGTAACACCTCAAATCCTAACCAGGAATCTAGACTAAATCCTGGGTTGAAAGCTCAACTTTAGGCTCTCCCTGAATGAAATGTGACTGCGCAGCATTTTTTTACAGCTCCAGCATATTGCGATGCGAACCATTTGAGATAATGAATCCGATTGATGTGTTCATTCATTCATCTGAATTTTCAGAGCATGCATGATAGAGCTTGGCTAGTTTGGATTTAAAGGATCTGTATATCGCTAATACGCCTTTTACACACGGTTGGATCTTGACTTGTAGTTAGGGGCAACCTCTACCTCAAAAGTGCCTCTTTCTTGTCTGCTTTTCTCCTGCAAGAACCCCTCCTCTCTCCTTCCTTCCGCACCTACATGCATGCTCTTCTTCAAGGTCATAAAATGGACATATTACTGTTATAAGTGCTGCATTTGATGGTGAAACTGGCTGGATTGTTTGTCTGTGCATGGCTAGAGTGTGAGGATGTGGCTCATCATGATGCTACATTCCCAAGTGGTTTCGGTCGTCACTGATTGGCTTGCGCATAGTGTCTGCTGATTGGCCGACTGCTTAATCACATGACCGCTGCTCTGCATGATGTCAAAGACTCTCTGTCCTCCCATTTGCTGTGAAGTTGATTACGCATGAACACAGACACATGATTTCTCTTTCTCTCTATCCTTCTTTCTTCATCATCCACACACGCACGCGTGCATACACACACACACACACACACAAGCACACAGATGTTGTAATCTAGTGTAATCTGGGTGAGTGATTAGAAGGTCTGAGCTGGTCATCAGGATCGATTCTACAAAAGCTCAGACATCTGATTAACCAAAGAACACTGGCGAAGGCTGCTGAGAGAAAGACAGGAAGAGAGATAAAACCATGATGAAGACAGTAATAGAGATGGTTTGATAGTTTTTGTATAGATAGACAGACACCACACACAGACTGATAGACAGACAGACAGACAGACGCCACACACAGACTGATAGACAGACAGACAGACAGACAGACGCCACACACAGACTGATAGACAGACAGACAGACAGACAGACGCCACACACAGACTGATAGACAGACTGACAGACAGACACCACACACACAGACGCATCTTTCTACACTTATTGAACCTTTTTGTACCTTTTCTGGAATTAATTAATCACACAAGCTCTCGCTTGTTCTTTATAGGAACCACAGACGACTGTGATCCACAACCCTGTGGATGGAAACAAGGTATCACAACCACCCTGCCATTTTGTTGCTAGAATCTTTTTTTTCTTCCTTAAAACAGTAGGTGGTGTTTAGACCTCGTCCTTCATGTGCAACAAATCAAACATGGCACATAAACAGCTCTTATCTTGGACTGTTACATGGTCCAGTGTGGAAATTCTACCTCTGTATCATTGTAAAACACTTGGTAAAATCTTTGCAAAAAAAAAAAATTTTAACTTCAGGCTTCATGCTTCAGTGCTCTGGATGTCATGACTCCGCTTTATAAAACAACGCAGCAAGTTTGCATCTACTGCCTCAGTACTGCACTCCCTAGAACTTATTTCTTCTCTGTTGATAATCCATGTTTAAGCACGTAACCTTGTACCGCGTGCAATTACACTACGAGCACATACCTTTAGACAAAGGAGTAGAAGTGCCGCTGGGTCCTTGTGTTAATCACAGGGGCTCTTAGAAACTTCAGGTGCACTGTGTTTATTCCAGCTTTTGAAGGGCTCATTGTGTGGGTGAGGTTGCAGTGAAAATGTTAGAATGCAAATCCACCTCAAAAAAACAGTCGATCCGCACTGTAGAATTAGCGTAGAATGAAAATGCCTTCATTGTAAGTAATGCTGTGGACTGTGGAGTGTTTGAAGGAGAATTTTTACATTTTTTTGAAACCTCAGCCACGCAATCAACCCTGATGGAATAGATGAATAATATCAGTCTTATAATTACAAATATGTTTATTTACCCTCGCCAAGTCTGATATCATTATTTTAGCTGTGTGTCAATTCTGATGAAGCACTGGGAGAGTTGTGGAAAAACAGGAGTCAAGTTCTGTGTGTGTGTGTGTGTGTGTGTGTGTGTGTGTGTGTGTGTGTGTGTGCGTGCGTGCGTGTGTTGATATTTGGCCAATAAAGCTGATTTTGGCATCAAATCTGTTTCTGTTGAAGGAGTCCATTGAGAGTGCCAACACCACCATAGAGGATGAAGATGTCAAAGGTAGGGAAGGTTTCCACTGTGTGGGAACCAGAGCGACTCCTCACTTCTCCCTCTGACTGTTCCTCCTCCGTGTGTTTTTTTCTTCATTATGTTTTGCAACAAAGTAGACATGCTCAGCAAAGGGTGATTACACCCTCCCCTCTGCCTGACAGCTCTGTTTGGCTAAATGCAGTTCACCCTGTTCTCGGACTGTCCTGCCCTCCCCAGCGTTTTTCTCCCGTTTAAGGCTGTGCTTTGTCAACACAGCTTGCATTTTCAGTTTCCAGCACCATTTATGTCTTCGATCTCACTAAATGTGTTCTTTTTTCCTTTCCTTTCTTATATTTTGTCAAGAATATTGATTTCCCCTCCACAATTGTTCTGCATTTTTTGTCCACTTATGCACGAACCCTTCTGTCTGTCATCCACCCAACCCCCCCCCCCCCCCCCCCCCACACACACACACACATTCTTCCATGCAACCTCTTGCAGCCCTTCGTCTGGGCAGCTTAGTCAGTGGTATCTTGAGCTCTAAGAGTCGTTCCTCACAGATGTCTGAGTCCAGGCAGACTCCCACCTCCTCAGTTCAAAGTAAGTCCCTCCAGTATTGGGGGAGATGCCCTGTTTCCTTCCCCTTCCTTCTGTTGCCCAGTCACCACTGGAAAGAAAGAAACTCTTGTGTTCCTAGTGTTCAAATAATTTCCCTGGATCAGATTATCACACCTATTGTTGCTGTGTCTTCCTGTTTAAATGCAACTGTTTTTTTCCTGCTCCTTCAGTCAGGTTCACTCATCTGTATTTGATTGCAGAAACACTGTTCTGACTCCTTCATACCCTCCTACATTGACTCACACAGTAAAATATCTATATATCTATATATCTATATATTGATATAGATATATAGATATATGCACACTGACCATAACAATTATCTTTGTTGCTCAAATGAAGTCATGTTTTCGATATCCCCCAGCCTGCACCAATAACAATAAAGGTAATTCTTCACGTTACTTAGTCACAACTGCTTCTGTAGCCAGTACCTGCATCTGTCTTTGTTCATTTTAAGCTTTTTTGCGTGAAGGGATTGTGTCATCCTGCATTCCCGTGCCTGGTATCATTATTAGTCATGGGAGGCTTTGCTATACAGACATGAGGCAATAGAAATTGACTAAATTCTTCTTGACGTGCCTTCCATTTCTAATAAGTCTGAAGTCCTGCTAATTCGTAGACTAGAATCCATTTGAAGCTGATTTGATCGTAGATTTCCTTTTTCGGCGCTCACACATACATTTGCCTGAAAAACATGAACAATAGTGATATTTCACCATCAATGTTTGCAGTTGATGATGTTCTGTGATTTTGTGTTGTAGCTCGGAAACAGGAAATTATCAAAGTGACGGAGCAGTTGATCGAGTCTATCAACAATGGAGACTTTGAAGCCTACGCGCAAGTGTCCTTTTTCCTCTGCATATGTAGAGTCCAGCTGACCTTTGTAGCTTGATTCCTTTGGTGATTTTTGTCTTCTATCTTGGTATAACAGGAAGATTTGTGATCCTGGTCTGACGTCCTTTGAGCCTGAGGCACTGGGCAACCTGGTGGAAGGACATGACTTCCACCGCTTTTACTTTGAGAATGGTACGTTTAAGAACTTGAATTATCAACAAGAATGTTCCCAGTTAGAGAACAACAAAATTACCCAGTTGAAGGGGACTGAAATTCTCAGGCTACTGTTGTGTCGTAGCCAGCGGCCTGTCAGGGGGCTGCTGGCCAGCTGGCTCTGCACCCCAGCAACAGCCTGAAAAAGGACAATGTGGCCTTGCAACGATTAAGGACTGTCAATTATTCATACATTTCATTTTGCAGATGTTTGTCAAGCTGCACTTGAGATTTCAAACAAATACTTATCAGTTTGCTTGGATTCACACTTGTTTTTTTGTTTTTTTTAATATGTGATCCATGAGTTGTTTGCTGGAGCAGCACGGTGGTGCAGTGGTTAGCACTGTTGCCTCCCAGCAAGAGGGTTCAGGGCTCAAGCTTGGGATCTTTCTGTGTGAGTCTCCATGTTCTCCCTGTTCCTTTGTGGGTTCTCTCTGGTACTCCAGCTTCCTCCCACAGTCCAAAGACATCAAGAGGGGACGAGGCTGATTGATATTCTAAATTGACCGTAGGTGTGAATGTGAGTGTGAATGGTTGTCTGTCTCTATGTGTTGGCCCTGTGATGGACTGGTGACCTGTCCAGGGTGAACCCTGCCTCTCACCCGAAAGTTGCTAGGATAGGCTCCAGCCCCCCTGCAACCCTTAACAGGATAAGTGGCAGAAAATGGATGGATGGATGGTTGGATGGATGGAGTTGTTTCCTGTGAGTCTGAGAGGAGGGAGTCCTGCTTGACCCTGAGACAGGGGCAATGTGTCTGCTGAAATTTATTTTGAAAACCATGGATCAAGTTTGCTGTGACTGTTTTGCCTTGTGAACACAGAACAACAGAACAATCTGAAGAGTGCATTGAGGGGGTTCCTTCTTAGGCAGCTAAAAACTCTGTTTTAGTGTGTGTGTGTGTGTGTGTGTGTGTGTGTGTGTGTGTGTGTGTGTGTGGGGGTATAAAAAGTTAAAATACAAAAAAAAATTCCCCTGTTCAAGTAAGAATCAGTAGTTGATCACTTCTGCTCTAAATTGTTGGTTCCATGAAAAAAGTCCCTTCCTGTCAGTTTACAGCTCCTGATTGCAGGTGCGCTAACAGGGAACTGCCGTGATTACAGACAAATTATAGAGCAAAAAAGAAAGAAAAGAAAAAAAGTCCTCATGAATAATGACTCTTATAAATGGCAGAATGCCAGTCCAGGTAAAAATAGTCCACATAAAACAGTTTTGTCCCAGAAACCTCAATCACTTGGCAGCGTGTGCTTGTCCACAGTCCAACATCAACATATGGAGACATTTAGTATCTCTTTCTTTTATTTAGTATTCCTTCTGAGGTCATGTGTGTGTGTTTCGGAGCAGCTGTGCCTGCAGTGTTCAGACATGCCAGTGCACATTACAGACAGTGGGATGATGTTCATGAGTGAATCTTTCCTTGTGTCTTGTTTCCAGCCCTGTCCAAAGGGAATAAGCCGGTTCACACCATCCTCTTGAACCCACACGTGCACCTGATTGGGGAGAACGCCGCGTGTATCGCCTACATTCGGCTGACCCAGTACATGGATGGCAGTGGGATGCCCCGTACCATGCAGTCCGAGGAGACCCGTGTGTGGCACCGCCGTGACGGCAAGTGGCAGAACATCCACTTCCACCGCTCCGGCTCACCCAGCATCCCCTCCCAGTAAGACCTAAACAACAGGAACTGAATCATGAGAAAGTTCACATGCAGCAGATTAATAGCTGCCCCCTCAGTTGAGCGTTTTCACTCATTCGAGCAGATAAGATGTGTTTGCACCACATTTATGTCGTAATATTTACACAAGATATGAGATATTACCCATTTAACAACTTCAAAACCTGAATGATTTGTCAATCCAGCATCTGCTGGTAGGAGTCCAGTCAGAGCTATGAGAGTTTCTCAGTTTACTGTAATTATGACCTGGATGTCAAGGTGAACTCAATTCAACCCCGATATGAAATGAACTGATTGACGTTGGACTGCGTTGACTTATCTTATGAACAAGTACAAATCACGAGTTGCACAACAGGTGAGTCCCTATCATTGATGTTGTGCCAGTAAGCAAGATGTCAAACACGTACACAGATAAAGAGCATAAAACGAACGACGGCCAGATTCCATTTAGTTTTAGCCAGAAAACTGTGGTGAAGTAACACAAAATCACAAACGTCTGCATATTAGAGATTAACTGAGGAAAATCTTTTTTTTTTTCTTCAGCATGAATCTATTTTAATAGGTGAATATTTGGTGCAAAACACGTAGCGTGTCATTCATTTTAGCTGAACGTACACAGGTACAGTAAACTTTGACATGAAATTCTGTTTAGTTCTCATGTGCAAAATATTGTTTCAGAGACTATGATCAAGAAAACATCCCTCATAGGTTGTATATGAATTGCCAGTGTGAATTAATTTTTGTATATTTCTTTATGAAGTTAACAAGATTAATAGCATAGATTCACATGCATTCTCTCACTCTTTCTCTCTCTCTCTCTCTCTCTCTCTCTCTCTCTCTCTCTCTCTCTCTGTTCTGTAGTTAATGGAATATCATCACGTGGTTTCAAAAACAACATCCCATCAGCCAATGTGTGAGTAGGGCAGTTAACTAGCCAACCCGTGACTGCTCTCTGACCTCTGACCCCCATGTAAGGACGTGACATTGCACAGGACAAAAGTATTACTACATCTTCTCAATGGACATCATTCGAGACCACCACCAGGTGGCTGCACACCGTATTAGGACATTACCAAATGAGCATATTGATGACATTTTTGTTTGTTTTTTAAGATGTTTTGGTATGCATTTTAAATATGAATTAGAGATCTACTGCTGTAACCTCTCCCGAACGTTAGTTCTGTATTTTTATGTGTATTTATGTGTGTGCTATACAAAAAGCATTTGGAAGATCAGAATGTTAATATTGAGCTTGCTTTAGTTCTGGTGATGTATATACATTGTGAGTGTTGATGAAAACAAACATTGAAATTGCTATTCTTGCTATCAGAGGAATTAATTAAGAGTTTATGTAAAATCCAGTTTATGAGCTACATTTATGTTTGCTATGAGCTAAGTCATACTGTTTGAATCGTCCGACTTTGACCTATAATACTAATTTAAATGTAAAGAAAGCAGAGCAGCTTATACTTTGCATTGAAATATGTTTGCCTTTATATCAGTGACATAAGAATTAAGAGAATGTAGCATATATGTAATATATGAAAAATTCAAGACTATCCTGTAGTGCATGGGGGCGGGGATGTTGTAAGATCATATGAAACTATAATATCTTCTATTTGATTTGTGGATCACTGACTTGTTTGTTTGCATTTGTTAATGTCGTGCATCAGTCCTGTCCCAAATGTTTATAATGTCCTCCGGTATCATGGAACTGTTGTAAAAACACAGTTAAAAGTTAACATCCGGCAAACTGCATATCTAAGGTGAGGGATAGTGAAACAAATCCTGGTTGCTGAAGCACTCCTTACATTTTATATAAAAATGAGAAGAAAATAAGCTCATTTTTCATAATGTTTGTACTCGTATTGTATGATGTATGTAGGATTTCTGTTGTCCTTTATTTTCTCGTCATTTCTAGTGTGATGACTTTGCCAGTTGCACAGAGAAGGTGGAGATGATGGAGAGGGAGCAAAGGCACTGTAGTCTACCTTCAGCCTGCTTCATAGTCAACTTGGTATTCGGGCTAAATAAAAGCTGTGGAGTGAAGAACGCTGCAGTCAGGAGAGGAGAGGAGGGAAGGAGTGTAAGAAATCTTGGCATGTCTTCCTTGACTATCAGTGCTTCTACTAGCCAGTGGTCTCCCCGCCACGGCAGGACAATGCCAGTGTCGTCATCGTCCTGACTGCTCGCTCTTTTTGGTTGGTTTGTCTCTTCTTCTTTTTTTTTTAAAAATGGGAATATACAGAAAAAAAAACATTTCTTTTGAAGAAACATATGATGTCAGTTCAATGCACCACTCCTTATATGGTGTGTACCTGTTGCCGGCACGGCAATGGATGGCTTACAATGTTTAAGAAATAAATAAATCAGCTGAGAAGTGTCACATTGAGCTCTAATTTGGTGAGTTTCGTGTTGCTTGGTGGTGGTTGGACCTGAATGACCCTATCTGGGTACACAGGTATGATACACGTGTACAGACGATACGCCAGTTTGTATTGTTTCAAACTTTCCAGAGATCGTAACCAGATATCCTTTAATGAAGTCAGTACATCTTGTTAATATCAGATGGATCTACGTGAAAGAACAAAAGACAATATATCATTTCATCAGGTCAGAAAAGTTTAAAACCAATGAGGACGGGAGAAATGAAGAGAAAGAGCTGTGAAGGGTTGGGGATCATTACAAACAAAGATAAAAGAAAATTAAATTCAGAGATGAGGACAAGGGACTAACTGTTGACCATGAAGACGTTTAAATACAGCCACATCCAACCCTTTGTACCTTACACACCCACGCGTGTATAGGAATGTGTGTAGGTAAGGCACGAGGAAGACTTGCGGCGTCTATTGTTTTTGATTGCAATCGTGCCGAACAAGTGTTCATCAGAAGGTTCTGGAATCTCACTCAGTCTCAGAAGTTGATACTTACTGCTGCACTTATCACATTAGGACTGACAATTCTAGTTTGCACACAAAGAGGCTTTTTTTTTTTTTTTAAATGATGGCCAGGGGGGCTACGCACACCATAGCTTAGAGAAAAAAATATGCAAACAGACAATAAACAAGCAAATTAAGACATCATCAATTTGACAAAACATGAGTAGCTTTTAGATAACACGCTGCAAACTCACTACAGAAACACTGCAAACGTGTTTCCAGAGGGAACTGAAAGAGACGAACATGTCTGAGGATTCTTTTATTTTTTTTCCCTTTCATTTTCTTGTAGAACATTAAGTAAAATGAAAACACTCAGATTTATGTCGTTTTCTACCACTGATGATGGAAAACCAACTTTAATAGACTCCTGAGATGGCAGAAATATGTTCATCCCTGTTACGTACCATTTATTGGAATTCGCGGCTCCCCAGTAATGTGATGGGATGTGTGCATTTCAGTCCTTTATCAACATGCTGTCATGTTCATGTTCATGTTGTGAAATTGATTAAAATCTTGCAATTTTCTTGAGTTTTGTCCATTCACCTGTTTCCTAAAGTTCCAGTGTGTTGATCTGTCAGGTCCACTGTACTTTTTATTTATGTGTTTCTTTTAAAATTGGATGCAACCTTCATCTAGACAGGAAGGGCCTTAAAATCCTGAAACATTCGGACATAATCCCGCACATTCTCGCTGTGTGTAGAACAAATTTCCCTCGTGCAAGACAGAAGAATTGTTCAGACTCAATAAGAGTTTGTTTGAGTGTTGTTTCTCATCTCCCCAGAACGTGGAGCCTCTGGGGACAAAGACTGTGTTCATTTTAATAATTTTCCCACCACACTCGATTGGTGGGTGTCAGCAGGGTGCAGAGCAGGAGACGAATCCTGAGATTAAAACTCCAATAGGAGGGATGTCATCCAGGCCTGTTCATGTTCCTCCTCTATTACATTACCCTCTGACGACAGCAGACGCTGTCAAACGATCTTCCTGCCGTCTTGTGGAGGCGTGGCAGCTGCAGACACGGCGTCTTCCTCACACATCGGGACCGTCTCTTCAGTCTGCAGCACTCAAGGGCGTGACTTGAAGGCGATGGATGGCGAAGTGAACCTTCCTTTATCAGGACTGAATGGTTCCATGGAGTGAAAAGGAAAATCTATCCTGCTCTTTCTTTTCTTAAACTGTTAAATGTTGAATACATTGTTTTTAGGTTGAGCTGTAGCTTTAGAACCAGACTTCAGATCTTTGGTTGCTATATTATTACATAAAGGAATGCCACAGTCTCAGTTCAGTGCTTGGCTTTGTCTTTTGTTTTCAAACATGCCATAATTTGCTAATCATATGTAAATTGTCTTTTATGTTAATTAAAGATGACCTTACTACCGTAATATCAGCAAAGAATAAGAATAAATAGCAATAGTTAACAGCAAAATTGATCACTGGCATGGAAAAAAAAGACAAAAACCACAAAATGATTGTCCATACTCTAAAATTTTTTGTTTCTGATATGATCTGGTATGTAATGTCAGTAATAGTGTATTAAGATACAGAAGCGTGTGATTTTGAAAAAAAATTCTAATGAATATGATATTGAGTTACTGTGTGAGTTGTTGAGCAGGTTTTAGTTTCAGTTAATCAAATAATTTGCCAATATTACTAACATACCATGAGGCTGCACGGTGGTGCAGTGGTCAGCACTGTGGCCTCACAGCAAGAAGGTTCCGGGTTCGAGTCCCGGCTTGGGCATGGGATCTTTCTGTGTGGAGTCTCCATGTTCTCCCTGTTCCTGCGTGGGTTCTCTCTGGTACTCCGGCTTCCTCCCACAGTCCAACATGCAATTTGGGGACGAGGCTGATTGATACTCTAAACTGACCGTAGGTATGAATGTGAGTGTGAATGGTTGTTTGTCTCTGTATGTTGGCCCTGCGATGGACTGGCGACCTGTCCAGGGTGAACCCCGCCTCTCGCCCGTTGACGCTGGGATAGGCTCCAGCCCCCCCGCGACCCTTAATGTGTAGGAATAAGCGGAAGATGACGATGGATGGACTAACATACCGTCACCTTGATATATCGAATAGCCATGTAGAATTCAGGATTTGTTGACTTTTTTTGGTAGTTCTTGATATTGATTTGGAAATCCTTCAATTACTCCTTAAATAAGACAATTTCCACAATAATTCTTTTTTCCAAACAAGTCCGTTTACAACACAAAACCACAAAAAGATACGACACTTCTTGTAGATTTTTATTCTGTCAGCCATAGACACACTGCAGCCATTTTTTTCTTTTTATCTTTTTCAATTTTGACACAGCAATACATGCCCTTATAGATATTTATATATGCACTGTATATGTATATAACTGTCATCACAGAAAAAGGATGCTAAATTTTTCAAATTAAAAGCATACCTGTCACAGTGAACTTCCACAAGATTGCATTTTTCTAAATCACAAAATAAACGGTGATAGTGAAATAAATACATTACATATGTTTAGGTACATACAATAGCGATGCTCAGAGCTGTGATTAATGGTATATTGATGCTCTTCACCTTAGCTTGTGTCGAATGTATCACCGTCTATTCACCCAAGACTCTCCCTGCAGCTAAGATTGACTGTACCTCACTTCCTGTGCACAAAAAGCATGGAGGTGTTCCCTCCTGACATTCAGGAGTGCAAATACGGTTGTGTAAAATAAATTGTTTTCTTTGCTAACATTAACTAGTGCACAATCATTCACGAGACTCATTCACTCACAATCTCTCACACACACACACACGCACACACACCAACAATAACACTTGGTCACACCCTTTCTGGGACAACAAATAAAGGCTAACATTAAATAAAGCAGAAACAAATGATTTCCTTTTCCTTCCTTATAAACAGAAGCTTGTCATCGACAATGATTAAATCCATTTAATCTAGTTGGCTAATCAAAAAAAACAACAACTTCAAAATAAGACAGTCAAAGTTTGTTTGTTGAAGACAAATATTTCTTCAACAACAACAAAAAAGCAGTTTTCATCCATTTAGTTTCAAGACATGCATGGACCATCATTCCTCACTCACGCACTCACCATCCACACAGTAAGAGCCATGATTAAAATTTAAGAGAGAGAGAAAAAAAGAGAGCGACAGTAGCAGACAAAACTAAAAAAATAACTACAGACAAAGACACAGAGGAGAAAGAGAAAGAGAGAGAGAGAGAGAGAGAGAGAAAGAGAGAGAGAGAGAGAGAGAGAGAATTACAAAGCAGTCAAAGCCAGGATCATAATGGCGGATGTTGATTAGTCATGCCTGCTCTACTTCACATGAGTGATTATTAATTTCTAGGCTACAGATGTCGGTATTGTCTAGATTATAGTTAATATATAATGCCCAAAAAGACAGAATACACATAGCCGACACAAAACACAGCAGCGGCAGCAGCGGCGGCGGCGGCGGCAGCAGTACTTAAATTCAGTGTCAATAGAGTCTGTTTTTCCTCTGGGTGACATCTTGACCACCTGAATCCAAAAAGAGCGGCGATGCTAGTACAGTTGGTGAGACACTCAGGAATAATAGCAGAAACTCTGGTTGTGAGAGGCAGTGCAGTGTGGAATATTGTCTTTAAGTCCAAGCACCCACTCAGAGAGGATTTTTGTTTGGTAAATTTTCTTTCTTTACCTTTCAGGAGATTTAACTGATGTGAATACCATATTGTGGTTTGCACTGTATGTATTGTTGTTCTACCACAGTAATGAAGACTTAAAATATCAGACAAACAGGGTTCTTTGGTCACAAAACAAAACAAAACAAACAAACAAAAAAATGAACAATGTGAGAACAGATAAAAGTTGGTTTACGTATCAGCCGGGGAAGAAAACTCCAAATTCGTGAACAAACATTTATCTTCCAGGACCTTAAATGGGAAGACTGTGGTAGCTGCGAGGTGACTTGGTGCACACTGGGATTGCATGTGGCTAATGCATAGGATTAAGAGGCGACCTTACAGTGTTTGTGTGTGTGTGTGTGTGTGGGGAGGGGGTTACACTTTCTTCTACTCATCCTCCTCATTATTGTCCTCCTTTTGGTCTTCATAGTATCGGTGAAAGAGCTGGTGGAGCTGCTGCTGGAGTTCATGTGGTTTTGAGCCTCTTCCAGGGCCGTCCACTTGCTCTAGAAGGACCCGTTTCTGCTGCCCAGCTCCCTTCACCACACTTCGCCTGAGGGTGCGACCTTCATGCATGTGGGCCCTACAGAAGGAACGAAGAATGCTGAAATTACGACAGTTATACAAGAGATTCCTGCACTGTTGGCAGAGGCTGCTGACAGAGTGATGAGGGCTACAGCGCCCCCCCTCAAGGACACAACCTCTGGAGGAACTGGGATTCAAACCAGGAACCTTCACGTTACAGAGACACTGACTCAACTGGCTGGTGGCTAGATGGGAGTAAAGTGGAGAGAACACTTCTCTCTCTATTGGAGGTGTAGATTACAGATGAATAAACAAACAAATGATGATCTCATTTTGCTCTTACTTTCATCATCAATTTGTATTTTTATATCACCTTTCATACAGAGAATGCAGATCAAAGTGCTGCACATGCAACAGTATGAAATGTTAAATCTCTGCTTGTATATTTTCTGTTCGCGTGACTGATTTCTACCTGTGGATCAATCAATTTTCTTATGGATCGCTTCAGCACATTCACAGCACCAAACATATCAAGAAAAGCAACTTTTACAAGGTGCTAGGCAACCACAAGCATCCAGAGCAGATTCAGGGCTTTTATCATACCAAGTACTGGCGGAGCAATGTGAAGTACTTCTAAAAAAAATCAGTTGTTGTTCTCATGATGGTGACGAAGAGCTCTGTGTATCATGTCTATAAGCACACACCCCATGAAAGAATCTGAATTTTCACCCTTTCATGAAGGTTTTTTTCAATTGTCATCTTTTTGTCTTTTTGTTATGAGTCATAATCAGCCTGTGATGCTTTGCCTCCCGTTTAATTATGTTATTATGCAGATTGAATGTTACCACGCTTTCTAATACATGCACACACAAACACGCATGCACACATAGACACAGATACACACACACACACTTTATTCTCAATGGTGTCATTTGAAATAGGAAACAGGATTTAAATTTGAAGCATGCTGTCTAGCCAGCGTCTGATTCATTGGTTAATTGTCTCCTCTTGATTATACAGAAACGTCCTCCTCTGCTCCTTAATTAACATCAGGAAATCAAACTGTTAATGTCAGTAAAACTAATCAGCTCAATCAAAAAAAACATCCTCTGTTTGGGACGCATGAATGCACGCACACACGTACACGCGCACACATGCAATCAAACCCGTACTCTCCAGCACCCACACACCTCCTGACCACAGTTCCATCTTCTTTGACAATATTCCTTTCTACCACATGAGGGAGCTCTATCCTGGAGCATCCACTTAAATAACCTAGAGCCTGGTAGCATACAAGGAGGAGAAAGAATTACTTCATGAAATCAAAAACAGGATCCTAAATCCGTTGCACTCCAAACACCTTGGTTACAATGTTGACACCTTAATGGTGTTATCCTCATTTTTAGGAGTGCAAACCTCTACTCAAATAAAAGCTGAGGGAATTTAGGCAAACCTGTTTGAAGTCTTCTTGGGCTGAGGGGAGGTCAGACGCCAAAGATGGATCACCCTGGTGAGTGACTGTCCTCTCACCTTCCACCACTGTTGTCCTCTCAGCCACACTGACCTTACAACCCACAGGGGAATCGTGTTGGGATGCAGAGGAAGATCCATGTTCAGTAAATGTTACCTAAGTTGGAAAAAAGTTGTTCATTTTCTTTATCCTTCATGAACTAATGTGATGTGAGAGTCTCTTATTTTTTGATAAAAATGAAGATTATAAACACACACACACACACACACACACACACACACACACACACACACACACACACACACACACACCTCTGTATGGTCTCCCTCGCTCTTTACTACAGTTCGCTTCACCACCTTGGAGTATCCGTCTCTTTCTGTGATACTGACAGCCCCCTCGGGAGCTCCCTCTAATGACACCTCTTCACCCTTCGCACTGTCTGCCGAAACACACCTACGAATAATTTTACGTGTAACCTGTAGAGGGTGAGAAATGGAGACATTCAGAAGAACTAAAAATTAAAAATCAAAAGGAGATGGTCCAACAATACACCTCACACAGAGCCCTTCATACTGCACTTTACTGGCTGTTGTGACTGGTTAAATATGCAGTAATGTAAAATTGTTCTCTACCTTTTTGACGACGATGTGTCCATTTTCATCTTTGTACTTTTCTTCCGTCACGGACTGAGAGGGAAGGTCCGGTATTTCATCAGCCTGTAAAGGAAAAAGGACACATAATGTGGAATTTTAATAATTTTCCATTAAAAAAATGATAAATATCATTTTATGGAGTAACATCACACACAGGAATTCCATTTCAGGTGAGAGACAGGATGGGGACTTTCGGATACAGGAAATAAATTTGCATTCCCGGGGTAAAACATGTTGTTTTAGCAAATAAACCAAAAAAGAATTGATCACAGCAGCAAAAAACAAAACAAAACCTGCATGAGATCCAGCCATCGATGCAGTCAAGTGTCAGTTTGTTAATCTTTCATCCCAAATATATTCTATATGTATTCTCTGATGTGTTAACTTCACGATGAACACCCACAGTAGCCATGTTACAGTCACAGCCTCCATGCTTTTTTTAGCCACATCAGTCGTGCTACATCAGATACCTGAATGACAACCCTCCTTCGCACTATCCTGGTGGTCAAAAACTCATCATCGGAACTTTCTGACATTGATCCGAGCTCTGTGTTGATCTCCTGACCAAGTGACACAAATCCATGAAAAACAATATACTGTATGAACGCTGCAGCAAAGCAAGCAATAAGCAGAGTGATATGGTGCACTTTCCACAGACTTTTAGTGTTGACTTTTCTTGTGTTATGCTATGCTGGAAAGTACAACATGACAGTCTGTAGCTTTGAAAACCATGCGTAAAATCTCACTGTGATTAAAACTGAAACGTGTAGCCATTGTTTAAACTGTGCCTGATACTGCTGGTTACAAGGGAGAGACATGCTGAGTTAGGACTGCTTAACTCAAACTAAAATAAGGGTTAGGAGGAGTTTCAGATCCAATCCATGTGGTAGAAGATTAGCGGTCATTCCGACTTGAAGCAAATACAATATTTGTTTAAGCTCAGCCTTGGGAGGAACTTGCAGATTTGCCAAAACTCATCTTACCCTGGTCAGAGATTTATTAAAATGGTCATATGTTCCCATTTCAGAGACAGGAAGCTCACATAATGGGAATTCTTCATCGGATGTTTCAGAATAATATAATACATCCTCTCCCTCTTCTTGTATGTTTTGAAGTGGCTCAGGGACAAAACAAGCATCCTCATAATCTTCACTTCCCGAGGACAACAGCACTCTTGTGTTCTCCTGCTGTCCAGGGGGACTGAAACGATCCTGACGATGACTCGAGCCAGATCTCATCTCTCTTTCATCAGGCTCAGGCTCTGACATATCAGATGCAGCCTGTCTGCAGTCAAAGTAAGGCTCCAGTTCAGAGGACTGCCAGGTTGGACTGTCTGTACCTCTGTGCACAGTTTCTGCATACTCTGGAGGAATGTGGGTATTGATGCTAGCAGGAGAAAAAGTCTCTGCATACCCAGGTGGGAGACCATAGTCTTCATCAGAGGTCGATGAAGTCACCTCTGTGATGGGTTCAACTAAAGCACCCTCAGAGTCTCCAGGAGATTCTTCTGAATGTTGTACATCGACCCTCAGCCTGCCTTCATCTGAGTATACCTCAACATTCCCGGAGGAGGGGGTTGGCAACAGTTCCTCAAAGCAAAAATGTCTTGCAGGTGTAACTGTGTCAGCAGACAAATCAGACTGTGACTGAGGAGAAAACTCCTCAGTCGTAATGGCTTCAAAACATGATGCTTCTTCTCCCACTCTCACTGAGTCGTTGGAGGAGTAGATAGTGGAAGTGTGTTCTTGACTCTGAAGAATTTCTCTCGTATAGTTTTCCTCAAACAGATCAGTTTCTGTGGACACTTTGGGGGATGACTCTGTAGCATCATATCTGGTGGAGTGATCAGAGGCAACATCTGAGCTCTGTGACTGTTCCAGAACTTCAAAAAATCTTTTGTGAGATTCTGGACTTGAAATAGGATCAAGACTTTGTTTTCCACTGCCAAAGCCTGATGGAGCAGTAACCAACTCTACCTCAGGGTTGGCTTGCGTGGATGTCTGAAAATATTCAGGTACTGTGATGGCTATGTTTGTCTGATCTGATGACAGGATATCGCTCCTCTCGCATCCATCCTCAGGCGGGAGGTCTTCAAACTCGTAAACCTGATCAGCTTCAGGATTTTCACTGGTGGATTCTGTCAGAGGGGGATGAAGCGACTCTGAGCTCAATTTAAACTTCATCTCCTCCAGATCTGACAGCAGATGGTCAAGCTGAAGGGACCCAGATCCCGGCGGTGTTGGTGTGGAGTTTGACAACATGCTTACTTGATCATCCACACTGTCTTGTCTGGTTAGAAAAGGTGAGCGTGAGGGCATCGAGCTGATATAAGCAAAGCCTTCTTCCTGTGGTGAACTACTCTCAGTGGTCAATGTGATTGGACAGTGTGTTGTACTGTGGTCAAAGCTACCTAAAACAGGTAAGTGAAACTGTTCAGAGGGAAGCGTGTTTGAATCACGTTGCAAGGACGGTGTCTCAGTTAGAAGGAGCTGATTCGGCTCTAAATCATCATTTTTATGTGTTGGGGATTCTGAAAAGTTGGTCTCGGAAGATGCTGTTGATACCTGCAAGAAATGATACAATGGGATGGAAAGCATAAATAAATATGATTTGTTATTTCTTCAGGGGGTGAAAGGAAGAGTCAAACTGAAGCATGCATTTGTCAAAGCCAGGTTATGGGGTTTTTTGTTTTTTTTAAAAAAAGAGAGAACAGATGCAGAAATTCACTTCTTACCCACTTGAGTTTCGGTGACAGATTGCATTTTATATAACATTTTAGCTAAAAATATACAATCTAAAATATTCTTCAGCGTAGCACATGTAGGGATATTTTACTTAAGAATGTTGCTTGCCACACAATGCACATTTTCAGTAAGACAAGCAGGGCACAAGTGAACTTGAGTGAAACTTCTATGTAAAATGAAGGTGGACATGCAATGTTTTACTCAGTTAGATGGTTACTGCCATGTTATAACTTGAGGGCAGAAATCACTGCACTTCCCATGAAATGCGAAACCCACTCCTTACATCTCCACTGTACGTATGATCTCTTTGAACATGTTACTGTATGGAAACAGTTTAAGTCCGAACTAGCAGCTGTACAGACAGTGCAGGATTCTAATTTTGGCATGTACATGAGTTAATCAAAGTATTTTTTTTTAAATACACATAATCTACTCAAGGGATAATCAAAGCACTGGAATCTTTGAGATTTGAAGCAGTCAAAGCTTGCAGGCGTATAAAATGCTCCACACGAGGGTCACTCTGGTTTCCATTAGTTGAGATTCACTGACAATCATTCCAACTGTTCTAATGCAAACAAGCCGAAGCATGGCGCAGGAACCGTTGGGTCTATGTATTGAAAGCTTGAGCCAAGAGTTCTATATTCACACATTATGTATTGCCATATTTATGAAAGCCACACCGCATTCTCCGCTGAGTTAGAGCTTCTGCTGTCTTACCGGCATAGAGGAACTTTGACCTCGTCCTCTCTTGACATTCTTTTTACGTTCTTGCAAAAGCAATCTTGGGTGTGTGTCATCATGAACTGAGATTTAGGGTCTGTCCATTTCTGGTCATGTACAAGTGGTCTTCATTTCATTGTTAGATCCCTTGTTTATTCATGGAGAGCCTCCTTCAGCCAGACAGCATGACAGAATCCATTCTTTTTCTTGACTGCAAATGGCATGTGACTCAACTGTGTGAAACTGTCAAATCCTGCACTGGTTTGAAACCTGGTATCATGTTCTCAAAATGACAAACATTGTCTCTCCTCAAATTTCAGGACATTCATCAACTGCATATTAAGAGAGCACAAGATTAAGTAGATGTAACAGTCAAGAATTTGAGGGGACGATAATCTCATCATTAAGAACCGACTTCATGGTTTTGAAGGACTCATGAAATTCACCGTTAGATAAAATGAATTTGTGGATTATAGTCTGATCTCCTTACTGGTTGGTGGAAAAGCAGGTTATAAATCTCGATAGCCTAACTTTAATATTTCAAGAGTTGGAAAAATGTTTGAAACGGAAATATTTCAATTGGACATCTTGTAAAGTAGGAAATAAATATGTCTCACTAAAAGACACATATGTCATCTTAAAGCAGGATAATAACCCTGTTATTGCACAGCCTGAAACAATAATCCTGAGCCCCGTTGTATTCCAAGTTCATATTTCGCTGCTGTTAATGGGTAGAGCCTATATTTAACTAGATAATGCATCATTTGCATACATCGAAAAAGTTCAGAAAAAATATAATACAATAAAACAATAAAAACTGACTTAAGCAGAGATGAATGGTACTAGGTGGTTAACTTGTAAAGGGGACCCTCTCAAATGAAATGTGACAACTCAAGTCTTTTTTTGAATTGATAATCAGTTACAAAACTATTTCTCAAAGTGATAACATTTTAAAAGAATGTGATTTGGACAAGTAAAAAAAAAGAAGCAAAAAACAAACTTAACACAAGTGTTGGCATTCTCCTTTCTAAGCTGGAACATATGCATGTGGCAGTAAGTGATTATGCGAAAACCTTTCTTTCATTCGTCATGCACCCAAATGCATTATGGACACTGATGGCACGAGTTGCAGTGGGGCAGCTGAGCTTGTGTGACTAATGTACAAAAGTGGAATTTTTTGGAAAGGAGAAAAATCTAAAATCGGGGGAAAAGTAATCAAGCAATTAAGTATTATTTTAGAATGAAGCTAATGATTCTTTTCCACATACGATTATCTTACAACATCCAAAAACATAGGAGGTTCTGCACCAGACAATGAGTGAGATGAAGAGGCAGAATTGGGTGAGTCTGGTCTCTTGTAATCAAAAGGATCTTTCGTAAAAAATTCAGAATAGTCATCATCTGATAATGTTGAAAGAGGTGATGCGGACCTACTGCCAGAGTACTGTAAATAATAATTACAATGCTGACTTTGGCCAAATATCACACTGGAAAACGGAGGATACTGTTCATCTGATGTCACAGATTCAGGAGACGGTGGTCTAAAACCTAACAACTCATCCTGATAAAGCAACATGTTCAGATCAAAAGATACAAATTTTGGAAACAATGCCCTGCTGCTGAGTAATTTGTCAAACTCAATATCAGAAAAAAATGAGACTGCTCTGGTGTCATCGAACAGAGTGTTGAGACATAAATCACTACCTTCCCAGTCTGAATGAGCTGATTCTGGTGTAATTGACCTTTGTCTTGAATATTCTACAGTCTCATCAATCAGAGATGGTCTAAATGGAGGAACAGGTGAATCAGGAGACAGGGACCTATATTCACCTTGGGATGCAGCTGATTCTGGTGACTGCAGTCTATTTAAGGAAAAGCGATCATCTCCAGAAGAACAAGAGCATTCATGAAACAACTTTGAGGAAAGTGAAGTATGTCCAGATTCAAAATGTGGACTGACTCCCATTAAATTTTCTGCTTGTTTGGCTTGTGTTCCACGTACAGCTTCTGCATATGTAAGAGGTCTTAAACCAGACACAAGCTTGTTTTCAGGTAAACTCATGCATCCTGTAACAGAATGTGACAAATCTGGCCTGACATTTGATGTCACAGATTTTGCATAAGATGGTGCTCTGTACATATAGCTGTCCTGAAAAGGACAGTACAAATCAGAAGAACGTACACTTTTCAAAGAATCCTTTTGATTTGATGTTTTAGTTATTTGATTTGGGAACACTAAAACTTTTGATGGTCTATCCACGAAGGAGAACACAAACGGAGGGTGGAATGGTAGAAGTGAGAACTTGGAAGCAATATCAGGAGATGGTTGGCTAACTAAATTGGTGAGTGGTTTGTTTTCAATAAATGGTTGATAACTATACTTCTCTTGCTCGACAATGTAAGAAGATGGTTTTGTAAAATCAGGGACAATCCTTGTTATAAATGATTCTGTGTCTTCATTTTCAGAAATTTCATTATCTGCAAAAACATGATGATAGTCAAGTCCACTTGTGCTTCGTTCTTCTTCATCTTTTTTATCATAAAAATCTGTTGGATACTCAACATCTGACGCTGTTGAAAGCGGTGACTCTGCTCTACCCTCAGAGTACTGCAAGTAATAGTTACAGTGCTGGGTCTCCATCTGGCCCAAAGGGAAATCATGATATGTGGCAAGCTCTTCAACTGAAAACATAGACTCTGGAGAAGATGGTCTAAAATCTACCAGCCAGTCCTGAAGAAGAAAAAGATCGATATCAGAAGACACAGATTCTGGGGAAGATGCCCTGCTACTCAATAACTTATCAGACTCATGGTCAGACAAAACTGATTGAGGAGACTCTGGTCTGGTGTCATCAAACAGGGTGTTGAGAAACAAATCACTACCTTCCCAGTCTGAAGGAGCTGATTCTGGTGTAATTGACCTTTGTCTTGAATATTCTACAGTCTCATCAACCAGAGATGGTCTAAATGGAGGAACAGGTGAATCAGGAGACAGGGACCTATATTCACCTTGGGATGCAGCTGATTCTGGTGACTGTGGTCTTATTCCTGAGATTAAATCGTCATCGAAAGACTGAGTAAAATCATCAAATGACACTGAAGGTAGTAACATGTGTCCAGACTCAAAATCTTTTATTCCCGAAGAGTGGCTAGATGATTTTTGTTTTAATTTTGAAAACCAATAATCCATCAATGGTTCATGACTGTCTTTCTCTTGCCTTGTGTCTTCATAAGATTGTGATGTATCTTCAGTTTTGATGGATTTATCATCTGTAAATGTAGGCCTTTCGTCAGAGGACACAGTACTTGTGCACAGTCCTCCTTCTTTTTTAGGTCTCACATGGCATGAGATTGATTTCAGCAAGTCTGGGTTGTTTTCATCATAATAGTCTTCCAGAGGGGATGAAGGAAAAGTTGTGTAATATTGTATATCGCATTTTACGTGCTTGAACTCTGAAAGTGAGAACTTTGAAGGGAGAATATCAGTTGATATGGCAGGCTCTGAGGGTAGTGGAAGATCTAGAAAACACGTCACTATGTTTTGGGGTAAAGTTCTCTGACCCACGTCAGGACTGCAGACTGTAGTGTTGAGGTCTGATGTCAGTTTGGGGAAGAGTGGTTGAACTTTTAAAGGTTGCGACTCTGCAATGTCAGGTGACAAAGATGGAAGTAAAGTAGGCGTGGACTCAAAACACTTGAATTCTAATGAATCTTCTGCTAGTTTTGCTTGTGTAATTCCACGTACAACATCTGCATATGTCAGGAGTCTTACACCGGAAACAAACTGATTTTCAGTTACACTGTTCTTACTTTCTTCAACCGAATCTGGGGAATCTGGCCTTTTTTCATCAAAAAGATCCTTGAGGTAAATATTAGAATCCTCAGCATCTGACGCTGTTGAAAGCGGTGACTCTGCTCTACTCTCAGAGTACTGCAAGTAATAGTTACAGTGCTGGGTCTCCATCTGGCCCAAACAGAAATCAGGATATGTGGCAATCTCTTCAACTGAAAACATAGACTCTGGAGAAGATGGTCTAAAATCTACCAGCCAATCCTGAAGAAGAAAAAGATCGATATCAGAAGACACAGATTCTGGGGAAGATGCCCTGCTACTCAATAAGTTATCAGACTCATGGTCAGACAAAACTGATTGAGGAGACTCTGGTCTGGTGTCATCAAACAGAGTGTTGAGAAACAAATCACTACCTTCCCAGTCTGAATGAGCTGATTCTGGTGTTATTGACCTTTGTCTTGAATATTCTACAGTCTCATCAACCAGAGATGGTCTAAATGGAGGAACAGGTGAATCAGGAGACAGGGACCTATATTCACCTTGGGATGCAGCTGATTCTGGTGACTGTGGTCTTATTCCTGAGATTAAATCGTCATAGAAAGACTGATTCAAATCATTGAATGACACAGAAGGAAATAACGTGGGTCCAGTCTCAAGATTCTTTACTTCCAAGGGATCATTTGCTTGCTTAGCTCCACGTACAACATCTGCATATGTCAGGAGTCTTACACCAGACACACACTGATTGTCAGTTACACTGCTCTTACTTTCTTCAACCAAATCTGGAGAATCTGGCCTTTTGACGTCAAGAAGATCCCTTAGGAAAATACTGGAATACTCAACATCTGACGCTGTTGAAATTGGTGACTCTGCTCTACTCTCAGAGAACTGCAAGTAATAGTTACAGTGCTGGGTCTCCATCTGGCCCAAAGGGAAATCATGATATGTGGCAAGCTCTTCAACTGAAAACATAGACTCTGGAGAAGATGGTCTAAAATCTACCAGCCAATCCTGAAGAAGAAAAAGATCGATATCAGAAGACACAGATTCTGGGGAAGATGCCCTGTTACTCAATAACTTATCAGACTCATGGTCGGAAAACACTGATTGAGGAGACTCTGGTCTGGTGTCATCAAAGCGAGTGTTGAGACACAAATCCCTCCCTTCCCAGTCTGAATGAGCTGATTCTGGTGTAATTGACCTTTGTCTTGAATATTCTACAGTCTCATCAACCAGAGATGGTCTAAATGGAGGAACAGGTGAATCAGGAGACAGGGACCTATATTCACCTTGGGATGCAGCTGATTCTGGTGACTGTGGTCTTACTCCTGAGATTAAATCGTCATAGAAAGACTGACTCAAATCATTGAATGACACAGAAGGAAATAACGTGGGTCCAGTCTCAAGATTCTTTACTTCCAAGGGATCATTTGCTTGCTTAGCTCCACGTACAACATCTGCATATGTCAGGAGTCTTACACCAGACACACACTGATTGTCAGTTACACTGCTCTTACTTTCTTCAACTGCATCTGGAGAATCTGGCCTTTTGTCGTCGAAAAGATCCTTGAGGTAAATATTGGAATACTCAACATCTGACGCTGTTGAAATTGGTGAGTCAGCTCTTCTCTCAGAGTACTGCAAGTAATAGTTACAGTGCTGGGTCTCCATCTGGCCCAAAGGGAAATCATGATATGTGGCAAGCTCTTCAACTGAAAACATAGACTCTGGAGAAGATGGTCTGAAATCTACCAGCAGGTCCTGAAGAAGAAAAATATCGATATCAGAAGACACAGATTCTGGGGAAGATGCCCTGCTACTCAATAACTTATCAGACTCATGGTCGGACAAAACTGATTGAGGAGACTCTGGTCTGGTGTCATCAAACAGGGTGTTGAGAAACAAATCACTACCTTCCCAGTCTGAAAGAGCTGATTCTGGTGAAATGGACCTTTGCCTTGAATATTCTACAGTCTCATCAACCAGAGATGGTCTAAATGGAGGAACAGGTGAATCAAGAGACAGGGACCTATATTCACCTTGGGATGCAGCTGATTCTGGTGACTGTGGTCTTATTCCTGAGATTAAATCGTCATCGAAAGACTGAGTAAAATCATTGAATGACACAGAAGGAAATAACGTGGGTCCAGTCTCAAGATTCTTTACTTCCAAGGGATCGTTTGCTTGCTTAGTTCCACGTACAACATCTGCATATGTCAGGAGTCTTACACCAGACACACACTGATTGTCAGTTACACTGCTCTTACTTTCTTCAACTGCATCTGGAGAATCTGGCCTTTTGTCGTCGAAAAGATCCTTGAGGTAAATATTGGAATACTCAACATCTGACGCTGTTGAAATTGGTGAGTCAGCTCTTCTCTCAGAGTACTGCAAGTAATAGTTACAGTGCTGGGTCTCCATCTGGCCCAAACAGAAATCAGGATATGTGGCAATCTCTTCAACTGAAAACATAGACTCTGGAGAAGATGGTCTAAAATCTACCAGCCAGTCCTGAAGAAGAAAAAGATCGATATCAGAAGACACAGAATCTGGGGAAGATGCCCTGCTACTCAATAACTTATCAGACTCATGGTCGGACAAAACTGATTGAGGAGACTCTGGTCTGGTGTCATCAAACAGGGTGTTGAGAAACAAATCACTACCTTCCCAGTCTGAAGGAGCTGATTCTGGTGTAATTGACCTTTGTCTTGAATATTCTACAGTCTCATCAACCAGAGATGGTCTAAATGGAGGAACAGGTGAATCAGGAGACAGGGACCTATATTCACCTTGGGATGCAGCTGATTCTGGTGACTGTGGTCTTATTCCTGAGATTAAATCGTCATCGAAAGACTGAGTAAAATCATCAAATGACACTGAAGGTAGTAACATGTGTCCAGACTCAAAATCTTTTATTCCCGAAGAGTGGCTAGATGATTTTTGTTTTAATTTTGAAAACCAATAATCCATCAATGGTTCATGACTGTCTTTCTCTTGCCTTGTGTCTTCATAAGATCGTGATGTATCTTCAGTTTTGATGGATTTATCATCTGTAAATGTAGGCCCATCGTCAGAGGACACAGTACTTGTGCACAGTCCTCCTTCTTTTTTAGGTCTCACATGGCATGAGATTGATTTCAGCAAGTCTGGGTTGTTTTCATCATAATAGTCTTCCAGAGGGGATGAAGGAAAAGTTGTGTAATATTGTATATCGCATTTTACATGCTTGAACTCTGAAAGTGAGAACTTTGAAGGGAGAATATCAGTTGATATGGCAGGCTCTGAGGGTAGTGGAAGATCTAGAAAACACGTCACTATTTTTTGGGGTAAAGTTCTCTGACCCACGTCAGGACTGCAGACTGTAGTGTTGAGGTCTGATGTCAGTTTGGGGAAGAGTGGTTGAACTTTTAAAGGTTGCGACTCTGCAATGTCAGGTGACAAAGATGGAAGTAAAGTAGGCGTGGACTCAAAACACTTGAATTCTAATGAATCTTCTGCTAGTTTTGCTTGTGTAATTCCACGTACAACATCTGCATATGTCAGGAGTCTTACACCGGAAACAAACTGATTTTCAGTTACACTGTTCTTACTTTCTTCAACCGAATCTGGGGAATCTGGCCTTTTTTCATCAAAAAGATCCTTGAGGTAAATATTAGAATCCTCAGCATCTGACGCTGTTAAAAGCGGTGACTCTGCTCTACTCTCAGAGTACTGCAAGTAATAGTTACAGTGCTGGGTCACCATCTGGCCCAAACAGAAATCAGGATATGTGGCAATCTCTTCGAATGAAAACATAGACTCTGGAGAAGATGGTCTAAAATCTACCAGCCAATCCTGAAGAAGAAAAAGATCGATATCAGAAGACACAGATTCTGGGCAAGATGCCCTGCTACTCAATAACTTATCAGACTCATGGTCAGACAAAACTGATTGAGGAGACTCTGGTCTGGTGTCATCAAACAGAGTGTTGAGACACAAATCACTACCTTCCCAGTCTGAATGAGCTGATTCTGGTGTTATTGACCTTTGTCTTGAATATTCTACAGTCTCATCAACCAGAGATGGTCTAAATGGAGGAACAGGTGAATCAGGAGACAGGGACCTATATTCACCTTGGGATGCAGCTGATTCTGGTGACTGTGGTCTTATTCCTGAGATTAAATCGTCATCGAAAGACTGAGTAAAATCATCAAATGACACTGAAGGTAGTAACGTGGGTCCAGTCTCAAGATTCTTTACTTCCAAGGGATCGTTTGCTTGCTTAGTTCCACGTACAACATCTGCATATGTCAGGAGTCTGACACATGACACACACTGATTGTCAGTTACACTGCTCTTACTTTCTTCAACTGCATTTGGAGAATCTGGCCTTTTGTCGTCGAAAAGATCCTTGAGGTAAATATTGGAATACTCAACATCTGACGCTGTTGAAATTGGTGAGTCAGCTCTTCTCTCAGAGTACTGCAAGTAATAGTTACAGTGCTGGGTCTCCATCTGGCCCAAACAGAAATCAGGATATGTGGCAATCTCTTCAACTGAAAACATAGACTCTGGAGAAGATGGTCTAAAATCTACCAGCCAGTCCTGAAGAAGAAAAAGATCGATATCAGAAGACACAGATTCTGGGGAAGATGCCCTGCTACTCAATAACTTATCAGACTCATGGTCGGACAAAACTGATTGAGGAGACTCTGGTCTGGTTTCATCAAACAGGGTGTTGAGAAACAAATCACGACCTTCCCAGTCTGAATGAGCTGATTCTGGTGTAATTGACCTTTGTCTTGAATATTCTACAGTCTCATCAACCAGAGATGGTCTAAATGGAGGAACAGGGGAATCAGGAGACAGGGACCTATATTCACCTTGGGATGCAGCTGATTCTGGTGACTGTGGTCTTATTCCTGAGATTAAATCGTCATAGAAAGACTGACTCAAATCATTGAATGACACAGAAGGAAATAACCTCGGTCTAGTCTCAAGATTCTTTACTTCCAAGGGATCGTTTGCTTGCTTAGTTCCACGTACAACATCTGCATATGTCAGGAGTCTTACACCAGACACACACTGATTGTCAGTCACACTGCTCTTACTTTCTTCAACCGCATCTGGAGAATCTGGCCTTTTGTCGTCGAAAAGATCCCTTTGGTAAATATTGGAATACTCAACATCTGACGCTGTTGAAAGCGGTGACTCTGCTCTACCCTCAGAGTACTGCAAGTAATAGTTACAGTGCTGGGTCACCATCTGGCCCAAACAGAAATCAGGATATGTGGCAATCTCTTCGAATGAAAACATAGACTCTGGAGAAGATGGTCTAAAATCTACCAGCCAATCCTGAAGAAGAAAAAGATCGATATCAGAAGACACAGATTCTGGGCAAGATGCCCTGCTACTCAATAACTTATCAGACTCATGGTCAGACAAAACTGATTGAGGAGACTCTGGTCTGGTGTCATCAAACAGAGTGTTGAGACACAAATCACTACCTTCCCAGTCTGAATGAGCTGATTCTGGTGTTATTGACCTTTGTCTTGAATATTCTACAGTCTCATCAACCAGAGATGGTCTAAATGGAGGAACAGGTGAATCAGGAGACAGGGACCTATATTCACCTTGGGATGCAGCTGATTCTGGTGACTGTGGTCTTATTCCTGAGATTAAATCGTCATCGAAAGACTGAGTAAAATCATCAAATGACACTGAAGGTAGTAACGTGGGTCCAGTCTCAAGATTCTTTACTTCCAAGGGATCGTTTGCTTGCTTAGTTCCACGTACAACATCTGCATATGTCAGGAGTCTGACACATGACACACACTGATTGTCAGTTACACTGCTCTTACTTTCTTCAACTGCATTTGGAGAATCTGGCCTTTTGTCGTCGAAAAGATCCTTGAGGTAAATATTGGAATACTCAACATCTGACGCTGTTGAAATTGGTGAGTCAGCTCTTCTCTCAGAGTACTGCAAGTAATAGTTACAGTGCTGGGTCTCCATCTGGCCCAAACAGAAATCAGGATATGTGGCAATCTCTTCAACTGAAAACATAGACTCTGGAGAAGATGGTCTAAAATCTACCAGCCAGTCCTGAAGAAGAAAAAGATCGATATCAGAAGACACAGATTCTGGGGAAGATGCCCTGCTACTCAATAACTTATCAGACTCATGGTCGGACAAAACTGATTGAGGAGACTCTGGTCTGGTTTCATCAAACAGGGTGTTGAGAAACAAATCACGACCTTCCCAGTCTGAATGAGCTGATTCTGGTGTAATTGACCTTTGTCTTGAATATTCTACAGTCTCATCAACCAGAGATGGTCTAAATGGAGGAACAGGTGAATCAGGAGACAGGGACCTATATTCACCTTGGGATGCAGCTGATTCTGGTGACTGTGGTCTTATTCCTGAGATTAAATCGTCATAGAAAGACTGACTCAAATCATTGAATGACACAGAAGGAAATAACCTCGGTCTAGTCTCAAGATTCTTTACTTCCAAGGGATCGTTTGCTTGCTTAGTTCCACGTACAACATCTGCATATGTCAGGAGTCTTACACCAGACACACACTGATTGTCAGTCACACTGCTCTTACTTTCTTCAACCGCATCTGGAGAATCTGGCCTTTTGTCGTCGAAAAGATCCCTTTGGTAAATATTGGAATACTCAACATCTGACGCTGTTGAAAGCGGTGACTCTGCTCTACCCTCAGAGTACTGCAAGTAATAGTTACAGTGCTGGGTCTCCATCTGGCCCAAACAGAAATCAGGATATGTGGCAAGCTCTTCAACTGAAAACATAGACTCTGGAGAAGATGGTCTAAAATCTACCAGCCAGTCCTGAAGAAGAAAAAGATCGATATCAGAAGACACAGATTCTGGGGAAGATGCCCTGCTACTCAATAACTTATCAAACTCATGGTCGGACAAAACTGATTGAGGAGACTCTGGTCTGGTGTCATCAAACAGGGTGTTGAGAAACAAATCACTACCTTCCCAGTCTGAAGGAGCTGATTCTGGTGTAATTGACCTTTGTCTTGAATATTCTACAGTCTCATCAACCAGAGATGGTCTAAATGGAGGAACAGGTGAATCAGGAGACAGGGACCTATATTCACCTTGGGATGCAGCTGATTCTGGTGACTGTGGTCTTATTCCTGAGATTAAATCGTCATAGAAAGACTGACTCAAATCATTGAATGACACAGAAGGAAATAACGTGGGTCCAGTCTCAAGATTCTTTACTTCCAAGGGATCATTTGCTTGCTTAGCTCCACGTACAACATCTGCATATGTCAGGAGTCTTACACCAGACACACACTGATTGTCAGTTACACTGCTCTTACTTTCTTCAACCAAATCTGGAGAATCTGGCCTTTTGACGTCAAGAAGATCCCTTAGGTAAATACTGGAATACTCAACATCTGACGCTGTTGAAATTGGTGACTCTGCTCTACTCTCAGAGAACTGCAAGTAATAGTTACAGTGCTGGGTCTCCATCTGGCCCAAAGGGAAATCATGATATGTGGCAAGCTCTTCAACTGAAAACATAGACTCTGGAGAAGATGGTCTAAAATCTACCAGCCAATCCTGAAGAAGAAAAAGATCGATATCAGAAGACACAGATTCTGGGGAAGATGCCCTGTTACTCAATAACTTATCAGACTCATGGTCGGAAAAAACTGATTGAGGAGACTCTGGTCTGGTGTCATCAAAGCGAGTGTTGAGACACAAATCCCTCCCTTCCCAGTCTGAATGAGCTGATTCTGGTGTAATTGACCTTTGTCTTGAATATTCTACAGTCTCATCAACCAGAGATGGTCTAAATGGAGGAACAGGTGAATCAGGAGACAGGGACCTATATTCACCTTGGGATGCAGCTGATTCTGGTGACTGTGGTCTTACTCCTGAGATTAAATCGTCATAGAAAGACTGACTCAAATCATTGAATGACACAGAAGGAAACAACGTGGGTCCAGTCTCAAGATTCTTTACTTCCAAGGGATCATTTGCTTGCTTAGCTCCACGTACAACATCTGCATATGTCAGGAGTCTTACACCAGACACACACTGATTGTCAGTTACACTGCTCTTACTTTCTTCAACTGCATCTGGAGAATCTGGCCTTTTGTCGTCGAAAAGATCCTTGAGGTAAATATTGGAATACTCAACATCTGACGCTGTTGAAATTGGTGAGTCAGCTCTTCTCTCAGAGTACTGCAAGTAATAGTTACAGTGCTGGGTCTCCATCTGGCCCAAAGGGAAATCATGATATGTGGCAAGCTCTTCAACTGAAAACATAGACTCTGGAGAAGATGGTCTGAAATCTACCAGCAGGTCCTGAAGAAGAAAAATATCGATATCAGAAGACACAGATTCTGGGGAAGATGCCCTGCTACTCAATAACTTATCAGACTCATGGTCGGACAAAACTGATTGAGTAGACTCTGGTCTGGTGTCATCAAACAGGGTGTTGAGAAACAAATCACTACCTTCCCAGTCTGAAGGAGCTGATTCTGGTGAAATGGACCTTTGCCTTGAATATTCTACAGTCTCATCAACCAGAGATGGTCTAAATGGAGGAACAGGTGAATCAAGAGACAGGGACCTATATTCACCTTGGGATGCAGCTGATTCTGGTGACTGTGGTCTTATTCCTGAGATTAAATCGTCATCGAAAGACTGAGTAAAATCATTGAATGACACAGAAGGAAATAACGTGGGTCCAGTCTCAAGATTCTTTACTTCCAAGGGATCGTTTGCTTGCTTAGTTCCACGTACAACATCTGCATATGTCAGGAGTCTTACACCAGACACACACTGATTGTCAGTTACACTGCTCTTACTTTCTTCAACTGCATCTGGAGAATCTGGCCTTTTGTCGTCGAAAAGATCCTTGAGGTAAATATTGGAATACTCAACATCTGACGCTGTTGAAATTGGTGAGTCAGCTCTTCTCTCAGAGTACTGCAAGTAATAGTTACAGTGCTGGGTCTCCATCTGGCCCAAACAGAAATCAGGATATGTGGCAAGCTCTTCAACTGAAAACATAGACTCTGGAGAAGATGGTCTAAAATCTACCAGCCAGTCCTGAAGAAGAAAAAGATTGATATCAGAGGACACAGAATCTGGGGAAGATGCCCTGCTACTCAATAACTTATCAGACTCATGGTCGGACAAAACTGATTGAGGAGACTCTGGTCTGGTGTCATCAAACAGGGTGTTGAGAAACAAATCACTACCTTCCCAGTCTGAAGGAGCTGATTCTGGTGTAATTGACCTTTGTCTTGAATATTCTACAGTCTCATCAACCAGAGATGGTCTAAATGGAGGAACAGGTGAATCAGGAGACAGGGACCTATATTCACCTTGGGATGCAGCTGATTCTGGTGACTGTGGTCTTATTCCTGAGATTAAATCGTCATCGAAAGACTGACTCAAATCATTGAATGACACAGAAGGTAGTAACGTGGGTCCAGTCTCAAGATTCTTTACTTCCAAGGGATCGTTTGCTTGCTTAGTTCCACGTACAACATCTGCATATGTCAGGAGTCTTACACCAGACACACACTGATTGTCAGTTACACTGCTCTTACTTTCTTCAACTGCATCTGGAGAATCTGGCCTTTTGTCGTCGAAAAGATCCTTGAGGTAAATATTGGAATACTCAACATCTGACGCTGTTGAAATTGGTGAGTCAGCTCTTCTCTCAGAGTACTGCAAGTAATAGTTACAGTGCTGGGTCTCCATCTGGCCCAAACAGAAATCAGGATATGTGGCAAGCTCTTCAACTGAAAACATAGACTCTGGAGAAGATGGTCTAAAATCTACCAGCCAGTCCTGAAGAAGAAAAAGATCGATATCAGAAGACACAGATTCTGGGGAAGATGCCCTGCTACTCAATAACTTATCAGACTCATGGTCGGACAAAACTGATTGAGGAGACTCTGGTCTGGTGTCATCAAACAGGGTGTTGAGAAACAAATCACTCCCTTCCCAGTCTGAATGAGCTGATTCTGGTGTAATTGACCTTTGTCTTGAATATTCTACAGTCTCATCAACCAGAGATGGTCTAAATGGAGGAACAGGTGAATCAGGAGACAGGGACCTATATTCACCTTGGGATGCAGCTGATTCTGGTGACTGTGGTCTTATTCCTGAGATTAAATCGTCATCGAAAGACTGAGTAAAATCATCAAATGACACTGAAGGTAGTAACATGTGTCCAGACTCAAAATCTTTTATTCCCGAAGAGTGGCTAGATGATTTTTGTTTTAATTTTGAAAACCAATAATCCATCAATTGTTCATGACTGTCTTTCTCTTGCCTTGTGTCTTCATAAGATCGTGATGTATCTTCAGTTTTGATGGATTTATCATCTGTAAATGTAGGCCCATTGTCAGAGGACACAGTACTTGTGCACAGTCCTCCTTCTTTTTTAGGTCTCACATGGCATGAGATTGATTTCAGCAAGTCTGGGTTGTTTTCATCATAATAGTCTTCCAGAGGGGATGAAGGAAAAGTTGTGTAATATTGTATATCGCATTTTACATGCTTGAACTCTGAAAGTGAGAACTTTGAAGGGAGAATATCAGTTGATATGGCAGGCTCTGACGGTAGTGGAAGATCTAGAAAACACGTCACTATTTTTTGGGGTAAAGTTCTCTGACCCACGTCAGGATTGCAGACTGTAGTGTTGAGGTCTGATGTCAGTTTGGGGAAGAGTGGTTGAACTTTTAAAGGTTTCGACTCTGCAATGTCAGGTGACAAAGATGGAAGTAAAGTAGGCGTGGACTCAAAACACTTGATTTCTAATGAATCTTCTGCTAGTTTTGCTTGTGTAATTCCACGTAAAACATCTGCATATGTCAGGAGTCTTACACCGGAAACAAACTGATTGTCAGTTACACTGTTCTTACTTTCTTCAACCGAATCTGGGGAATCTGGCCTTTTTTCATCAAAAAGATCCTTGAGGTAAATATTAGAATCCTCAGCATCTGACGCTGTTGAAAGCGGTGGCTCTGCTCTACTCTCAGAGTACTGCAAGTAATAGTTACAGTGCTGGGTCACCATCTGGCCCAAACTGAAATCAGGATATGTGGCAATCTCTTCAACTGAAAACATAGACTCTGGAGAAGATGGTCTAAAATCTACCAGCCAATCCTGAAGAAGAAAAAGATCGATATCAGAAGACACAGATTCTGGGGAAGATGCCCTGCTACTCAATAACTTATCAGACTCATGGTCAGAAAAAACTGATTGAAGAGACTCTGGTCTGGTGTCATCAAACAGAGTGTTGAGACACAAATCACTACCTTCCCAGTCTGAATGAGCTGATTCTGGTGTTATTGACCTTTGTCTTGAATATTCTACAGTCTCATCAACCAGAGATGGTCTAAATGGAGGAACAGGGGAATCAGGAGACAGGGACCTATATTCACCTTGGGATGCAGCTGATTCTGGTGACTGTGGTCTTATTCCTGAGATTAAATCGTCATAGAAAGACTGACTCAAATCATTGAATGACACAGAAGGAAATAACGTGGGTCCAGTCTCAAGATTCTTTACTTCCAAGGGATCGTTTGCTTGCTTAGTTCCACGTACAACATCTGCATATGTCAGGAGTCTTACACCAGACACACACTGATTGTCAGTTACACTGCTCTTACTTTCTTCAACTTTATCTGGAGAATCTGGCCTTTTGTCGTCGAAAAGATCCCTTTGGTAAATATTGGAATACTCAACATCTGACGCTGTTGAAAGCGGTGACTCTGCTCTACCCTCAGAGTACTGCAAGTAATAGTTACAGTGCTGGGTCTCCATCTGGCCCAAACAGAAATCAGGATATGTGGCAAGCTCTTCAACTGAAAACATAGACTCTGGAGAAGATGGTCTAAAATCTACCAGCCAGTCCTGAAGAAGAAAAAGATAGATATCAGAAGACACAGATTCTGGGGAAGATGCCCTGCTACTCAATAACTTATCAGACTCATGGTCAGACAAAACTGATTGAGGAGACTCTGGTCTGGTGTCATCAAACAGGGTGTATAGAAACAAATCACTACCTTCCCAGTCTGAATGAGCTGATTCTGGTGTTATTGACCTTTGTCTTGAATATTCTACAGTCTCATCAACCAGAGATGGTCTAAATGGAGGAACAGGTGAATCAGGAGACAGGGACCTATATTCACCTTGGGATACAGCTGATTCTGGTGACTGTGGTCTTATTCCTGAGATTAAATCGTCATCGAAAGACTGAGTAAAATCATTGAATGACACAGAAGGAAATAACGTGGGTCCAGTCTCAAGATTCTTTACTTCCAAGGGATCGTTTGCTTGCTTAGTTCCACGTACAACATCTGCATATGTCAGGAGTCTTACACCAGACACAAACTGATTGTCAGTTACACTGCTCTTACTTTCTTCAAGCGAAGCTGGAGAATCTGGCCTTTTGTCGTCAAAAAGATCCTTGAGGTAAATACTGGGATACTCAACATCTGACGCTGTTGAAATTGGTGAGTCTGCTCTATTCTCAGAGTTCTGCAAGTAATAGTTACAGTGCTGGGTCTCCATCTGGCCCAAACAGAAATCAGGATATGTGGCAAGCTCTTCAACTGAAAACATAGACTCTGGAGAAGATGGTCTAAAATCTACCAGCCAGTCCTGAAGAAGAAAAAGATCGATATCAGAAGACACAGATTCTGGGGAAGATGCCCTGCTACTCAATAACTTATCAGACTCATGGTCAGACAAAACTGATTGAGGAGACTCTGGTCTGGTGTCATCAAACAGGGTGTTGAGAAACAAATCACTACCTTCCCAGTCTGAATGAGCTGATTCTGGTGTAATTGACCTTTGTCTTGAATATTCTACAGTCTCATCAACCAGAGATGGTCTAAATGGAGGAACAGGTGAATCAGGAGACAGGGACCTATATTCACCTTGGGATGCAGCTGATTCTGGTGACTGTGGTCTTATTCCTGAGATTAAATCGTCATTGAAAGACTGACTCAAATCATTGAATGACACAGAAGGAAATAACGTGGGTCCAGTCTCAAGATTCTTTACTTCCAAGGGATCGTTTGCTTGCTTGGTTCCACGTACAACATGTGGGTTCAATTTTGAAAACCAATAATCAATAAACGTTTGATTACTTTGTTTCCCTTGCCTCAAGTCTTCAGAGAATACTGATGTCTCTTCAGTTTTTAGTTTTTTATCAGCTTCATGGGTAAGACCATTCTCAGAGAACAGAGCGTTTGTACACAGCTGTCTCCTTTCCTTCGGCTTTCCATGCACTGTCACTGAATCCAGCAAATCTCGACTATTTTCATCGTAATATTCCTCCAGAGGGGATGAAGAAGCAGTCATGTAATAATGTGAATCACATTTCATATGCTTGGACTCTGAAAATGACGCATTTGAAGGGAGATAAACCTTTGACGTGACAGGCTCCACAGTAAGTGGGAAATCCAGAACTAAGGTTACTATATTTTTTGGAGAAGAGCTCCTCTGACCCACATCTGGACTGCAAACTGAGGTGATGAGACCTGATGTCAATTGGGGTGATAGTGGTCCCCCCCCTGAATATAACAAAAAATAATCACAATATTGGCTCCTTAGTGTGGTACGGGTTGATTCAGAGAGCATGAGTTCAAGAAATGAGAAACTACATTGAGAAGTCTGGGAATCGGGTGAGAATGGTCGGCAGTCAGTTTCTGAAACTTCATTTACATGATCTGTATCTAAGTCATGTGAAGATGGCATTGTGTTGGGAGAAAAATCTTCAAGCAGAGACATTTTACACCAAATTTGTGATTCTGTATTTGAAAATGCTCTGACTTTTCCTTTTGGTTCACCTTTAGTTTCAGGTGGATGATGTGTCAGCACTTCAGAGTTAGAGGACTGTAGACTATTTTTATTTCTACACTCAGTATACTCATAAAAAAGGGAGTGTGAAACTACAGCAGTGCCAAAATATTGACATCCATAATCATTTATTTGTGTTTGATTTGGACATGTTGTTGAACTACAGGAATCAGACAGAGGAGAGAATTCATGGCTCTCAGCCAACACATTATAAAAGTCTGTTGGTAAGGCCTTTCTTTTGGTCAGAGGAGAGTCAGGTGACATTGCCCGATAATCACTGATTGACATGACAGATTCAGGAGATGAAAGTCTAGGTATGGGGTCATTCAATCTCCATGATTCTGAAGATAAGATACTGCCCTCAGAAACAGGTGAAAATAAGTCACGCTGCTTCTCAGATTCCAAAGAATCAGGTCTCAAAATTTCATAATCTATAAAAGCAGAAGATGATGATACTTCATCTTGTTCCAATGACTTTGGTACAGATATAGGAATAAAAAGGCTAGAAGGTGTCTTTACCTTGTTTTTAATGAACTCACTGTCTGGACTAACTGAACTGTAAAAATAATAGCTATCAGTTGAGTCACACGCCATGTGGGTAGGGGCACTGGTTAACAAACTGTGGGTTAAAATTTTGTTTGGTTCCTTCATTTGAATGGCTTTACTATATTCCACCATGCTGTACTTTGCTGTTGTAATAATGGGTTCAAGTGATTGATCATCATCAATAAAAGGCATGTTTTCCAGATTCTGGTTACTGTATACTTGAGATTTTGCGATTTCTTCTTTGCTTGACTTGAAGGATTCAAAGCCCATATCCACACCTGGAACCTTTGGGATCCTTTTATGGCCATATAGTTCTTGGAAGAATTGGGCTGTGATCCCATCAATACACTTTTGCATGACCTTGCTTTTCTGATCGGGATCTGTTTTATCTTCAGTCATTGCCATAGTTTCTTGATGATCCTCTGGTGACCAAGCTTCTACACTTGGGTCAGAGTTTCCTCTGAAAATGGCCCTGGCTGTCTTTTTACTGCCAAGCTGTGGTATATAGTTGAACTCATCAGAAAGCTGATTGAAGTCAGTCTCAGCTTGTTCTGACTCAGACAGGCTCAAACTAAAGTCTCTGATTGACATAGATGATGGCAATTTCAGCATTTCAGTAGAATGCCCTTGTTGATCTTCATCTCCAAAGAACTTTAAAGGTAGTTTTTTTCTTAATTCATCTTTATCTAGGCACTGAGCACCACTCTGGAAAGACCTGAAGGAGTTCACTTCAACACTGCAGGAACCTTGTTGGTCTTTCATCTTGTATTGGGCATCATGAACTTTAGTTGCTTGGCTCCCCATTGCTGCATCTTTTGAAGAGGGAAGCGTACTTACTTGATCATCTAAGTTGTCATAACTTGTACGTTCTTGTATAATGGCGTCCTCTGAGGTCCACAGGTTCGTGTTCAATTCACTGTAATATGAGAAACAGCCATGGTCAAATAATTGTGTCATAAATTTAATATATCAGTGCTGAAGTCTAAAAGAGGAACAGACTTAGAGCAAGGCAAGATATAGCATTTAACATTTTCTTTGTAAGCCAATACACTAATATGACAAAGTTCTACTTCACAGTTTTTTCATGTCTCAACACTTCAGCAACAAAGTAACAGTTGTATTATAAATGGTTAATTTACTGTGGGATCTCAAGCTCTTCCAGCAGGTCCCCATGCATACTCTCAGAGTGGGTCTGTCCAACAGGCTCAGCCCAGGAGGGAATATCCAGGAGAGAAGCCACTGAGAGGTCCTCCTCAGAAACTGCTGGGGGTGGCCTGCGATCTGACTCCACCCTTCTCACAAATCTGGGGCTGTCTGCATCCTCTTGCACTGACGATAGGGCCATTGACACTGGAAAACACAAGAACGTGATGAAGAATGCAAGTACAAAAATGAGGTGTATTGTTAGAGCCTTCAAATGGTGTTTAGCGATGTTACTACCTTCGCTGTGATCCAGTGTCTTTTCGATCTCTGCATACGTTCTAGATGTTTGTTCTTGAACAGACTTGTTCATCTGGGTTTCAATAAGATGGACGATATCCATGCGGTTGATCTTTGTCAGTCTCTTAATGAGACAATCCTCTGTGGAAGAGATTATTGATAATTGATGGACATAAGAAAAGCCTTTAAGTGACACGTAACATAAAAGCCACTAATATTAGCTTGTATTGACTACATCAACAGCTGTCTTCTAAACAACATTTTTTCAAAGACACTACTGGTGTGTTACAGGATCAGAAGTACTATATAGGAAAAATACTTGTAAAAGTCAACTGGAATCTATTAGACAACACCAAACACCATATACCTGTGGCATGTTTGCCTTCCCTCTCAACCCAGCGCTGCAGCAGGGCATGGCTTTGCTCTTGAAGCGAATTGGGATTTTCTGATCTAACTAATTGAATATCCTCCTCACTGAATTCCAGTTCCCTTGCCAGCTCTGAGAAGATGGTGAAAAATGAGCAGTTATTACCTTTTTCTAATTGCACTCATTACATCGAAATAACCAACTTATTACATTAAATTGACAACTTACCAGTCCAACTAAAGCCAAGTAGATCTGCAATAATAGTTAATGTCTCTTCTTTCCTGTCAGCATCATCTTGCCAGTCCACTATAAATACCACCAGAGCCAAAGATTAAATCTAAATATCATGGTTGAAGTGCTAGTTAAAAAAACTGCATTTGTAACATATCTTGAAATATTATTTTAAAATTGCCATTAACAGTCATATGAAACAAGGTTGTTTGTGTATATTCACTGAGGGCTCTTTAAGTGAGGAGTAATTAAATATGGACTTGTGATGTTGACATGGATGATAAGATAAAGACTGGATTTGTCAGCCTATAAAGAAATTGACTTGTAAGCAAACTACTACGTACAAATTTTACTTCTGACATTTTTTTGTGTAAATGATGACAATGGTGTGTTGATAAAGTGCTGTGCATGTTAATAGTAGTAAAGCTATATTTACATTACATATACCAATAAAGTAGTGGATGTTTGCATCAAAAATGTTTACACTACTACTTGAAGCAATTTAGCCATTCAATCTTGAGATTGCACACATACAGTACAAACGGATGGAAAACAACATTTAAGACATCACAACACACAAATGCACACACACAGAAGATGGAAAACAATGACGCAAAGTGAGTGTGACAGGACAAATCACAACACAAGACGACATATGGTGGCATTAAGTGCTAGGAAAAAGAAAGGATGTCTCACTGCCGAGCAAAAGAGCTAGGAAAGCAAAAGCCCATGTAGGTCTGGCCATACCTGCCGTGCATTCTGGAGTTTGGTCTGCGATGATTCTCTGCATCTCAGTATCCATAGTGTCATCCCAGCTAGGCCTGGATTCAAATACATCTCCTGTACCAGAGTTTGGTTGCACACCCCTCAAAGGAGTGCCATCAGAATCTGAACTGTGCGAGGCCGGGATGTCGTATGTGCAGATTACAGAATCGGGACTCCTGTGACTCAGGCTGCGGATATAATCCACATCCAAACTGATGGATGTTTCTTTAGGGACTGAGATTTCGTTCATTTGGGTAGAAGAGGATGAGATTGTACGAGATGAAATTTTCTGTTTCAGTCGAGTTTTGGAGGGGGAATTGCTGGATTTATGAGTACCATCAGAAAAACTTCTGCTGTGTCTCCTAGAGGCTTTACCCATTTCACAATCAGCCACAGATCTAGTCCTGCGGTGCAGAGCTGAGTCTTCTTGAACATGGCTGACTTCAAATATAGTTGTATTTGCCTCTTTCGGTGTGCTGTCTGGCACTATTGATAAACCTGGTAGTGAATCCTCACGACAGTGCACTGGGGGGCCATCCTGTGCAGCCTCAAGGGGCATCTCAATTACCGAACACAGGTCTTCATCTTCTTCCTCCTCCTCATCATCATCATCATCAGGAGAGGAGTCTTCAGAATCATTGCTCTGATTTGAGTCAGTTGAATGAACAATGGTGTCTGATTGAAGATCAGATATGGTAGAGTCTAGATAGCCCAGACCAAGGCTTTTAAGACTTCTGTCATCTTCTTGGATATTGGTCAATCCCTCTAAAGCTCCAAGGGAACCAAGCACACCTTCTATGGCACTCGTATGATCAGCTACAGAAAGTGGCTTCTCACTCTTTGCATTGTCACTTGATGACTTGATGAGAGTTCTGGGTTTGGGAGTAGGAATTTCATCATTGGCATTCTGAGTGAAAAATGATTTTGTGATCTCTTGGATGGTTGCATCTGCAACAGAATTTCCCAAAGAGTTTCTTTGATCTTCCTGAGGCTCTTCTAGGATAACTTCATCGACTGGATGCTCCCCTATTTGATAGAATGCATATCCTTCACTGTCCTCATCAAAGCTCCTTCTTGTCACATCGATGGCACCCCCTCTGGTCATTTCAAATAGCTTTCCCTCTTCAAACTGAAATTGCTCAGGTGTTGTCTCATGGGCTGGTGTCAAAACAGATGTCTTTTCCAGTGGTCTTTTGTCCTTTGTGAGACAACTATCCATCTGATTGTCAGCCTCAACCTGAGCATTGAAGGCAACATCATTCTCGTACTCAATACATTCTCCATTTTCAGTCCACTCCATAGCAACAGGTAAACTTGCCTGTGCGCTATCATCTTTGTCAGTGTCTAGATGGTGCTCATATGTAACAGTGCCTGAAAAAGTAGTCTCAACATAGGTACCCACTACAACTTCTTTCTCTTTCTGGCTTTCACTTTCCTCTACAAGCTGTGGAGACTTCTCCCTTTCCCTACACCATTCATCTTTGTAATTTTCATTTGACTGAGTAGAACTTAGCTGTGACTCAATTTCTAACCTCCCATCATGCGTGTCCATGCTTGAATCAACATATCTCACATCACTGTCTGACACAGTTTTTTCAGAATATTCATCTTGTGTTTCTTGAGAATGTGCTGGAGCAAATGTTAGATCATCTTTCTGATCACTTGTCTTTGAAAGTGAGGTAGCATCTGAAGATGGATCCCTCATTTTAGCCTCCTGTTCCATTTCCTCAAACGTTTTGATCTTTGCAGCCATTTTAAACATCTCCTCTTCAGGGGTGAACTGCTTGTTGATGGAATCATTCTCAATACCGTTTTTATGGATTGAGTCTTGCTCATAATTCTCATGTTCATCCATATAAATATTTTTGTCGTAAGCAAAACATGCTTCAAGCTGGGAAGCATAATCCTCATACAGAGCAATCTTAGCAGGTGTCTTAGGCTCTAAGTCCTTTGACTGAGTGGGACTTCCTTCAAGAGAGTCTGGACAAGGAGATTCTCTCGTAGGGCTTGGTTCAATTGAATCAGGGGATTTCTTTGAAGATCTATCATCCATGAGTGGACTTGACTCAAGTGAGTCACGATGACAAAGATGTTCATCTGCGTCATCATAACAAACATTGTTCAGGTTTTCCAAATCGGTTGGCCGTTGTGGTGTGATCAAACTCACATCTGTTACACTGACATTCATTGTTTCAGATGACTTCGTAATATTCCCAGTCTCTACGTCAAAGTCTTTAAAATGAGGCATTCCACTTGGTAAAAGTTTCCCCTCACTATCCTCAGATGACCACCTCTGAGGAGCTTCACTTTCATGGGAAGGTGTCTGCTCACCTCCAAAAGCTCCTTTTTCATTGATGATTAATGCATCTTCTGGTAACACAGTCTTACTTTCTGGGGATATTTTGTCTCTTTCAGTTTCTTTTGACAGTATAACCTGTTCAAAGCTCTCATGGATAATCTCCCCGTCTGGTTGGTATTGTGTCACCACTAAATGGTCCTTTAAACTTTGGTCCAGGTCACTATTGAGTAAGGACAACATGCCTGACATATCCTTCTCAGGTTTGGACTCTCCATGATATGTCTTTCTCTCAATGAAAACTTGTTGGAATGGCTGCTCTGGTTTAGTAGTTGGGGACAATCCTTTGACCTCTATTGCCTCAGTCTGCATGTGCTCATCTGCCTCTCCACTTATATTATCCTCTAAATTATTCTTCCTTGTGACTACTACTTGATCAAAGCTCTCATGGATGACCTCCTCCTCTGGGAAGTGTTGTATCACCACTGGTTTGTCCTTTAAACTTTGGTTCAGGTCACTACTTAGCAAGGACAACATGCATGACATATCCTTCTCAGGTTTGGACTCTCCATGATATGTCTTTCTCTCTGTTAAAGCTTGTTGGAATGGCTGCTCTTGTTCAGTAGTTGGGGAAAAACCTTGGATCTCTTTTGCATCCGTCTGCATGTGCTCATCTGCCTCTCCACTTACATTATCCTCTAAATTATTCCTTGTGACTATTACTTGATCAAAGCTCTCATGGATGACCTCCTCCTCTGGGAAGTGTTGTATCACCACTGGTTTGTCCTTTAAACTTTGGTCCAAGTCCCTACTTAGCAGGGACAACATGCCTGACATATCCTTCTCAGGTTTTGACTCTCCTTGATACATCTTTCGCTCTATAAAAACTTGTTGGAACGGCTGCTCTGGTTCAGAGGTTGGGGATAATCCTTCGACCTCAATTGCCTCAGTCTGCATGTGCTCATCTGCCTCTCTGCTGATGTTGTCCTCCAACTTATTTCTTGTCACCATAACTTGATCAAAGCTCTCATGGATGACCTCTTCTTCTGGGAAGTGTTGCATCACCACTGGTTTGTCCTTTAAATTTTGGTCCAAGTCCCTACTAAGCAGGGACAACATGCCTGACATATCCTTCTCAGGTTTTGACTCTCCTTGATACATCTTTCGCTCTATAAAAACTTGTTGGAACGGCTGCTCTGGTTCAGAGGTTGGGGACAATCCTTCGACCTCAATTGCCTCAGTCTGCATGTGCTCATCTGCCTCTCTGCTGATGTTGTCCTCCAACTTATTTCTTGTCACCATAACTTGATCAAAGCTCTCATGGATGACCTCTTCTTCTGGGAAGTGTTGTATCACCACTGGTTTGTCCTTTAAATTTTGGTCCAAGTCCCTACTAAGCAGGGACAACATGCCTGACATATCCTTCTCAGGTTTTGACTCTCCTTGATACATCTTTCGCTCTATAAAAACTTGTTGGAACGGCTGCTCTGGTTCAGAGGTTGGGGACAATCCTTCGACCTCAATTGCCTCAGTCTGCATGTGCTCATCTGCCTCTCTGCTGATGTTGTCCTCCAACTTATTTCTTGTCACCATAACTTGATCAAAGCTCTCATGAATGACCTCTTCTTCTGGGAAGTGTTGTATCACCACTGGTTTGTCCTTTAAATTTTGGTCCAAGTCCCTACTGAGCAGGGACAACATGCCTGACATATCCCTCTCAGGTTTTGACTCTCCTTGATACATCTTTTGCTCTATAAAAACTTGTTGGAACGGCTGCTCTGGTTCAGAGGTTGGGGACAATCCTTCGACCTCAATTCCCTCAGTCTCATGAATGACCTTTTCTTCTTGTAGCTGTTGTACCACCACTGGTTTGTCCTTTAAACTTTGGTCCAAGTCATAACTGAGCAGGGACAACATACCTGACATATCCCTCCCAGGTTTTGAATCCCCATGATCAGTTTTTCTCTCAATCAAAATTTGTTGGAATGGCAGCTCTGGTTCAGAAGTTGTTGAAAGTTCTTTATCACCAGGTATATCCATTGCTATGTGCTCATCTGCTTCTCCACTTATGTTGTCCTCCAAATTATTCTTTGTGACTATTACTTGATCAAAGCTCTCATGGATGACCTCCTCCTCTGGGAAGTGTTGTATCACCACTGGTTTGTCCTTTAAACTTTGGTCCAGGTCACTACTTAGCAAGGACAACATCCCTGACATATCCTTCTCAGGTTTGGACTCTCCATGATATGTCTTTCTCTCTGTTAAAGCTTGTTGGAATGGCTGCTCTTGTTCAGTAGTTGGGGAAAATCCTTGGATCTCTTTTGCATCCGTCTGCATGTGCTCATCTGCCTCTCCACTTACATTATCCTCCAAATTATTCCTTGTGACTATTACTTGATCAAAGCTCTCATGGATGACCTCCTCCTCTGGGAAGTGTTGTATCACCACTGGTTTGTCCTTTAAACTTTGGTCCAAGTCCCTACTGAGCAGGGACAACATACCTGACGGATCCTTCTCAGGTTTTGACTCTCCTTGATACATCTTTTGCTCTATAAAAACTTGTTGGAACGGCTGCTCTGGTTCAGAGGTTGGGGACAATCCTTCGACCTCAATTGCCTCAGTCTCATGAATGACCTTTTCTTCTTGTAGCTGTTGTACCACCACTGGTTTGTCCTTTAAACTTTGGTCCAAGTCCCTACTGAGCAAGGACAACATGCCTGACATATCCTTCTCAGGTTTTGACTCTCCTTGATACATCTTTTGCTCTATAAAAACTTGTTGGAATGGCTGCTCTGGTTCAGAGGTTGGGGACAATCCTTCGACCTCAATTGCCTCAGTCTCATGAATGACCTCTTCTTCTGGGAGGTGTTGTACCGCCACTGGTTTGTCCTTTAAACTTTGGTCCAAGTCCCTACTGAGCAAGGACAACATGCCTGACATATCCTTCTCAGGTTTTGACTCTCCATGATATGTCTTTCTCTCAATGAAAACTTGTTGGAACGGCTGCTCTGGTTCAGAAGTTGGGAAAAATCCTTTGACCTCAATCGCATCAGTCTGCATGTGCTCATCTGCCTCTCCACTGATGTTGTCCTCCAACTTAGAACTTGTCACTATAACTTGATCAAAGCTCTCAGGAATGACCTCCTCTTCTGCATCGTGCTGTACCACCACTGGATTTTCCTTTACATATTCATCCAAATCACAACTGAGAAGTGACAGCATGCCTGACATATCTCTCTCAGGTTTTGGCTGCTGGTGATGCATCTTTCTCTCAATGAAAACTTGTTGGAATGGTGTCTCCAAGGTGGGTGTCAGTTCTTTGACTTTGTCCACATCAGCCTGCATGTCTCCACCTACCATGTCATCCACATCACTCTGGTGGGCTAGTTGTTTTTCTACACATGTAGTTGGTTGCTCCACACTAGATGATTTTTGGATTTTAGTGAGAATAACTTCTTCAAATTTTTCCTGGATAATATCCTCTTCTGCAGGAGGCTGGATCACTGGCCTGTCCATGAGATACTGGTCTAAGTCACTTGTCAGCATTGATGTCATACCTGAAACCTCCTTTACTTTTATAGAAGGCCGATATGAAGACTTTCTGTCAACAAATTCTTCCTTCATTGGGAGTTCTTGGATTTCTTCCAATGTACTCGCCACCCCACTTCTCTTTGTGTCCTCATGTGTATCTATTTCTTGTGTTTGGTCATCCACTTTTCCTTCAAATTGTCTCTGCAAAACATTTTCTTCCAGTGGACTAATTGTCACAAGCTTAGCTTCTAGAGATGGACCAAAGTTGATATCTTCTACGTCTTTGGATGCATTTTCAAATTCCCCCTCTTCATCTTCAGCTTCAGCTCTCAATGAGTGTTTTCCCATCTTTCCATGATCCATTTCTTGCGACGGGCCACTCAGTATCTCCCCTTCATTTTCATCAGTGACAAGCAAGAGACATTCTTTCTCTTTTTCCTTCATTGCAATAGTTTGTTCAAATGTCTCCTGGACAACACCCTCAAAGGGAGGTCCACTTGTGACCCCCCTTGCTTGTAGATGCTGATCCAAGTCAGTGTTCATTAAGGGCGCCATCCCTGAAATATCTTTTTCTGTGGTAGATGTCTGCCTATATGTTTTCCTGCTAATGTGGACTCCATGAAGTTGTGGTTCCTCAGTAGTGAGGTTTTCTGTTACTTCATTGTCATGTGGTGTAAAGAATACTTTGTTTCGGCAATCCATACTTGCATTTTCTTTTCCTTCGTCATAAAATATCTCTTCCTGTGGAGGAATGATGTACAGTTCTCTTCTGGTTAAGTCTGTGGGCCTTTCATTGCTCTTTTGATGGGCCAGTTCTTTGTAGTTTTTGTTATCCCCTGAGCTAGAATGACGGGTCCTTATGTTAACCTTATTATCCAAAAATTCAGCTGTAATTTCATGCTTGGGACTCTCAGAACTTTGATCATCAAGTATCATGTGATTCTCAAAAGGAGAAGCATCTTCCCTAAAACAACTTGAATAGGGACTGGAGATTGATGCTGGATTTGCAAAAGAATCATCGTCTAAGGTGGTCTCCTGATAGTTGATAGCTGGAGTGGGGGATATCCTCTTGAAGAGTTGGTACTCTGGATTGTCCTCCAACTCAGCCTTTATGTCGGCACTGAAATCCTCAGAAGTTCTCCGGTCAGGACTGATTTGTAGGTCCTCAGATAAATGTCTACAACTGCTTTGGACTGGTTCTTCTAACTGCATCATTTTGAGTGGCCTCCCTGATGACACTTCTGTCAAAGGGTTAACTCTTTCATAGTCATATTGAGTTGTATCAGCAACCTTCTCTCCACAATATACAATATCTGAACCTAGCTGTGATTCCTCAGGCTTATCGCTCTTTAATTGTATTGTTTGTGCCTCTGAACCAAATTGCTCATTGTCAGCCTGTGAATGGAACATTGTGTGATTCTGGATTTCCATTTGTGAATTTCGCTCCTCTGTGTCAGTCCTCTCTCCCTCCATGGAAACAACCAATTCAGATATCCGTGTTGAAATACAAGAAGATACAACTGATTTGTGCTCGACAAGATCAGCTTTTTTCAAAGGATCTGATTGACTTTGGAATGCTTTCATCAGCTCCCTAACAGACATTTTCTCCTTCTCTAAAGACTCTAGTGCCTCTCTGTGTGGGGTAATGCTTCCATCATCACACTGAATTACATCAGAAAATTTGACTGTCTTTCCAACATATACATCTGATTCCTCAGACGTATCTCTAATTGAGCTTACTGAATGATCTCCTGAGTCCATTTTCTCCCATTTCTTGGGATCACTCTGGTGATGTGTAGGACTTTCTTCCCTTCTCTGGATTTCCTCAGAATCTGATGATCCAGATTTTATGGTTGAAATAGAGGAAGTGACAGCTTTATGCTCAAAAAGCCCAGATTTATTTTTTGAAGGGTCCTGACCAGTCTGGAATGCTTTCATAAGCTCTTTGACCGACATTGTCTCCTCTAATCTTTCTGTCTGAGACCTTGGGGATTTAGGGGACTTGGGAACTCTGGGAAGTTCTGGCATATCTGCCTTCATTTTCTTTTCTGTAGCCGTAAACAATTTTGGGAGTACCTCCATTTTTCTTTGCCCTTCTTTTTCCTCTTCAACTTTGTCCTGCAAAGCTTTAACTCTGTCCTTTATAGATCCTATAGGTGTTTCAATGACAAGAGGAGAAGCCGGTGGATCCGTAACGGTTGCGGGAACAAGGCCACTCTCCTGAAGAATAGCATCACCATCCAAAGACTCCTCAGAGCTCATCCTTTCCAGCTCTCCCTCAGAGCTGCTGCATCCAGAACGTTCTCTATCTCGAAGTTTCTTCCTAATAGGTTTCTTTATATTTGGTGGATGCCGTTTGCCATCACACTTTACGATAACCTGTTCAAATCCCTCATGGACAAGGTCTTCCTGAGAACCACTCTCCACTGCAGGATGCTGTTCCAGATATTGTTCCATGTCTACACTGAGGCAAAAGACCATGCCACTCATTTCTCTGTCCTCTGTGGCAGGTCTACTTAAAGTCTTACTCTCAGTTTTATTCTCCTGGAAGGCCAGTTCTTCTTCAGGTTCTTTACTCATTCCAACAACCTGTGACTCAAAGACCAAATCCCATGTTTTGCTTATAGTTCCATCTCCTTGTACTTTGCCTCTGTTGTTATTTTCCCAATCACTTGGAATGTCTCCAACTGTCTCAATCCTCTCTTGAAATGGTTCCATGGTCTTGTTTTCCTCCAGCCCTCTAGCTCCAGCTCTCTCTTCATTTAGAAAGTGATCTATTTGCTCTACAGTAAAACCAGCACATATTCTGATGTCTGACATGTCTGAGAGAAGGTCTGGACTTGCGAGGGTTGCGGGGTCAAGAGGTTGGTTAGTTCTCAACGAGAACGTCTCCATTGATTCTGATTCATCATCTTCAATCAAAATGTTTCACAACCAAAAAGGGCAAAGAACATAAGGGACAAATCAAGTGGGGAGGAGAGACATCAGATAACTGTGATCAAGACAATGCCATTAAAGACCCATCTTCAGTTCAGAGAGCAAGGAAAAGACTGTCAAAGCAGGGGGTAAGGGAGTCTTGAAAGACCAAAAAAGACAAAAAAAAATAGAGACGGCAAAGTGATCCAGAAGAGTTCATAGGGGAGAGGGGCAGCATTAGCAGAAGCAAAGCCGAGAGGCGAAGCAAAAATAAGTAAAATGCTGGCAAGAAAAATACTATTCTAATAAAAGAACACAAGGAGCAGCAAGAAAATTCTCATAGAACAGAGGAAACAGCAGTATGGAACAAAGGGACAGGAATAACAACAAACAAACAGAACTTCTCAAGATTGTAGCGGACATGGAAATTCATGTCAGCCAAAACATTGAAACTATAATCAACTAAAATTAACAGAGGATTTTTAGTAAGAGCAAGATAATTACAGAAAAAGATAGTCACATCATTTTAACTGAATTTGATGCTACAACAATTACTAAATGTAGAGATGATAAGTAAAAAATGTTGAAAAATATAGATTATTGTAAAGTGATAATCTTTTAAGTTAATATTATATAGGATGAGCATATTTTTCTCCTAGGTGTGTGCAATTTATTAAGAGTACTAAGTTCAAATGAGTCAGGGTTAATGTTACTCTGTTTTTTGACCTGTTGTAAACTCGTGCAATGACTTACAGTAACAGTTATGTTAAAATGTAAATGCAACTCAACAAATGAATGAGTGAATGAAAAGCAACTTAAAAACATTGGTGAATGAAAAGAAAGATGTTGAAATATTTCAAAAGACATAGCAGTGACAAAAGTGATACAAAATAAATGACACAAAAATGAATATGCCACTGGCATGGTAAAGGAATGTAATCCTGGAAAATAATGACAAGTCAAAATGAATACTTCTTATATTTACTACAAAATAAGATAGAACTAAAAAAAAAATACCTTGAAATTAAGGCCTTTTTTTTTGTTGTTGAGTTTTTTTCCATAAAAAGTACTATTTAGACATTCACTTGTGATGATTCGTAATAAGAGGGAAACGTAACAGTCGTGACCGATAAAATAAAAATGAAAATAAAATGGGAGAAAGTCAGTGGGGTTTGAAGGGGGGGGGGGGGGGGGAATGCAAAGTACATCAGCCATAGCATAGCTGCCAGTAACAAACATGTGACTTTCCACAGTTTTAGGAGAGCAAAGTAAGAGAGGGTTCATCCAAAATGTAATCAACACATCAGCACTGCATCTCTCATCTCGGGGGAAATTTCTGAACTTCAAAAATTTTATGACAAGTAGTTTTGTGTTATCAATCAATATTTCTCCAGTTTAAATGATGATATACTTTAGCAATAATCATATAATGTATAATCATAACATAATAGTAACCTCAGTGCCAGCAATTCAAAACCCTAACATAACATTTACAATGAAAATGACAAAAAAGAGTAGCTTACATTTCTTGTCACTCTTCTCACTCTGCAAAAGAGAAAGTACAAAATGTATACAGGGCTGCTACTTAACAAGAACGATTTGGTCTATTTATGGTTCTGTATCAAGTTGCTATTACTGTATTTACCTCATCATCTGCATCTTGGTCGGAATCAGACTCCTTCAAGAGGGAATAAACAGACAAGGCAAGCATTACATCCATTACAACTGATAACAAATACATTGCAATTAAAAGATAGTGAATTATCATCAAACTGACCTTTGAGTATGCTGGGAGGGTTATGTTGAGGTTGCAAATAGCATTGTGGTTAAGACTACGGTACGTGCGCGGTTCCTTTGTGAAAGACAGACGACCACATGGCTCCTGTGCTGTATCTCGAATCTGTTCATCAATTCAACAACAACAACTTATTTTTGTTCTATAATCTCTTACATGATAAGTAGAAATTTTGGACATTTGCGTGTGTGTGTTGGCATACTTTTATGAAGAGGGCTAGTCTGTTCTCTTTAAAGGCAAAGAAGCTGAACACATGATGTTGTCCACTCTTGGTAAGAGGCACCAGGTTTCCAAAGCAGTCAGCATATATAGGTTTTCCCTCCAGGACCTATGAATACAACAATTGAATCCTTTAAAGTCTACATCCCATCCTTGAAAACAATAGTAGTGGAATATTCAAACCACATGTATATCATAAATACTTTTTTTCAATATCAGGTGGTAAGTCATTCTTACACGATGATCTAATAGTTGCCAGTGAGCTGAAATGAAAAAGCTTTTTAAAACTTTTAGCTCAGAGTCTCAACCACTCACAGTCCTATCCAATACTTAATGGAAAAAATAAATCTATCAGTATGTAAAATTCTATTTTTCTCTTCCGATAAAAGAAAATATGACACATGCTGACAAGCATGTAAAACTCGATATTGATATATCAACGCATCACTTCATTTTCAACATTTCACACCATGTATATAACTTTTGTCTATGAATCCAGATACATTAGCTAGCTAGCAAGCAAATTGGTATTTAGATGTCTATGGTTGTATGCCATGTCAAGTCATGGGTTCTTCCACCAAAATAGTTTGGTCACAGACTCAAAAGTGGGACCTGTGAAAGCTTCAAATATTTTAGAGACGACTGCTTGGGCTTTGACTCTCTCTCCCTGACGATAGTGTAATACAGAGCTTCACCTCAGGTAATTTTCACTTTTTATTGTTGCAATCAAATTCTTCCGAAAATTAATTTCCTGCCTTTTTATCTGTCACAGCAATGATGATACAACAGTTAGACTCTCTAGAAATGCAGTTTCATACAACCCTGCAACCTATTTACATACGTCTCCAACTTTACAGCATTACACCTCTTCACTTTTCAAAACACTCCATCTTCTTTTCACCTCAACATCTCGGCTTCGAGCCACTTCAGTGAAGTTCTCTTGCTGCTCCAGGGTCTTGTCCATTTTGTCGTCCGTCATGCAGAAACAGCGCAGCCGGGCCTCGATGGGGTCCAAGGTCTTGGCAAAAATGACAAATTTGGCCATGTATGGGACACAGATGATCTCCCTGTACAGCTGAGAGGCAAAACTAACTGAATCGAGGACCTGCCTGCAGTCTATCAGCCAAAACCTAAGGACATGAAAGAGACTTTCAGTCAGGGACGGAGCGGTATTATCAAGGAGTTGCTCCATCAATAAAGGAGCATGTATGCCGGCTGTTAAAGTTTTACCTTGCGGAAACATTTGTCGTAAAGGAAACACACTGGTTAACAAAGGTGAGAGGCGTGGAGCCAGTGATGTCTTCCCACTGAGCAGGGGTTGTTCCACCTTCAACACATATCCACTCCTTGTTTACCAATCTGTTCTATAAGTTTACATCATTTGGAAAGCTAAGTCATCAAGTGTTTACATATAACCTATCAAAACAGGTGACTTCTTACCTGTAATACTGCAAAGCAACCGTAGGGTGGGGGTCTCTCCACTATACACTCCGCTGGAGCCATCATTGTTAGAACTCTTGGGAATTGGGATTGTCATGGTGATCGGTTTGTGGAACTTCCTCCTTCTTGGTTCTAATGTAACGATTGGGCTGAAAGTGGCTTTGTTACCAAGAACCTTTCTCACCAACTCGATATCGATAGGCTGGGCCTAAAATGAGGTATTAAAAAAAATCTTATCAACATGACAACTTAATTGATTACCTGGAGATTGGCCGGTCTATACCACATGAGTCTAACCCAGGGGTGGGCAATCATGTGCCATGGAGGGCTGTGTGTATGCAGGTTTTCCTTCCAACCAAACACTTTAACAGGTGATTCCACTGATTAACACTCCTCTGTGGCTGAAGGTGTGTTAATCAGTGGAATCACCTGTTGAAGTGTTTGGTTGGAAGGAAAACCTGCATACACACAGCCCTCTATGGCACATGGTTGCATGCATCTAACCAATGAATGCATAGGTACCTGTAACCCAACTCTGATCTTCTTGGTTAGGGCTCCCTCAGGGAAGACAGCTTGGACCTGGGGCACAAGAGTGCTACTGAGGATGCCGCCCTCTGGACCAATCAGATGACTGTCTTGTTTAATCCGTGACACCACAGCAAAATACTGTGGGAAGTCGCGGGTGATGATGCGACATATCCTTTTCTTCTCAAGCTCCTCGGGGGAATCAAGTTCTGTGAAGTTCAGAGATATTGAGTACAAATACCCTGGAGTCTGGAGAGTAAAGTTTTACCTTACTTTCCAGTATTATCCTGGCAGTTTTTTTGCTCCCTCTGTTATTTGCAGGCTAAATTTGCCCTCACATTTTTTTGGTATACTTGAATAATTAGGAATAAGTAAGTAAGTGGGTTGAATCATGTAAATCTACCAGTGCTTTTATACAGTCCACAATGTAGCTGTCTTGCTTTCCTATTGGCAGATGATTAATCACACAATAAATACAGGCAATATCTGTTTACTGAACAAACATTTTTGTCTAGTAAATTAACTTTCTGATCCTTGAGTAATGATATTTTACTCAAGGGCATTTAAGTCAAAAACAAATCCTACTGCCATTGCACCACGTGTAATTTGGCAGTTTGGCTCTCTTTTGCAGACTTCCATTCCCTTCTATGGAGAGCCAAAGACTAGCAGAGCAGCAAGCCAGGACCCCCCCCCCCTCCCCCATGGGGTACAGAACAGAGTCAGCAACAGAAGTGACATCTATAAATCCAGCATGTAGAGAAGGCGTTTGGGTAATGGAGGTGGGTTGCAAGACAGCAAGCAGAGGAAGGAAGAAGAGTAGGCAGACTGAAGCAGCTAAAATCTTTGGGTGACATTTGCTGGTAAAAAGTGTGTGGTGGGAATTCAGCTGAGTCGAGTGAATGCAAGGAAGGAACAGCTGATCGTCAACTGATGTACTGTAGGGGGGTTACGAGCTGAGCTTGACTTCGTGGGCTGCCTGAACTAATGCTCTATTAGTAGCATAATTATATTAGCCGGATGAGGACCTGTGGGAGCTGTGCTGCTTCTTGGTTTGAAATGAGCTAATGGAAGTTGAACATAAGTGTAGAATGAAAAGATGGTGATCCCTGTTTAGAGGCAACTCTGATCATATTGTAAGGTTAAGCTTCTGTGTGTAGCTCTTCTACTTCCTGTTTCAACCACCTCTATCAATGTTTTCGACTGTGTATCGCAGTCATCTGTCGATCCTTTCCCTTACTTTCATCCATGCCATTAAGAATCTGGTTCAGTTCCTCTTCAGTGAAATCACAGTGGTGCTCCCTCCAGCTTTCTCCCGTCTCGCTCCTCAAGATCACCAACTCTCTCTCTTCACCCCTCAGAGCAGCAAAATGAGGGATCTCAACAATCACAGGCCTAAGAGAGGTGAGAGGGTGACATAAAAATACATATCAAAAAGCTTGTAATTACAGTAGGTGAGAGCTGATATGGGTTGATATGCATCACCTTGCAAAATGAAAAAGAACACAGCAGCCCAGATTAATATTTGACACAAATTACATCAGATGCACATCATGCTTGGTAAAAGGTAACATATCCAAAAAAACGATTTTAAAGCATAAAGAATAGTGTACAACAGAAATCATGAGCAAAACACAAACTCAAAGGGTAAAAGTTGGTTTCACACAATGGTTGGCTTTTGAACTATCAAGAAACAAAGGAAGTAAAGGAAGCAACACAATAACAACATAATTTGGAATCTCAGGTGGACATGGTGGGAAAATAAGCATGTGACCAGGATTCTGGGGTGACAGGTTGTCCCCCACTCATGGTCCTACCCGAGGAATTTGGTTCCTGGCGGACCCAGCTGTAGGATCCGACTGACCAGGCTCTCGCCCTCATTCAGAGGGGGCGGAGCTGTGGGAAGGTGTAGCTTACTGTTCCGTATGCAGCACAGAAGGGGAGCGAAGAAGAAAATATCAACGCACTAGTGTAATCACACAAACGCGCAGCCCCCCCCCCCCCAACCACACACCCACCCACACCCACGCACACACAGGGTATCACTCAGAGAATGACTCACCCCAGGAACTGGGCTCCAGTGGGTCCTACTTCAATGATGCGACCAGCCAGTCCCTCACCCTCCACCATTGGGGGCATGGAGGCCAGACGGTGTCTCTTCACCAACCTGCAAGTCACTCTGGTAGGTGCAGAACACTTCCGTGGTGGGACAATGATTCGTAGGCCATTGTGACGGCAACCACGCATGGCCCCACCCCTGGCATCAACCATGAAACTGACCAGGAAGCTGAGGGAAGACAAACATTAAAGTCAATTGTTCGTAATGGCAATATTATTAGTACTGTTGACTAAGAGTCTCCATGCAGACAAAGCCACAGTAAGAGGGAGCAATTAATACGACACCATTCATAACAAGCATATCTCAACATATAATATTTGATTCAAGACAATTTTCTTTCATCGTTTTAAACCCTTTTCAGTTCCATTCCACTCAGAAGTGTAGTTGCAAGCCAGGCAAGCAGAGAGGAAGCATTAAACGACAATCTCACAGAAGATTCTCACGTTTTAAGGAGCCAAAATAGCAATTAGACTATCTGATATCCTCAAGCAAGTTAGTGCTCACACAACTTCTCTGTATTTAAAACATCAAACCCGATTAACTGAAAGATATCCATCATGATCAAACCGCAACAACAAGGAAAAAGTTAGGAATGGAAAATCATGCATTCTCAAATCATGCAGAGAGTAAAGAGGGATGGACGGGAATAAGAATGTTTATTAACGGCAGATTAGAGGAAAAAGTTAAGACCACAGAGGAGAGAAAAATACGCCGAAATAAAGAGTATCACCTGCTGTTGTCATGGTCTAGGCAAGGAGACGAACGGCTAGAAGCAGAATATAGCAACACACACCATCACAAATCACAGAGGACAAGAGTGTGCACAAAGAAGCAAAAACAGCATAAACAAAAGAGGGAACGTGAATGACTTAAAGTGAGAACAAATCATAAGGAAACGTAAAACTGATTTGGTGATGACCCGTGACCTACTGTAAGTGAAAAAGTTCAAATCATATATACGTAGCAACATTTTGACACCAGTAAACAGTGTGTATGTGTGCGCTGTGTGTTTGTACCCAGAATGTAGCAGACTGGAGGAGAGCACCACATTATCAAGGTGCTCGGCTCCCCAGCTCAGACGGAACGACTCCTTGTCATGTTCTCTCGAAAGTGCAGACACCTAAAACACCATAGCAGTTGAATCATTCAGGAAATATCTAAAGAGCAAAGGTTCTTCTTGATGACGTAATCTAACTTTTTCTATCCGTACCTGATGGCTTGTAATCATATCTTCGATGAGAACGCCTTCTCTCTGATGGAAACTTTGGTGGATAGGAGTGTGCTGAGGCCTGGCGGAAGAGAAAGTTACATTTCTCAGTGTGATTGTGTGTGTATGTTTTCGATTGTTTATCACAGTAGGTCAGATAACAGCGGTTTATGAGTGATCAGTGATGAGTATTTCTGTGTGGGATCTCTTTCCGACCTGTCCAGGTTGTGGCTCATGTAGCTGAAACTGTCCAAGTAGTGTCCAGGCAGAGAGTCATCTCCTAGCTCTCGGAGGTCCTCTGCTCTCAGATACTCCCCTCCATCACCCGTCATTGTATCCTCACCTGAGCCAACACAGGGGGGATTTTTGATATGACATTTAACGAAGAAAAAAAAAAAAGATTCTGTCACTATATTTTGGTGTGGAACTTTCCATCTAAATGTCTTCGTAGGGTTCCCTGATAGAGAAAACAGAAAATGCACATTTTCCTGACTCCATATCTGTAGTCACGCACGCTTCAAAAACCTTCATGCAGTTACAACCATTAAGGAGGCTGGGTTTGTTCTTCTAATAGGACAAGATATTCTAAGAAGATGCTCAAGAAACTCCACTGCATTATGCACAATTCCTCTCAGCACATGCATGAGCTCACACTGAGAGAAACATATACAGAATAAATGCACAACATAGAAGCGGCCACTAAGTCATTGTTACCTGTGTTGTGTTTTTGTCACTTGTATATGAATACAGTACTTGGTATTTGTATGTTTTTTTAAGGTATTTATCAATTTTAAGGCAATATTATAATATACTGCTCAAAAAAATAAAGGGAACACTTAAACAACACAATGTAACTCCAAGTCAGTCACACTTCTGTGAAATCAAACTGTCCACTGAGGAAGCAACACTGATTGACAATCAATTTCACCTGCTGTAGTGCAAATGGAATCAAAAACAGGTGGAAATTATAGGCAATTAGCAAGACACCCCCAATAAAGGAGTGGTTCTGCAGGTGGTGACCACAGACCACTTCTTAGTTCCTGCGCTTTCTGGCTGATGTTTTGGTCACGTCTGAATGCTGGCAGTGCTTTCACTCTAGTGGTAGCATGAGATGGAGTCTACAACCCACACAAGTGGCTCAGGTAGTCAGCGTAGTGTCCAGAGCATGGAGATGCTACCAGGAGACAGGCCAGTACATCAGGAGATGTGGAGGAGGCCATAGGAGGGCAACAACCCAGCAGCAGGGACGCTACCTCCACCTTTGTGCAAGGAGGAACAGGAGGAGCACTGCCAGAACCCTGCAAAATGACCTCCAGCAGACCACAAATGTGCATGTGTCTGCTCAAACGGTCAGAAACAGGTCAGAAACAGACTCCATGAGGGTGGTGTGAAGGCCCAACATCCACAGGTGGGGGTTGTGCTTACAGCCCAACACCGTGCACGACCTCTGCCATTTGCCAGAGAACGCCAAGATTGCCAAATTCGCCACTGGTGCCCTGTGCTCTTCACAGATGAAAGCAGGTTCACGCTGAGCACATGTGACAGAGTCTGGAGATGCCATGGAGAACGTTCTGCTGCCTGCAACATCCTCCAACATGACCAGTTTGGCAGTGGGTCAGTAATGGTGTGGGGTGGCATTTCTTTGGGGGGCTGCGCAGCCCTCCATGTGCATGCCAGAGGTAGCCTGACTGCCATTGGGTACCACGATGAGATCCTCAGACCCATTGAGACCATATGCTGGTGCGGTTTGCCCTGGGTTCCTCCTAATGCAAGACAATGCTAGACCTCATGTGGCTGGAGTGTGTCAGCAGTTCCTGCAAGACGAAGGCACTGATGCTATGGATTAGCCCACCCCTTCCCCAGACCTGAATCCAATTGAGCACATCTGGGACATCATGTCTCGCTCCATCCACCAATACCATGTTGCACCACAGGCTGTCCAGGAATTGGCGGATGCTTTAGTCCAGGTCTGGGAGGAAACCCCTCAGGAGACCATCTGCCACCTCATCAGCATGCCCAGGCGTTGTAGGGAGGTCGTACAGGCACGTGGAGACCACACACTACTGAGCCTCATTTTGACTTGTTTTAAGGACAAAGTTGGATCAGCCTGTCGTGTTTTTCCACTTTAATTTTGAGTGTGACCCCAAATCCAGACCTCCATGGGTTAATAAAATTGATTTCCATTGATAATTTGCGTGATTTTGTTGTCAGCACATTCAACTATGTAAAGAACAAAGTATTTAATAAGAATATTTCATTCACTGAGATCTAGGATGTGTTATTTTAGCGTTCCCTTTTTTTTTTTTTTCTTGCAGTTTATATTTTTGCATTGAGAATGTTAAATATACAGAAATCCCTTACAGATAAATGAAAAAACCTAAAGCTTTCTTCAGGCACTCCGACTGAGCCCAGGAATGTTGTTAAAAAGCATTTATTGAGTTAGGGCATGTCGATATAAAATATTCTGAACGCCGACCGGTTGCAACCACAGCGGGTCTTCGTCAGGGTGTAAAGACAAGTAAGAACCAGAGTCAGGTGCACTGATTGCTTATGTCGCATACGTCACTAGCAATCAGTCAGTCCTCACATAACACCAGCATAATATACTTCTACAGCCAATCATCAGGCAGGACAGGCGTTACAATGACAGAAATAAATGAGAATTTTTTTCAAAAAACATGTACTTTTCAAATAGCTGCAAAACTTTGCAGCGTTGAGAGAATGTAACAGTTTCAAAGCATACCATTATCATACAAACAAATGAGTAAATAACTATCTAAGCTGTGATGAATCCATAAAGAATATATGTATATTTTAATCCTGGAGTGGAGGATAGGGCTAATCTTTAACCCACTTTAACATAATTATAGAAATGGTCTAAAATCTATCTCTTCATTAAGACCGGGATATATACAGGCATCAAATTTGAAAATCCAAAATGCTTCCCTTTGTAATAATTTGTTGAGACGGTCTCCTCCTCTGATTGATTGTTCCACTTTTTCAATACCTTCCACTTTTAGTAGGTTATCATTATTGTTATGAGCTTTATGGAAGTGACGTGCCATAGGGTAATCATCGTTGTTCGTTCTTATCGCATATTTATGCTCCGCCACTCTGTCTTTCACTCGTCTTTTTGTGCGTCTATAATTGTAATTTTAACTCCTGTCCTGCCTGATGATTGGCTGTAGAAGTATTCTATGCTAGTGTTATGTGAGGACTGACTGTCTGATTGCTAGTGACGTAGGCGTTACAAGCGATCAGTGCACCTGACTCTGGTTCTTACTTGTCTTTACGCCCTGACGAAGACCCGCTGTGGTTGCAACCGGTCGGCGTTCAGAATATTTTATATCGACATGCCCTAACTCAATTAAGGCTTTTTAACAACATTCCTGGGCTCGGTCGGAGTGCCTGAAGAAAGCTTTATGCTTTTTCATTTATCTCTACGGAATCTCTCTACTTCAAGAGCACCTGACATCCAACTGGAGTCTACCACATCTTTACTTGTGAGCACTCAGAAATATAATTTTTTCCCTTTGTATACCGAAATCCCTGTGGGATTCGGCAGAGACCAAAAAATGAAAAATATTTCAGATGGCCAATTTACTGCATCGTCACCTGAGAGACAAACAAACTGCGGTTGAGAACAGAAAGTAAAGGGCTTGTGAGTAAATTCATAATCTTGTTTGAGGTAAATATGAATAGCCTTGTGACACATGGGCTACATAAGATTAATGAGAACTCCACACCAGGCTGGCAGAGAAGGGCAGACATGGTGCTGTACCTTCCAGCTCCTCAGAAATCTCAAAGCACAGCTCGTCTTCAATCCTCAGAGCTACAAAACATAAATCTTTGAGAACCACATGAACAAAACTACAGGTGGATTGGAAATTAAAGCAAAAGCCTGAATAAATGAGTGTTGAAACAAAGAGAATGAACTACAGAGGGGTCATTGAATGGTTTGAGTCAAAAAAACGGTATAAATTTTTGGCCTACACAGTCACCTGATTTCAACCCAGTTTAACACCTTTTAGACATCTTGGACCGGTGTGTTAGATAATGCTCTCAATTACCATCATCGAAACCAAAAATCAAGGAATATCTTTCAAAATAATAGAATTCCACAGACTTGTAGAATCTGCGCGGAGGAGTGCTGAAGTAGTTCTGGTGGTGTGTGATACCTCTCTGCCTTACCAAGACTACTTATATTGGTTGTTTTTTTTCTCCCCCTTTCATTTACCTGTCGATACAACACTCGCAATCCAGAGCTCGTGTGTGTATGTCTCAGTGAAATAATGAGTCTGACAAGAGCCAGGAAAAGTAACTCACCTTCTTCATCAGACACGTCAAGGATTTCTGTCATGGTCTCTGGGACGTTGAGCTTGTGTTTCTCTGTGACCATCTGACAAGAACCCCAAAGAGAGTCGAGAAAAATACGAAGAAAACAGTGAATTACTAATTGGACTTGTCTGGCATTGCAAGACAAAGGTGTATTAGGTGTTAAAATGTGCTGAATCGCGTGGTTTTGAAACGTAAAGTCAAACAGTGCGACACGCTTACTGTTGTGGTAGTGGTGACTTCCTCAGTCACAACTTTCAGTGTGTCCACCACAGAGATGTAACCCAGACGTTTGGCAATGGACAGAGCAGTGTTTCCATTCTAAACCAAAGAAAACATTCAGATTACGGGACTTTTTTTGTTGTTGCTTTTTTTAAAAATCATTTCAGAATAAAAACATGTTGTTTCTTTTCTTTCTTACCACAGTCGTAGCATTGGGTTTTGCCCCATGTTGTAGCAAAAGGTTAATGATGTGTGTGTTCCCTTGTTGTGCTGCCTGGTGAAGCGGCGTGTATCCATTCTACGACACCGATTGAAAGACAAGGAAATTATGTTTTATGTGAGAACTGAAACACAGTTGTTTTAAACTGTAACAGTAAACTTGGGTCTGTACACTCACGAGACCTTTACCTTGGTTTTGGTGTTGACACTGGCACCTTGCTGCAGCAGGAAGTTTACCATCTTAGCGTTTCCGTAGTGACAGGCTACTATCAGAGGCGTATATCCAAGCTAAAGAGCATACATATGGAGAAATGTTAGTTTCATATTTATTTGACTTGTTTGCTGTTATGATATATATTGCCTCTTCCAAGGAGATTATGATTTCACAGCTTAGCTTTTTGTTTGTCTATCTGTCAGCCAGTTCACATGAAAACAATGCAAATATTCACAGAGCTTGGTGGGGGGGGGGGTGTAAAAAGGAAAAATCAATCACATTTTGGGGTTAATCGGTTCAACACAGCAACTTCCTTTACTCTACCCAGAGCCCTTCTGGTAAGGAGCAGGAGTACCTAAAGCAAAGTGAGTGGTACTCTGGAGAGCACATAGCTGCTGCTGAAAGACAGCCAAACTAGCAGATGTGTGTGAATAACCTACATGATTGAAGCAACTCTCTTATTCTTATCAAATGTGGCTCTGCATTCATTTAAACCAAGTGCAAAGCCTGCTGAATGTTGATTTATGATGTTAAAGTTGTAATGCTTGCCTAAAGCCAGTAGGTGGCAGATGTGCCCAATATGTAACTGCTCTGACCAGATAAGAACTCTGAGATTGTTCTTTAAAAGAAGCTGATAAACTGCACTACTGTGGGGAACACATAAAAAACAAATCTTTAAATCAGTAAGCTATGCATCATAAGTTACCATGTACCCTAACAACATCACATTACCAGTGACTGCTTAGCCTGTGTACCTTAGTTTGCTGGTCCAAGTTGGCGTCATGTTTGGTCAGCACTTCTGCAGCACTGACCCTGTCCTCTTGTGCTGTGAGATGCAGAGGTGTCAGTCCACTCTGTGAGACACAACACAAGACTCTTTTTAGTGCGTTGTTTGTCCCTGTTGGTAACCACCAGGCACAGGTGCTTCATCTGATAAATATAGTTATTATTCAGGAGATCACGTACTCTATACATCTTGTCATATTCTACAAAGTTTAGATTTCATCCATTAAACCTGCAGGTAAATGCAGCATCATTGTCAAAACAATATAAAGAAAAAGAATATAACACATCTTCTCTCATGTGTGAGAAGTCTATCGCCACAATCTAGCATCTAAACTACATTAAAAAAAATGTCTGTATCAATCAACATATATTTATAATTGGTTTAATATGTGAAAAAGTCTAAATGGGTTTGTGTTCATGTGTGACCTTGGTTGCTGTGTTGATATGAGCTCCTTTGCCCAAAAGCAAGCTGGCCATCTCGGCATGTCCCTCCTGGGCTGCCAGGTGTAGCGGGCTGACTCCCTGCTTGGTCAAAACGTTAGTCTCTGCTCCGTACTGCAGCAGCGCCAATGCAATGTTTGTCTGGTTCTTCTTGGCTGCAATGTGAAGAGGAGTGTAGCCATTCTGTTGAGGAAGAGAGGTCAACAGGTACATGCTATAATTAATAACATCACTTTTAACGGGTACCGTCACAGCAGATGTTTCCCTGTAGTTAATATTTTTTGGTGTCACCTCTTAAAATAAATATCGAAGGACATCTTATTATCGAGCTCTTTTGGGATTACGCACAATTAACTCAAAGGTTAAAAGCTAAATAAAATTGTTCCCTCCTAAAGGTCACAAAATAATGGCAACAGATGACTGTGCCTCAGTTCATGTATGAGTGGTTGCAGTCTTTGACTTCTTTTAGAATTCTTTGCCTAACCTTTGCAGTGGAATGAGGTGATGCCCCTTTATCCAGCAGAAGAAGAGCCATCTCTTGGTTGTCATAATGAGCTGCCACATGTAGCGGAGTTAGTCCATTCTGAGAGAGGACAAATTTCATTACAGAATTGTTGTTTCGGGTTTGAAATATTAATCTTGGAATATCAATGGAATACCTTTTCTTATTATTATTAAGAATAATCGTATTTACTGCCGTGCTGAATTTCTACTCCTCAATTCTTAATATCTCTATTTTGCACTTGCATCAACGTTTCTGGTCTTCGTCTCACCTTGCCAGCATCATCAGGCAGAGCTTTGCGCTGAAGTAGTAGTTTGGCTACATCAAGGCTCCCATACTTAGCTGCTACATGTAATGGAGTAAATCCTTTCTGTAAAGGGAAAAAGCGATCCAGATTAAATATAATGACTCTCTACTAAAAATCTAAGCCATCCTCTACTCACCTTGGTGGCCATGGAGTGTGAAGCTCCAGCCTCCAGCAGTACGGCAGCTGTCTCTACCTGTCCCTCCCTGGCTGAAATGTGAAGGGGAGTGTAGCCGTTGGTGGTGGCTGCATCTGGGTGGGCCATGTGCTGAAGCAGCAGCTGGACAATATCTGTTTTCCCTAAACGAGATGCAATGTGGAGGGGAGTCTGGTCCTCCTGTGATTGTGAAATCATGTTGTACACGTTTGAGCAAGCAGGGACAAATGAGAGAGAGAGTGATAGAGAGAGAGAAGAGGCAGTAAAAACAGAAAATGGCCTATTATACATGTTTATGTTGTCCAGTAGAGAAAATATGTTTACGTTGATAAATAGAAGCAAACAGGGATTGACTCCAATCATGACTCACCCTGGCCATGGCATCCACCAACGCTCCATTCCTCAGCAAACAGCGCACTACTTCCATCTGACCTGCTCGTGCTGCCATGTGGAGAGCTGTCTCACCACGCTATTGAGCCAAGACAGCGAAAAAGAATATCAACCGAGTCACTTTGCTGAATGAAACCTTGGTGGTGTGTTTGAATAGCTGCTGGGCTGAGTACTTGCCAAATGAATACTCACAATGTTACGGACATCAGGTGAGGCTCCATTCTGCAGCAGAAGTAGAACAATGTTGAGGTGGCCCATGAAAGCAGCGACGTGGATGGGAGTCAGGCCAGACTGGAGGGAAATACAAGAACAAAGACAATTAGCATAACAGAAAAAGTAAAAACAAAAACAACAACAAAGAGACTATGCATTTGGCACAAGCGTAGAAAACCTTAGGATATTTACAGATGCTACCAGGTGCCTCACCTCTGTAATGGCCTGGATCGATGCACCATATTTCACCAACAGTTCCATCACCTTCACTCTGTTCTTCTTACAAGCGATGTGTAGAGGAGTGAAACCATTCTGGTGGAAAAGTAATATTTAAAAGTTTGATCCTCAGACAGGAAAAATAAAGATTGTCAATTACAGTTGTGAATACACACCAGTGCTCTAGCATTGGGATTCGCCTTCTTGTCCAACAGTAGCTTGGTGACTCTGTAGTGGCCACAGTGAGCTGCCACGTGCAACGCTGTCAGGTAGTCTAGTGTGACATCATCCACGGGCGCCTTGTGCTGCAGCAGGAGTTTTACACACTCTACGTGGTCTCCCTGGGCTGACATGTGTAGCGGGGACAGTCCGTTCTGTGTGAGGGCAAAAGTTACAATACATGGATCGATGCAAAAGAGCAGAAAAGTAGTAAAGTGAAGGAAGAGATGGTAGAGATGTGTACAGATTTGTATTTATCCATTATTCAGAGGTAGCAGAGGTTCTGTGGCATGTTGTGCCAGTGCAGACAGCAAGTGTACTCACCTTGGTCCTGGCTAAGATGGGTGCTCCTCTCTCCAGCAGCAGCTCCACAGCGGGGTCGTGTCCGCTCCTGGCTGCACAATGCAGGGGAGTCAGCCCATCCTGGGTGTCAATCACACACACACACAGACATTTTATTTAGGAAAAGCATGGACATACATTTTAGTTGCTTTCCTTATCAAACAGTCATTAGAGGATAGCTGCAGGATTGTAGAAGTAGCTATATAGACTCACCCTGGTTTTAGCATCTATCTGAGCTCCTCTGTCCATCAGCAGCACCACCATATTGGTGTTTCCTCTCTTTGAGGCCACATGAAGAGGAGTTATTCCATTCTAACAGGGCACACGAAGAAGCAACAGAGCGTTAACGACAAATAACCCTGAACAATTGTTGCAATAAATACAAATGATGTACTTGAATCTTGTCCTTTCTGAGACTGGATCGCTGTAACTTTTAATACTACTGATACTAATACTACTATAACACATTTTATACACCAAATCTGGAGGCCAAGACTTTTTTTTTTGCTCAATTGAATAATGGGAATCACAAAAATGAACCACGCACTGACTTGAGTTACAAAGAAAAAACAACAACAACAAAAAAACAACTATTTGTATCGGCATGGGGGACTACAGGAAAAAGCAGTTTTAAAGTATTCATTGACTTCCCTATTGTTTCTAACACGAGTCTGCAAGCTGCTGTGTGAAAGTGTGCACTTAAGTAGTCTTAATGTGTTAAGAGAAGTGGAAATGGGGCGCTACCCTGGCTGTGAAGTCCACAGCAGCTCCTCTGTTCAGCAACAGGGTGGAGACATTCACGTTGCCATAGTGAGCAGCGATGTGCAGAGGGGTGAAACCACTCTGTTTGAAGCAGACATGGAGAGAGAGACAGGAGGAACGAGAGAGTTAGAGTGATGAAAAATAGAGGCAGAATCACAACGAACATTAGGTGAAGACAGAGACAGGTTGCAAAAGAAGAGTAAGAAAGTGATGCAGATACACGAAGAAAGCTGATTCAGTATTACATGAGGTGGCATGTTGAAAAATAAAAAACAGACACATTGACCTGAGAGGAAGTCTAGAAAGGAGCATGCCCCAAAATAGCACATGCTATACATAATGCATGCAATAACCGTGTAATCCTGCCATGCTGGATGAAAGAAACACATTTTGAAAAGAAATCAAAGCCGTTAAAAAAGAAAAAGACATTTAAACCCCAAACTGAAATACACAAAGCAACGACTCACTATAAGTATCTGCTGACGGACAAATGGACATTTATATATAAGCTCTAGACACGAGTATACAAGTATCTACAGTAAACATTTATAGGTGGCTTTGCTCCTTACCTTCCCATTCTGATAGACATGGTGCAATTTAATTAAGAAACAGAGTTAACTTAAAGATCGACGTGTCTTAGAGAAGAAAATCAACAATCTCAACGTGCTTGGAAGAACACATGCTATAGAACATGTAGAGAAGTAAATAAAGAGGTGAGAACTGAGATAATGGAGTGCTGGCAGTGGTTAAACACAATGACAAATTCATTTTAAAATATATATACTCAATCAAAGAAAGAGATAATCCATTGCAGTAAACTAACATTGTCTGGGATACATTAATATAAAACCGTTCATTGTCAGCCATGCAGGAGTGTGTCGTACTGCATGGCGGCTACATGCTTTCATATTGGTACGTATATTTTTTCAAACATGCATGATTTCACAAATCCTAACTGAATAAATAAGGGAAAGATCAGGACAAAAAGAGATGGTCAGAAGAGACAATAAGGGATGAAAGAAGTAGTGGTGATTCTGTATACCTCTGTGGTTCTATTGACCATCATCTGGTTAGGATGCATAGAGAGAAAGGAGGAACAGGGCGGTGGGCTGTTAAGGGAAGGGCTTTTCACAACACCTGATTACACAGGGTACGTTTACAAGGTCACATGGGTTGAAAACATAAGGATGCAAACAGTGACTAAAAAAACCCCACGTCAATCAATTTAGTCATATTCTGAAATGGACCATGGCTCCGTAAAAGTGTGCATTCCAAGATTGATCTCATACTTGTAATTACATGGTTGAGCCAGTATGTCCAATTGGCTTCAACAACTGGAACACTTCCTGTATCCAGATCTTATTATCCATCTATTATAGAAATCAACACTCAAATATGGCAGCCACAGGAAGTTAGCAACAGTTACCAAACTGATATGGAATATCACTGAATGTCACCCTGCTCTTCCATAAACATCTCACTACTGTACTTCCCTTACCTTAGACTGGACATCAGCATTGTGGTCATTCTGCAACAGCAGCGCGGCAGACTTGGTATCGTCCTTGCGAGCTGCAATGTGCAGGGCTGGGAGGCGTACTTTGCCCTTGGTGTCATGCTCCAACAGTAGTGAGACCACTGAGTTGTGGCCCTGCTGTAGCGCGATGGCAAGTGGCGTGAAGCCATCCTGTCGGAGTGAATTAAGAAAAGTCAAAGTGCAAATCAGGATATAAAATTTTTGATTCAGATTCAGATTTGCAGAGGCTTTACAGTCCAACGTACCTCTGTTGCAATGCTTTGGTTCCCCTCATTTTCCAACAGGTACCTGACTACCTCCAAGTGGTTCTCCTGGGCAGCCATGTAGAGCGGAGTGAAGCCATTCTGTGGAGACAACATGCATAGTTATCAAAGATCATATATGATGTTGATGGTGGTGGTTCTACGTCCCCTGAATGACCCCTCACCTGTGACTGAGAGTTGACATCTGCTCCTCTCTTCACCAGTAGTCGGACGACTTCTCTTTGCCCAGCCAATGAGGCGATATGAAGGGCAGTATTTCCTTTCTGCAGAATAAAACAAGAGGTTAAGGCTATGAGCCAGTGCTGGAAGGTATGCGTTGGTCTTGTTGGTTTAAACTATTTAAAAATCAATTTTAAAATATGTATGTTGGATACAGGAACCTGTGATTTGAAATAGGATTGGGAAGTAATATTCTGAACCCAAAAACTAAGGTATTAAAAAATAGCATCATCAATCCCAACAATTTCAACAATGTGTTCCAGTTTGCTCAGCCTGCATTGAAGAGAAGTGGGCGCTGCCATTCAACTAGACTCTCATGGGCCAGGCTGTGGATTGGACATTAAATCTCCTGCTAGATCAACTAAAACATAAAGAGTGCAGCAGCCATTTGTCTCTACATGTGAACTGACAGATACAACCAGCGGGAATAGATATGTGCCATTGTACGATTGGGATTAGGATTAAACATAGCAGTCATGTGCACAGCACAGTGGTGACGCTAATCAGCCGCTACTACTGTATACTGCAGTTCAGTTTTAGTTTTAAAGTAAAAGGTGGGATATAACCTAACGCTGACGAAAAAAAATGAAAGCTAAATATATCAATATGCAAGTATTTAAGTTTTAATTTTCAGGATGTGAGGGTTCCTGACTTTTTAATGTCAAAGGCCATCTTTGTGTCAATCCAAGGACGTGGGTTGGGGGGGGGGGTGGCGGCGGCGACAATGCTGGATGTTTCATGTTACTGGCTGTTAAGTCTGGCACATGAGACCTTCAGAGAGTCACATAACGAGCAGCTTGCCAAGCAGTTTCCCTTACACTCACTCTCAGTCCTCCGATGATTCAACCAGAGTCCAACGTGATCTCTCTCTGAAATGTCATTCGTAAGAACCCTCGTTTAACATTCTAACATCATGATGTACACTTTAATGAAAAAAGGCCATACAAAAAATATTTGATGTAGTTCTTGTAGTAATGATATCTTCAGTGCCTGTTTATTTAAAACAGGGGTTTCTTAAACTTTTGAGCCCGCCCACCCCGAAAATAAAGTGGCAGAGACTGGCTGCATCTGGCGCATCCAAATACACACTACCTAAGCTACACTAAAAGGTCACCTGAAACACTTCCAAATTTAAACGTGTTTTAAAACTGACAATATTTTCTTAAAATTTCTCTTACAATTAGGGATAAAATAGGGAAATGTTCTCTCAATCAGGGCTGCCGTAAGTGAAGCCCACGGGCCAAATTTGGGAAGCCAAAAGTTTTGATTTGGTCCAACAGATGTAGTGAGGCAGTTGCCCTCAATTAAGTTTGAGTTCTGGCTCCCCAAGAGGAAAAGTTTAGACCCCTCCCACAACAATACACAACAATAAAACTAAACCTCTCTTCAGTTTCATGATTTCAGCTGAAGTAGGACTCCACATGGTGAGTTACAATGCAACTGACATCACTACATGTTACATTCATCAAAACTCCCTCCAGTAGTCATTCTATCTTGTGTCTGTCTGTCACTCAGCTGTCACTCCCTTCCCTCCCTCCCCTGTACCTTCCACTCTCTAACATAGGACTTGGATCAACACCGGAGAGCTACGGTCATATCAATAATATTTTCATAGCCCAAAATACACATCTTTAATGCGGATAACAAGTGTAGGACAGATAAACAAGTACAGGATAACCCGCAGAGGATAACAGCAACAAAGTTCTGATATACTATCTTTATATCTGGAAACTAAAGTTATCGCCTTGTAGTTGAGCAGTTCACATCCATGTTGGTGCTTATCATATACTGTACTGTATGTAGTGCAGATTATAAAGCAATTTAACCAAAGGTTTTAAGTGTGTGGTGTAACTGGGATGGCACGGCTCATGAAAATGGAACAGCATGATGTAACACTGTAACCCTCTGGATGTGAAATTGAATCATTTCATGACGTTAGACATTTGTTTGAGATTTTGTCATCGTCAGAGAGTAAATTCTAGAGTCCAGAAACATTTTTGCACATTCGCTGTGATCTCAAAAGGTAAGCAGTTCATCCTTGAGTCCAGGTGATCGTTCGTGACGAATTTAAAGCTCTTCAGCCGAGGTGGTTCTAAGACATTCACAATAAAGTGACGGATAGGTGGATAACCTGAAACTATAACGCTGCCAGCTGTGGATCCACCGGCGCAGAGGCATAATGCAAGTTTTTCTCACCCAAACCCATTTGTCTGTATTGGATTTCTTTTCTTTTTTGGGGCCTTTATTAGAGAAGAGCAGTGGAAGGAGAAAGATAGGAAATGAGACTGCCAACGTAGATGACGCTCTACCAACTGAGCTACCAAGCCACCCCTGAGGCATAATAAAGTTGATAAAAGCCTAATGGTAGTGTCGATGTGTGTTTACCTTGGTGGGAGAGTCAACAGGTGCTCCTCTCTCTAATAGTTCCTCCACTAAATCCTGGTGTCCCTCCTTAGCTGCCAGGTGAAGGGCATTCAGACCATTCTGAGAGGAAAAACAACCAACTTCAGATTATTACACACAGTCTAACCGCATCACATCATGGGCAGTATATCAAGATTCCCCAAGACTCCAGAATGTGGTGAATTTCTTTACAATTTCATGCAATAATCCAGACATTTCTTGTCACATTAAGTGAAATTTTAAAGTCAAACTGTAAGAGAATGTGCCGCCGAAGTTTTCAGTAGAATGTTATATAATCAGTAACTGAGCACTACCACTGCACAGTTTTTTTTTTTATCCCTGGTGAAATTAATGAAGAATGAAGCTAGTTATCAATATTGCAAGATTAAAAAAACATGTCATATCATATCTTTTTCTTTGAAGACTTAGATTAAATATTTGAACATTTTTCTGGAGGTAAAATATGCAGTTGAAAGTAGCTGCTTCTTTTTTTTCTCTTTCAGGAGCACGACTTTCAATTTTGAATGCAAGTCTGGAAAAGAAACAGATGCATATTTTGACATCACACACTCATTCTCGCTCACACACACGCACGCACGCGCATACACACACACACACACACACACACACACAAGCAGTCAGGGACTCATCACAAGAAAGCGTGGCTGATCTTCCTCCGCAGGCAGGTTTGGTGTGAGCTTTACATCAAAAACTTTTGATCCATGGTGAGGAGCCACAGGTGAGCAGCAGCAGCTCAGAAGGAGGCAAGTACAGTCAAAATGTTTCACTACAGCAGCAATCACAGCTCGACGGATGTATTTTTATAACATACTCATGCACACACACATTTCCTCTGAGACAAACGCATATAAACACAGAAAAATGATTCACCTCATCCTCCTCTTCATCCATCGGATCCCTTGTTTCTATCCCTCAGATTCCCTGCTTCTTTTTTCCGACTAGTCAAACTGTCTCAAAAACCTTGCTTGCCTTATTCTTTTTCCTTCTTAAATTGCACTCCAAGTTGGACTTAGGAGTGATGGAGCTCCAATTATCATCAGTGGTCCTCTTCTCCTCTCCTCAACCCTCCTTGGTTGGTCCAATGTCCCGGCGCCGTCTGATTTCGTCTTCCCCGTTTCTCCTGGCTCTGAAGACTATCCTGGCACTGATGAGACGAGCCGTTATGTTGCTAACACCTCTTTCATTGCCCTCTTGTGCACGTACAACACACAGTCACACACATACAAATAGGGTGATACACACACACACGCACCTCCGTGCGCGCGCACACACACACACACACACGCACCCACACACGCACTGAGTTGCCAAATGCCACACAGGGTGTCATGTTTCTCCCATGTTTCTGCACAGTCATAAAGGGTAAGTAGGACACGTATGTGGACACTCCTATTTAGAAGCAATTGAAGATGAAGAAAAGAGGACAAACTCAGAGGCAACAGTGTGTATGTGACTGGGCCAGTGAATGGCATCAGTCTGACTTTTGACTGTAAAAGGCTAAAAACGAGAGCTTGCATCATCTTCTGATACCAATTCGCTGCAGGTGGCGTTCATGCTCGTGCTGCTAACAGGGTAAACTCCATCTTCCATTTCCTGACCAGAGTGACACCATGATAAAAATGAGGCATGACATCACATCAGCTGCAGTATGGGTATGAAAATACTTTACTTATAATTGTCTTCAGTAGGTTTTGTGTATGGCTTGCTTTATTTGTTGGTGCAATGATAATGAGATTATCAGGATGGGTTTGGATTGCGATTCCAGGACAGAGGCGCTGCCAGCAGCGGACAGAGGCAGAGAGACGGAGCAGAAGCGGTTTACTAAAGCCAAAGGTGAGAGTTTAAAATTCGAAACCAAAACAATTCGCAGAAAGAGTTGGAAAAAAAAAACACCAGACAGATGCACACATCTGCAAATCTGCAAGCAGTTACGATTTTACATGTTAACTTGACAATAAATCATCAACCACTTTGTGAACCAATCAGCTGACTAATTTGATCATTTCAGACTGTCATCATCACTACCAGGTGAGCTGGGGTTGCTCGTCGTACTCGTCTGGTCTCGCTGCCATTGCTTTCCGCCATGACCTCAATAAAACAGCCAGTCAGTGACATTTTCACGGCAATGCCAACTGGCTAAATGAAACAACTTCCAAACGTGACTCTGGACTATCATACCTGTAGTTTGCGAGTGCATTCAGAGTCACCGGTTTCAGCTTCGTGTGACATCAGTGTTGAAACGGCAGTGCAATGACTGACACAGCAAAAATTACACAATCTTATTAAAGCGCATAAATCACATCTGAACAACAGACACACTCACACAAACTCTAAATCTCCTTTTTCTCCGAACTGTAAGTAAAAGCTTCATTTAGCTAATGGACGTGCGGCACAGAGCACTGATCCCTGGCAGGAGCAACGCACACGGGAGCTGCAGCCAACAGAGATTTAATCTCACGCCCCTTTGACAGCTGACCTTTCTTATAACCACACATGGTAATAAATGGAAACAGTTATTTGATGTTACTTTGTACTCCTAAGCGTCATGTGGGATGAGTGTTAGTAAAAAAGAAGAAATAATATAAATGCGTGCAGATTAAAGAGTAATATCACTCACTAAGGATTAACATTTGGATAGATTAGAGGGGAAGTCTGGCTTTTTATTGTGAGGACATTGAAATACCCAACACACACAAATGACACGAACTCTTGCACATCTATTGTATAATGTAACATTCTGGGGCTAATGTCACCTAAAACTGAACAAATGTTCTAAAAACAGGCCAAAAAAAATCCAAAAGTCCCTAAAACTGAGATATTGATTTCCTTTACTCATTCAGAAAGCTTGTGAAATAGAGAGGGATGGTTTGAATTTGGCAAGCAGGAAGAGTATCTCCGTCTCTGCCTGTACTTGGACAGTCTGAAGCCTTTTGGCGCTGCACTTTAGCCGCTGTTGCTGCTTTCTAGGATCTTGTCATGAATGAAGACACCGCCAAGGGAAACTCTTGAGATTCCTGAGGGATGGCTCAGGACTTCCTGATGACTTACAAACACTTCAGGTACCATATATGCTTTATTATTTTTATGATACATTAACTGAATCCCTTCTTTATGCACAACAAAAAGCAACAATAAATTGTATAAAAGCTTCACACTGCATGGATGTCAGCTCTATTCCTTGTGCTATTACTACTAGTGTATCTTAGTGATCAGCAGATAAACACAATTCCAATAAGTGCAGATTAGACAGGAACATATGCTACATTCTGAATTTACCGCAGATCAATCAATCGTATTAACCAGATTGCAAACATTAGTTATATAGTTTAATGTCCATGGAAGCTCTTAGCAGCAGAGCTCGGACTCTGCTGACTGCACTGATGACTGTGGTATTACAGATAATGGCTCCGTAATTGTACCGAGTGCTTTTCCACTGACGCGATTCTGATCCACTGGTTTCCTTGAGAGCTATATTTCTGCTAATCAGTAGTAACACAATACTTTTGAGTGATCATTTCAGCTTCACTGCAGAGGTTGTGTAAACTGGCATCTATCACCACAGATCAAATGGCATCATGTCACGGTTGTCTCTGAGAGGATATGGGACCACGGGAGTTAAAGTCTGTGGGTGATGTTCCCATCACCATGGATCGAGCTACAGCCCAGACAGCTAATGGAAAGATGGGATACTGCAGGGTCCCTGGAGTCAGCTGTTCTGTATGTCAGTGTTAGAATATGCATTTTGCCTTGAGCAATTATCTAAAGACTCATTTAAAAAAAAAAAAAACATAACCATAACGCATCACCTTTTTGAAAATTAAGGAAACAGTATTGGCTACAAATGGACATGTCCATAAGTTAATGGTTTTAAGTATGGGTTTTATCCATGAAAGTGGCTTAAATATACACACACAAAAACACACAAGCAAGTAAGCATGCACAGTGAGGGAAACACTGGCATAGATGTGTGTTAATGTCAATCACATTTTTCATCACCTGACAAGCGCTCAAATATCATCATCTGACCCCCTGACTGATAGTATGAAGGGCAGGGCTCTCCTGTTGCAGAGAGGGAAATGTAGCTGTGTGTGTGTGTGTGTGTGTGTGTGTGTGTGAATGTGAGTGTGTGTGTGTCTGAATAAGCAGGCTTCCCTCTGGACTCACAAAACAAAACCCAAGGTACCTATGACAACAAATAGCTGCAGAGCTATAAGTGGGCAGCTGCCACTTCCTCTCAGCCAACCAATGACAGCCCAGCATATAAATAGTTGCTATTAAAGAGAATAACAAAAAGGAGCAATGAGACAGCACACACTCACGTAGCCCCTCTCCTTCTTTAAGCTACCTTGTGACTACAGTAAATCATTCTGACAACGCCGTGTCGGAGATGTGCACTGAGCTCTAGAGTCAAGATATTTCACACCCTCCTCACTCCCTGCTCCCCAGTGGAATGTGGGTGAGGGTGGGTATTGGGGGGTACGGACAGCTGTCGGAGCGATGGCGAACTTTCCAATACAGCTGAGATTGGTGGGAAGAATGGGCGAGGTGGGGCACAGTTGTAGGGAGGTAACTGCAGATATGAGGGTTGGCATGGAGAGAGGCGGGAGAGTTTAGGTATGTGCTGACCAACTCCTGTTGGCACATCGCCGTGACACTGCAGATTAGATCCAGCAGGTTGATGGACAGGTGGACTTTGACCTGCTGCTGTGACAGTAGCTTGTATTACACGTGCAGTGTGTTGCTGAGTATATAGACAAGGATTGGACTGCAATAGTAGAGATTACAGTGAGAAATGTAGAGAAGGTGGAAACAAAGCTACTGTAGAATGGACGTAAAAAAAAAATAAAAAAAATACCATCCTGAAAAAAACAATGGTCATATTGGCAGAGTTCCAATCTAGACTACTGACAAATGCAGTTTTTAGTCTAATAGAGTAAAAAATGTAAGACAGAGGCTATGTCATACTGTGATGAATTAAGATCACTAAATATATTTGTACAGTTGGTCTGGTGAGGCCGCTGAGAAGTTTCCTTACCTGGTTACTGGTGCTTATGTCGACTCCATTCTTCAAGAACTCAAGAACTTTATCGATGTTCCCTGCTCTGGCAGCCCGCAGGAAACTGGTGTTACTGTCCGACTGGAGAGAAAAACACAGATGGAAGCCAATGTTAGAGATGGCAGATATTTATAGTTTAATTTTTCAGAGTGGGATCAGAGTTTCAGGTGTGCTTTTGTTTTTTTTAAGTGGTAGGTGATTTGAACGGGGTGGCCTGAGAACACAATTATATTGTATTCTAATACAACTGAGTTTTATATGAAATAACATTAATAAAAAGGTCCATCCATCCATCCATTTTCTTGTCCGGTTAAGGGTCATGGGGGTCTGGAGCCTATCCCAGCGGCTTTTGGGCAAAAGTGGGGTTCACCCTGGTCGGGTCACCAGTCCATCACAGGACCAACACATAGAGACAGACAACCATTCACTCACAGCCACACCTACGGTCAATTTAGAGTATCAGTCAGCCTCGTCCCCTCTTGATGTCTTTGGACTGTGGGAGGAAGCTGGAGTACCAGAGAGAACCCACACAGGAACAGGGAGAACACGGAGACTCACACAGAAAGATCCTGTGATGGAGCCGGGACTTAAACCCGGCACCTTCTTGCTGTGAGGCAACAGTGCTAACCACTGCACCACCGAGCCGCCCTAATAAAAGAAAAGGTAATAATTGTAAATGTAGTCAAAAACTTGACTGTATATATTTGATTTCTGTGTCTTTTAAACTAGCAGACTACCCCTTTATGTCAAGAGCTTGTCTGTGTGGGCTCCTTTTACCGCCAGAGACCAAGAATGCACTAACAGCTGTCTCTCTCTCTCTCCCTCTCTCCCTCTCTCTCTATCACACTCACTCACACACACACACACACACACACACACACACACACACACGTAAGACAGCTGAATTTATGCGCATGTACATATTTATTTTTCACACATAGCTCCTCAAAAATGTTGACCCAGTTCTCTGATTCTATGTGGGGATGGTAGATCAGAAGACTGTTCAAAGGGGGTCCTCTTCCTCCACCCGGATTCAATATCATCCATCAAGTCTCCTCAAGAAAACCTGAGATGTTTCACTGCAACATCCGTCATCGTTTTTTTCACCGCAAGTTTTTGACAGGGTCTTAAATATAAAATCTTCTCAAAAATAGTATTATCTTCTCTCACTTAAAAATATATAAATATTGTAGGAGTGCTTTAAATATGAAAATACTGTAATACACTGAAAATCTTCCCCATCAAAAATTGGGTACATTTCTTTCTATTTAGTTACTTTTAGTACACTCCTGTCTCTTCATAAACTCTGACACTATTTCTCTTTAGAAGATATTTTAAAGTGGACAGATGTTTTTTAATGGTACTTCATGTGTTGATCAAAATGAAGAATAACAGGGCAAATTCCTACCATGCTTGATAAAAAAAAAAACCAGACACTTTAATAGTCCAATATTCCTTAACAGTATCAAAGACAGGATAAACATTTGTACGAACACAGCTGTCAAAAATCTAAAATCATAGTATGTTTACTGCCAGTAACTCAAAGAAGAATGGAAAAAACCTCACAATTGAAAAATCTGCAGTTATTATCTTTACCTAAAAATGTGGAGATGCACAATACAATTGGCCCGTCATCGCATTGTGAGTCGAGGTTATTTTATGAATGACTTAAAAAAAAAGTTTCATTTCCTTCAAGTGTGTGTGTTTTTTTTAATGGAGAATAAAATATAAATATCATGATAACTTCTAATATCGGCATCCTCAAATATTTGATGAGTGAGTTGTACTGTATCATCGTATTGGATATCAGAAATCCAAAATCATGTATCCCTGTTTAAAAAAAAGTGATTTATTTTGATTAAATTTGGTGAACAGAGAGGTAAAATTACAACAACCGAGTGATAAGTTAAAGGTGATCTGGTTCAAATTGTAGATCCTGGTTCCAGGTGATCAGCAGGACGGTGGGGCTACTGACTAATCCATTAACTGTACAGTGGAAGCATGATTTGAGCTATCATGGGGTTATGTGCTAATGTGACCTCTCTGAACAGTCAACTAAACTGCTCTTTAACCAGGAGTTTAATTCAAGAAACATTTTAACATACTAAATGTACATACATGTATGACATGTATGGAGCTTTTATGGTACGACATAAATGCTGTATGACTTTTGATGAAGACTTTCTGTTGTTTGGGTTTGGAAGAGTGTCAACAAGGTTTTAACCTTTTTCAAGGCTGGTTAAGACAACAACATGTCAGACAGCAATGTTAACAACAGTCAGGCACCCCATCTCATGTCTGGGATGAAGGCAGGCCCCCCCGGGTAGGATCAGGGGTCAAATCCATGAAATGAGATGTCACAACATACTCAAACACATCAGAAGCAGCGAGATTAACATATTTTTGAAGAAATACAGAAAAGACAAAGCTATTACAGCAGCACTGTCTCCTTTCCTCTTACCAGTGAATCATCAGATCCAGAATCAGCCGGCCTGTAGAAATCTGTGATTAAATCTGTGGTAGCTAAAGTTCTATCTGAGCTACAGGCCTTACACGTTGCAGTGTTGCCCATCTTTAACTGCTACACCTGCCTCAAGTGTCTTTGTGTTTGTCCAAGTCTGCTTCTTCAGGTAAAAATCCGCTCCATCCAACTTTTCAGATACTAGGCTAAATCAATAAATCCTACAAGGCCATTAAATCTGCCCCTCTTCTGTTCAAACTTGATGGACTTGGGGCCAAATCTCATGCACTTACTTCACTATTACCATCACTCTAGCATTACTGTACTCCACTCAGCGTTATCCTGCATCCAGCCAAAACCCCTCAGTATCAGATTCCTCCAGCTCTAAGTGTATCGAGTCCTGCCAAGGCCCCAGCCCAGACTACATTTCCTCTCCTCTGTGTAGGATAACAACGGCTGCCACAAACAACACCCGCACTGTCTCTCCTGCCTTGGCTATTTTCTGCCATTCCAGATCGTCTCTTCAACCAACCCCTTGCAGTGTGGGACTAGGGTGGGGTGCATGACAGCTGGGTCTGAGTAGGGCTGGAGACCACCCCACCCGTGGTACAGTACTCTCCAGGAACACCTAAGGTTATGATGGAGGAGCAGGAGGTCAACCCTTAACAAAGTGGCCGGGTCACACTTCATTATCTAGTGTTACACAGAACCACATGTTCATCGACAGAACACCACAGAAAACATTTCCTGTGTAGACCGTGTTTAGAAGTCTTTCATGTTCTCTCAGCACATTCTTTGAAATAATTATAGAATAGAATTTCATATTTTCCAAAGTCCACATCACATTCCTTGATGATTTGTTTATAGGGTTTTCATCGTGTGTGTTTGTGTCAAATTTGCACCAGCAGCCACATACAGTCATTGTCCTTTCATTTATCACAACTATCTTATCCCTTTCCTGTGATTTAAAACAGAAGCCTATTTTAGACGTTGTTCACAAGATTACAAACTACTAGACTAAACTAGAAGCTGAGTGTGTGCATTCCTCTGCCAGGCAAACATTCAGCCCCTGGGGCTTCCGTGTTCTAGCCCTAATTAAAGCTGCAAGCTACCGTGATCGAGCCCCCGCACCCATGTGCACGCCACAGTGCGTGGCTGCTCTGTAGAGACACAGGGAGGTGAAACCTGATACTTTTTGGATTTTGCGTGAAGGAGCTAATGCATGTACCGTGATGCAAACATTGTTTGCCGCTTCAGCTGGGTGGCGCAAGAGGACACGCTATGCTGCTTTTCTGACGGGAATCAAATGTTTGTTACATCAAAAGATCTGACAGTGGAGTCCAGTTTCACCAGTTTCCTGTTCTATGGCAAAATAACGATACTGAAATCAAATCAAAACTTACTCTTCACACTAACCCACCACCAAGTTCTTAAAGCACTTCTAATTTCTGTCCAAATTTAAGACAGATCTGACTGACCAGCTGGGAGGAGTACGTCAAAGTGTAAGGCTTTCCTGTTTTTCAATGTGTTCCTCCTTGACCAACACTGCACCCCTCCACCAAGTTTGGTTAAAACGGCCACAAAGTTTTTTGTGTAATTCCCCTGACAGACAAACAAACACACAAACAAGTGGAACACCATCTAAAATTGATCAATTTGTGTGCCCAAGAGGCGAGGCAGTATCACAGTCATTATTGTGCATGTAGCTGGTGTGAATTTGCATGCTATCTTACGATTAAAAAGACCTTATAAATGTGCTATCCTGTGTATGTGTGTATGTGGGTGCGTGCTTATGTCAGAGGAAACTGTACAAAGATTGAATTGATGGAGAACCAGATGTTATCTGTCAAGGATTTGTGTAGATTGACCAGCAGTGAGTCATGTCATGCAGGATCCTGGATTATAAACTCTACTCTTTCGAAGTCGATGCCAACACGGATTGAAAAAGAAGCCATCATAAAAATCTCCCTTGTAACCTGGTTTGTGTGTAGATTAGGTCTGTTATACTTTCTACCTACAAAAAAGGTTACCCCCATCATCTCCTGAACACATGACACACACATTTGCATGGAAGATTGGATAGAAACATCTAGATGAGCCGCTAAGCCAGTGGCCATGTTAACACAATGGCCATGGCAGCATAATGAACTAGATATGTGACATAACATATGTGACCGAGTCTGCATTGTGATTTTGTGTGTTTTACCTGCCGCTTCCGCTCAGCCCTCTCACGCTGCCGCCTCCTCCTCTCTCTGGCTTTCTGTAGCGCCCTGTATTCTGGATGCTGCTCGAGCTCACGGGCCTTCTTCAGGTGGGCAGCAGCATGAGCCATAACTTCACCTCTCTTGTGCTACCTGTCTCCAAATATAGCCGTACTACCTGGTTCCTAACATGTACAGAATACCTACGATATACACTTAACCTCGTAGGGGCCAAAAATGGTCACATAACAGATCTTGGAATGAATTTTAAAACTCTTTTACTCAAAAGTAACCCTGAAAATGATCAAATCAAAATAAGAATAAAGAAAAAAAAACAAGTGGCTCCAAAACGTATCCTTACTTCCAACCGACACTGGAAGTAAACAATTGCTGACTGTTTCTCTCCTTCAAATCTTCTTTTCCTGTCTCCAGTTGTCTCTCTCCTTTGAAGAAATTGTAGGACACCTTTGCATTACACCTCACCAGGAAAAAGTTACTAGATTATCACATTTTCACAAAAAAAGTCCACACGTTTTTAAATGCAAAGTGAGAATGAAATGTGCAAAAGCACGAGAGAAAGAGAGATGATGACTGAAAAGGGTTGATGAATGACAGTAAGACCCATCCATTCACTCATTACTTAACCCCCCTAACACAAACGCGTGCACACACACACACACACACACACACACACACACACACACACATACACACACACACACACACACTCCCACAGGGAATGACCCAGTCCAGATGTACATACTCCATGTGAACAGATGTGGCTTCAAATGTGTGTGTGTGTGTGTGTGTGTGTGTGTGTGTGTGTGTGTGTGTGTGTGTGTGTGTGTGTGTGTTTGCTCACTCACATGCATTCATGGGAGTGTTTGTAAGGGACTTACAGTCACAGGAGTGTTTAGTGTGTGAGGGGTTTAGTGAGGCTACGGCCCAGCTACTGCTGCTGCTGCAGCTGATCTCTCTACTGCTAACAGAGTCAAATACACACTGTTTCTTCAGGGAAAGAGAGATGCTTGAGAAGAAGGGATGATAAATTGTTGAGATGGTGAGATTGGCAGATTGGATTAGTAAATATGGGAGATTAGATTGAAAAATTAGGTAAAATGTTCCAGTGGTAACAGTGGCACTAACGTGAATGGGCTCATTTGATAACCTTTCTGTACCAACTTCCTACACCAGATTTGAAAGTGTAGGAATCCGTTTAATGAGTGACGTGTCGATGCTGCTGTCCATCAATTAAAGTATAACTAGAAATGTACTGCAGGACATATCGGGTGTGGTAAAAGGTGAATGAAGCCTGATGACATTTTAGCACCGTCATCCCCAGTTATCTAATGATGCCATTGATTAGGCTAAGTAGGAATCAAACTTGCTTTTTTTAAAACATTGTTTCCTTTGTTCCTCACCCAGATGAAGCCAGTTATTTGAAGATGTTAGATGAGATTAGCGCAGCATATAAAACCCCTGATCTGTAAACTCCCCCATCTGGTGATGAATGCTGCTAAAATACATGCAGCTATTAGACAGTGTTCAACAACAGCTTGACTTCTGCATGATCTCAATTGTGCATTTTCCTACGTGCAGGCAGAACAGGTGAAAATGAGGTAGTATGGAATGCATAAATCATATTAATAAAAGCATTAACACAAAGAGTTGCCACTTGAATGAGTGAAAAGGAAGAGTAGAGAGGAAGAAGAGCAGGGTGAACTTTGGTGCAGACTGTCCTACGGTGAGCCAGCAGAGGAGGCGGGACACACCACTCTGTCCAGAGGGGGACCGGGGAGCAGCAGGCCAGGAACAGAGGCTTTATAATCACCTGCAAGTTACACGCTTCCCCCTGTATGATGAGGAAGTCGATCAGTCTGAGTCTCAACCGCACTGCACCCTCAATACTGGTGGCTGATGCAATGTGATTTGATGGGTCCTGCGTTTGTTTGTGTGTGTGTGTGTGTGTGTGTGTGTGTGTGTGTGTGTACAACACAGTCAAGGTCTCTCTCTATCAGTGCGGCGAATGTTGGGAGTTTAAAACTCAGCACCATGGAAACGATCTGTTACTGTTAACATAATGTGTCTGGAATGTTTTCCTGTTATCAGACAACAACAACAGTAACAACACACATCATGAATGGAGCAGATCTGCTGAATCACTCCACTCTGTCATTCTGTCCAAAACATTCAGGCACATCAAGGCTCCATTCATGTCCACCATGACCCTGCTGTGGTGAAGGTCTGCTCTTCTAGCGCTCTCTGCTGGTCAAACAGAGAACACCACATAACTGAGAGGGCAACCAAAAAGGATTTTGGTTTTAGGCATTACGATTTTCATACATATCAATCGTGCACATCATGTTCAGATCACCATTATGTACTCAAGACTAAGTCAGTAAAAAAAAAAAAGAAGAAGAAGAGCTCTGCAACTTCTTTAAATGAGACTTTTTTTTCTCAGTGCATTGTCACACATGAAACCCAAGAGAGTTCACCTTTGTTAAAATCCGATCCCCTAGTTTGTTTTTACAGTGCAACGATTCGCGTAAACCAAGGACCTTTACATGACCTACTTTTTCATCATCCACATCTCACCCTGCTTTTGACATTGATGGGTGTTTCTGACATCATCGTGTTGCCAGTTCAATGAATGGTAAGCATGGATGGTAGTAAGCTTTGAGGAAAAAATGAATCTAAAGATTATCTGCATTTATTATGGCAGTAATATCAGCACCGTCAAGTACTGCCATATTCTCGGCCAGTTCCATTATACCAAATGAAAGCTCTTGACAGGAAAGGGGGAGAGAACAGCAACATTTCCCTCTTCTTCTTCTCTATATTGGTTCCCATGATGACATAAACCAACATTATCCCGATGGCGGCCGGGTTTGCAGATTTCACATCTGTAATTTTATGTTTATTTTTTAGTTGTTGTAATGTTCAGTTTTTTTTTTCATAATCTGACACCATTAGCCAATTATCTCCACACCAAATTTAACCAAAATCCACCCATTCATTTTTGAGATATCCTGCTAACAAACAAACACATACCGCTGATCACATTATCCTCCGAGCAGCGATAAACATCCCATAACAGTCTCCTCTACAACTTGACTAAACTTTTAATAGCCACAGCCACTGTACCGCTGCACTTGTCACGTTACAGGTTTAACAGACAAAATCGATAAGTTTATCGATCAGCATGTTAGCTGATAGCTTAGTGTGTTATTACAGTAACGCTGGTGTGTGCGTAAGAATATTTTTAATACTATGAACTTTTCATAGCAGTTTCTACGCATCAGCAAAGGCAGATCAATGCGTTTTATCAATTCCCGTCCATCACTAATGTAAGATAGAATTTTAGAATACTTTGCAAACTAAAGAACAGTGTGTGCGTGTGTGTGTGTGTGTCCATTTAAGACTCAGATTACACTGGGGAAGGCTCCAAAGAGCTGTGTTTCAGTACAAGGGTTAATGGTCTGCTTTCTGTTTCATAGATCTTAGGCTTTTACGCGTCCCATTAGGACCCTGTGATAGACAGATAAGAGAGACCAACAGAAATACCCCGGCACATGACTCTATATGTTCCCATGCAGGTTCGAGTGCATTACCCACTTCCCCATGAGACATGACATGAAGAGCAAGAACAAGAAATGATCAAATTTTCATTCTGTGTTTCACAATGTCTGTGTTTATAATTTCTCTACGGTGCTGGATTTTGGAGTACTAATAGAAAATGTTGAAAAAACGATCTTATTATTACAGTTCTTTTGACTGATAGTATGATTGACAAATGATTTGCAGTAGGAGTGGGAGTCTTAATTTTACTTCATTGTTCTAACTGAAAAATGTTTAGGCTAAAATGAGCGTGGTATAACTGTTGTTAGGATCTGTATTAAAAACAAAAGTTTTCTTTAGTCTGCAGCTTACCTTGACACACCATTAGCTTTTACCAAACATCGCATCTTCATGTGATTTGAAAATTACGGGAGGGAATATTGCAATTTCCATTAATTTTTAATTAAAAGTGCAACCCTCGTGCCAATTCACAATAGCACACGAGCAAACACACGTCCTCAAAGCAGTCCTTCATTACCGGGCTGCGGTGATGTAACTTCAGTTGCCTATAAGAAAGTTTATTTTTAGATCATACCGACATGAAGTCAGATAAACGTGCGGCTGCCTGGAAAGCAGGAAAAAAATAATGCATTAATGAGGCCTATGTTGTGTTTTGGATAACAATAGCATGCATTGCAAGTAGAATGTGGGCTTAAAAAAAAACAAAACAAACAAAAACAAGTTCCTTTGACTTATGCTCCTGGGAGACATTGTCTTATTATTGGTGTTGCTTTAGTTTCTGCTGTTTTGTCGACGTGTTCTGGATGCTGCTGCTGTTGTTGATGATTTGTCTGGCTTCTAATGGAGGTCCAGTGCTGTCTGGTGGAGGTCTGCCAGTGAGAGTCTGGCAGCATGAAATGCATCTATGATTTAATGGCGGGAGGATCTTTTTTTTTGCTGTGAGACAACTCATTTGGATCGCTGGAAGCCCATCCATTTTTCATGCTAACAATTTTCACTGCTCTCCCTCACTGCTCCTCATTGCTAGTTTTCATTAGTGCTTACATTTATGCGGCTTAAGTGGTGCATTATGTTAACCTATTATAAGTGTGCAAGTATGTCATACGCTTACCCAAATGTCCTCCTGAGTTGTGTGTGTGTGTGTGTGTGTGGTGGTGGTGGGGGGGGGGGGGGGGGGGTTGGCAGGGCAGTAGTCATATAGTATTCAACACATTCAGTTTTCTGGTGTATTTTTTCCATTTCTGAAAATTTCTATTTTTAAAATTTCACACTGTTTCCTGCATTTTCTTGATTCTTGAAGACAAGAGACTCAGATTGATGACAATGAAACGACACTATCGTCTCTGCTGAAAGAAACATTTATGTCAACAGAAATCTGCGGTCAATTTGCCTTATGTGTGTGTTCACGCTTTGAATAACACTTGACAGGAAATCAGGGGCCCCCTGTTTGAGACCGTAAGTTTCCTTAAAAACACAACTTTTTGTTTTGAACTTGACACATTAGTTTAACGAATTAACTGGACTGGTATGTCTATGACAAAGCACCCTGGTTCAATATGAGTATTTCTTTTATATTTTGATAATGATGCTTATGATCTAAAGAACGATCTTACTGAGCTAGAAGGAAAATAAAACTATTTCACAAACTATTCCCTGAGAGAACGTGTGTTTTGTGAGGAAAGTCTTTATCTCCCAGGACATTTTTGCAGTCTATGCTGAATACAACAGGATATATATATATATTTTTTACAATCAAGATGACAGCGGGAGGCCTGCAGGGCCCTCAATGACTCCCAGAATATGCACAGCCACGCCGCACATCCGATCCCTTCAGGATATTGATTCTGAGCTGCAGCTGAACCCCGCGCCACATGACTCCATCATCAGGACATCAACACTGCAGTTTACTACCAGGTTACTCACTCAGCTTGAAAAGATTACCGTGAAAAATATGAGTGGTACTGCAGATAAACAGTTTCTTTACTTTGTTTTAAAAGATCCGCGACAGAAATAAGATATGTGACAAATGTGTTGATTTCAGAAATCTACCAGCGAGCTTGACAGTTACGTGCAATAAATAAAACATGATATGTTAAGAAAACTGGTTGGTCGATGTCTTCCCAACAGGGAAACATTGCTGGGGCAACTCAATTAACATCCAAAGATTATTCTATTTATGACAGAAAAAAAAAAGAGTTGTTTATTCTTGCAAATCAGATGCAAGGCGCTATTGCTGCCTAATATTTTGGATAAACTAACCATACTGTTTTTGATTTTCAACCTGAAAAAGCTCTAATTGTTCTTTCAGGAAAAAAGGTATTATTTGACAAATGCAATTTCTACACGTCAAGAGCCTGGCTGGTGTTAATGTTGGGCACTGTCTACCTGTGGGGAGGGGGAGAGGTGCAGCTTTAAAATCACTAAGTTACGACGACGGAGGCAGAGGCAGTGGTCAGTGACGTGACGGATCATCTGCTGGCCCAAACCTGCTACATGAACTGATGTAAACATTGGTCATGACTAAGCTGTGAGCTGATCAGTTATGTCTGACTTGCTTGCATTTGCTTGAAAGAGTGAACAAATTCGGAGCAGAGACAGTAATGGTAAGGTTAGCTGATGACTGAAATGTCAAGTCATTTTTAAGGCTTCTTATGGGAAAGGTCAAAGCCATGAGACACTCATAGTGCATTTGGTCTCTGTGTCTCTCACAAAATCAGACAGAAAAGCATGCGGAGGAGAATCCAGACCACACCCAAGCTCAAGGACATAAAGACGAGGTAGGCTATTGTCCCTGAGAGCGAATAAGCTGAAGGAAACAAGGTGGAAAAGACCCCACCCTGCAGTAAGTTAAGAAATACAATATACACATCAACACACAAACATGCAAAACATCTGATCACATGACGCCCTTCAGTTTTGCTATACAGTCAACAACCCTCCCCAATTCTAACAGAGCACATTAACTAATTGCTTGCTTTTGCTACGTTAGGCCACCACATCCTTTTCCAGAGCAAAGCGTGAGGCATCTAAAAAGACTCTACATGGCCAGATATGCAGAGCAATAAATTGCTTACTTCCCTTCTGACGCCAGTTTTACGAGGTGTTATTTCGAAAAGCTATCAGCAAAATGCAAATCCTGCAACCACAACCGGCATCCACTGCTCTGATGTGATACAGGCCGCTTGGTATGATACCGTGGAAATGGCCTTCATACAAATTTACAGCTTTCCCTTTTTCTCTCTCTGATGTACTGCGCTACAGTCCCCCGGGACTGCATGACGTCAGTTTGCCATTCCTGTTAATGAGATGAGAAGCACTGATCCCACTGGAAACAACATATTCCAGCGAGACTGCCATCCCACTGCAGATGCTATTTATCAATATTCCTGTTATCGCCATGTCAGGGACATTGAGACTGTGGAAACAGTCTAAAGAGGCGATGAAGACAATATTCAGCCAATTCAACCAAACAGACATGCTTGCAGCTCAAAGAAGACAACTTTTAAGAGATTAAAGCATTAGAGAAAATGCTTTATTCTGGGTTAGTCTGACTCAATCTTTCCGAGGTTGGACTAAAGCATCTAAAAATGCGGTTTGGAAGTTTGTATATACTTTAGTCATCGTAGCAGATGATAAGATAAAAAGAAGACTTTAGTAGGCAGACAAGGAGAAATGTACAGAGTTGTAGAGTTCTGCATTTTATTTAGTCTTTCAGTGTGCGTCAGTTGTTGGACAGGGATGTCACTCTCTGACCTGTTTGGTGTACAAAGCAAAAAGTGAACTGAAAGTCTGTTTGCAGTGTGTTTAAGAGTCATACCTCAACCTTATGTTTGATTCTTCCTCAGTTCTTCTATTATGGGATAATGAAAGTCGTGCAGTTACACAGACCCATGAGGGAAGTCCTCTGAAAAGCTGTTTGGAAAAGGCCGCTGGCTAAAAGTACTCAGCAAGGGATTGGAAGAACCACCTGACTATCAGATTCTGTCGCACAAAATTCAACCAATCAGATCAACAAACTCATGTAACAGCCAATTTATGGAAGAGTGAAAACATCTTGTTTATGGGGAAATGTCTTTGCTCTTCTTTTAAAGAAGGAAAACTCTCCGTTTCTGATTACTGATGCTATAGTAGCGCCTACGCTAAGCTCTTCAGGAGCTGCTATTATTGTCAACTATCTATCTCCCCAAAGGAAGCTGACTGACACAAACAACTGTTGGTGAGGACACAAATACATAATGTGAAACCTGCCTGCAATGGATTCTCATGTGACCTCTTGATCTTTGGAAACCAGTTGCTTAGCAAGCTACCAGTTAAATGGTCTAATTAATAAACTATAACTACAGCTCACTTACAACTCCGACTGTACACCGACTGTGTTTTGTCATTTGTAATCTGACATTTCTTTCTTCTCCAGACCACGCGGAGCGCCGCGGTTCATCGTTTTCATTTTCATTAGCCATGAACAACCAACCAATGTTTTTTGCTTCACCTCAAGTTTGACCTACTGTTTCATGTACAAAAATCAGCTAAAAATAGAAAGTGTTCCCATCTGATGGCTGATCTCATCCAGCGTCACTTGACGAAGGGTATTGAGGCATAAACCACCTCCAAGTTGTATGTATAATGAATAATGAAGTGCGTGACCTAAAATTCACTGCAGCACACAGTCATAGCAGGAATGCTGAGTGATGCTTTCAGACACAAGGAAGGAGAAAGAGAATGAAGGAGGCAGACAATTAGCCAGACATAAAGTAACACTGAGAGAGAGAAAGTGACTCCGAGACAGAATAAATGGCCGGTCCAAGCATAATAAACATTTAAATAACATTCACATTGTCAGTGGTTCTGTTTTGGACAATGACTAAATGCCATGATGAGCTTGAAATGATGTACAGAAAAAAATTAAGAAGTGCTTAAGTGCTAAAAAAAACAAACAAACAAACCGCAAGATAAATCCTTAAACCGGACGTAATGAAGGTTAAAACAGCAGGAGATAGAAGTCGCATCGCAGCAGCATCCTCAGCGTTTGGAAAAAGCAGTCTGATGTTTTCCTGCCATATATACGGTGCGTGAATGCGTGTGTATGTTTGTTTGCTTGTGTGTGTGTGCGCGCGTGTGTGTGTGTGTGTGCGTGTGCGCGCGTGCAGTTCTATGAGCCGTGCTGTTCTCAACAACATAGTGAAGAGCTTTGATGTGTTTTCCTGTGAGAAATCCTTCACTTACTTCAAACGTGATGAAAGAGGCAGTGAAGAGGAGAGGAAGGTTAAGAAGTTGGAGAGAGGGAGAGAAAGCACATTGACATGAGGGCATTTGAGAGCTTCTGAGAAGTCCACTGATTGCTGACCACGCCCTCTTGTGTCTCTCTTGCTGTTTCTCTCTAACGGGAAACACAGTGCTCAGGCCATACTGAATAATTAACATCTAAATGCTTCCAAATGCCCCCTTGGTCCTACAACACCTGCCTGCTGTGGAGAACGACAGGCCGCCATCTTTGCTTGAGGATCATTAGTCATGCTTGTATTTCTTAAATACAAGAAATACATAAATACAAATAGAAATCAATCAACAGATAATATTTGTACCTCTCTGTAATGTTATAATGATGCCTAACTCTACACTGCATATGCGGTATGGTATGAGGGTGGAGTACAGCCGGTGAATGCAAACAAAACATGTGATGTCATCACAAGCCATTTTTTTAGTTGAATGATTAGTGAAAAAAAAAAACAACACTGCATCCTCCTAACCCTGTTTATGTACTTTTATTGAGTCTGTTTCTGCAATCAATATTGAGTCTCTTCGACTTGCATTGATGCTACTGATAGCAGCTTTGAGAGACAATTGTTGAAAACTCAGTGATTCCATCAAATCCTACAACCAATCAGAGGCTGCATTAATTCTGTGCAGCTGCAAATCTATGAATTCTCATTGTGGTTTTAGATCAGAGGGGATTCAGAAGGAGCTGGGGGCTCGCAAGATAGGGATGATGTCATCAGGCTAGCTTCATCCTGCCTAACTGCAACACTTACGAATGCAGTAGAAAGCAGGTACGTCCCAGCATGATTCAGTATAACGATGCCAGTAGCCATCAGTAGGGGTACTGGAGAGGTTGACTTGAGGTCACTGATGTGTAAGTGCTGGCCAGGCCACAGCAGCGCTAACTGCTCTGGTAAATACAGCAATGTAATGGAGTGTTTGCGTGTGTTTCAGAGTGCACCCATTCACCAAACATCCCTGTTGGACGAACGGAGGACTGCAGAGGCTTTCTGGGTGTGTGGCTACAGCTGCTGGGAGGTAATGTAATGAAGGCCGGGACTCCACTAAGACTCCTTTCCTGGATTATCCCATTTTACCAATTACAACGGAGAAGAAAGACAGATGGACGCAAAGGCACATGCAGGGGAGACAGAGGGAGAGGAAATGTCAAAGGCTGCAGTGAAATCTGACCTCCTGGCACATTTGGGCACCGTGAGGGGAATGGTGGGGCTGGGACACACTGGAAGAAAGGGGTGAGAGATGAGCAGGAACAGCAGCCGAAGAGGAAATCAAGGGCAGATAATATAAGCAATTTAAGACTGGGAGAGGAAGTGAGAGGCTCTGGAGAAGAAACAACAGAGCAGGGGAAAAAAAAGAGAGAGGAGGGAAATGTGGTGCAGGAGAAGCTATAAAATGAGGGGAAACAGGGGATCACAGCAAGATGGCTTCAAAGGGGATCTTCCCACCAAGTGCTGAGAGAGAAATAGGTCATGTTGTCTACTTCTCGCGAGTTATAAAACCAGAATAAAGCAAACACAGACGTCGCTTTTTGGAAGGAGAAAGATTCATCATCACTACCAAATGCACCAATAATCTAACGTGACCAGCGTGTCTAAATTTCCACAGCTGCAGCCCAGACCGCACTGGACATAAAATTGAGTTCTAAGATGATCTGAAGTGAGCCATAAACTGTTCAACCACAAAATATGACCTGGTCTCCGTATTGTTCTGATTGAAGAAACAAGGCCGCCACCCAAGAGCTGTGCAGCATGTAAATACCCAGCATTGACACAGGTTCACTGAGCACGGAAACACGGATGCACAGCCACTTGGCTGAGATGAAGCTATTTGTCTCCAGGACAATCAGACAGGCAGTATTTTTAGACCAGCAAGTAAACACCACACATCTCAGTGTCTCTTTATTTCTCTTTTTCCTCTCACGTGATAGATCAGTCTTCATTTTACGCTGAATTTCTCAGCACTCACTCCATTTCTCCAAATGCCGTTATGGTGAAAAAGTCACCGCTTCCGTGCTTGATAGTGACATCAGAGTTGTGAGCTCAGGCAATCCTATCAAACCTTGCAGCTCAGGAAAACAATGATGTCCAAACATCCCCAAGCTGCCTCTCAGCTCAACTGCTATGAGGACTTTTTACCCATCCTCTTCTGTGTATAGTGGGTCTGAGTTAAATGCACAGGCTGTGCCAAAGCATGGGAAAAGTCATTAATCATCATCTTCCCTAACAGCTCTCTGAAGGATGCAGTAAGGGCAGCGACCGTTACTGCCTACCAGCCATCAGCCCTTTTGGAGGCTAACACGACGCCAAGCACCTATCAGCTCCCCCGGTCAAACTCCTGCACTGCCACTCACAATCGCTGCCCAGTGTGGGTGCGGCTTTGACGGCCTCTCTCTATCTGGCTGGACAGGACAGGAGGGACATTTCACTCCTACCTACAACCTTCCAAACCGTGCTTTGAAAAGGCTTCATTTGCTTCTGGTTCTGTGGAAATTAGGGGGTGTGATTCTGAACCGTTACATTGCACAAATATGGACAGTCAAGCAGCTTTTTGTAGGCGTCCAGCTAGGAGACTGGATCCCATCCAAAGATCTAACCAATGCGTATTTAAACATCGCCACACTGGAGTATTTAGACTTCCTTCCTGATGTTTGTGCGTTCAGTCTTCTAACTCTCCTTGCGCAACCGTCCATATTGATGCGAAGCCCCACTCTCAGCCTGCGCAGGGTGCAGGCAGACCAAGGACCTGATCATTCATCAATGCTGCCGCTTGTGATCGATCATCGGGGGTAAAGTTAGAGGCCCGGCTGCTGTGGGCTCCACATAGATCACAGGAGCAGCGGATGATTATTCCTCTGCATCCCCCACATTCCCAAGACGGAGCACTATTTTAAAAAAAGGAAGCATTGTAATTTTACACATGGACATCTGTTAACACATCTCGGTCTGCATTTTGTTTTCAGACAAACATTGTCTTGGTGGCTCCAGAAACAGTTGTGCCAGGACTGATAAGCTGTGGCGAGTGATGAAACTTGAGGCAACCTTGGTTAAAGATGAGGACAGACAAATACCAGACCTCTGAAGGAAGGATGGACTGTTTGATTACCTTACACAAGTGCACCCATCCTGTCTGAATGCTAAATTAGATGAATGACTGGAAAAGCAACAAAAAGACATTTAAACTGAAGAAGTAAACTTCAAGCCGAGGCTTCTCTGTTTAAAATGCACACACGACAACAACACGACATCCCGCTTTGTAGGCGGGACCACCAGAATTAAATAAATTCAATAAAAGCTCGCAGGTTCTTAAAAACGTCACGGGTGTTTGCTTCAAGGGCTTGCCAAGGTCTTAATTTAGGGGACCTTCCAATATTTTTTATTTATGAAAACTTCATTTCTAATTTAATAGTTAGAATTTAAAAAAAAAAAAAAACAGACTTCCAAAAATTGAGCAATCTGAAACCGTTTCACGGCCCATTAGTGGCTGCTCACAGCCCACCTATGGGGCCCAACCCAGTGGTTGATAAACACTGGAGTAAAAGATTAGCAAAGTTACTTGTTACACTGAGATGATACATTCATCAATTTAGCCTGCACGTTAGACTCCAAAAACATATGTTCCTCTAATAGGAAGTTTATAGGAAATCTTATACTGTAGTTTTACGACCCACTGCCTTCTGGAAGTTGAGTTTCTTTGGATGAAGGCAAAAACAAACAAAAAAACAAGGCAACTAACCTCATTATCAAGACGCAAACACCTGTTTGAGCAGCGCCACTGGATATCCCAAGGCTGTTTATATAAAACACCCCTGATTGCATCCAAGTATGTGAGCTGAGTGGCCCCACCCAAAAACAAAGGATCCCTGTAGCGCTACAGTCCATTAATGGAATCAAATTAGCTGGACAGAGTGCACTGAAACAGGAAACCATCTCCTGACTCACTTTCACCAAACACACCAGCACATTTTGTACTGTCACACATTCGGTCTGACTTTAATTTTTGTTGATTATCGCATAACAGCATCCATTTACACACACACAGGATTTATACCTTGCAAATGTTTTCTATTGGTCTTACACCAACGCAACAATGTAGCAGTTTAGTTCAATGAATGAATCGCACTAAAGAATATCAGAATTTCTGTCTAGACACAAAGACACTAATGAGCAAACCCGACCCAGCCCAAGAATGGCCCGAGACCACTTAGCGCGCGCACACACACACACACAGACACACAGACACACACACCAGCAACTAGACACTGAAGACAGAACGAGTCTAAGCTGAAGTGCCATGGAACTAGTGCGTGACACAATGTCTCACCATCTTTTTAAGCCCAACTACATAGTCTGAAGTTTAAGAGCCTAAAAAGACAGAAACTTAGCTCACATCAGAAGTTGCAAACATCTCTCCCTGTCCCTGCAGTCTCTGACTGGCGTCATACAGGCCAACTTGTTTATTTTGACGGCCATGACATCTGCTACAGTTTGGGTATTATCACACTTCCCTCAAGTACGTCGCTCTAAGTCTGTTATCAAAACAGATGTTAGTCTCTCTGCAGAGGATTTTTGCGCACATTAGAAGCCCTTTTAAACCAGAAACATGCTCCACATTTGAGCGGCGGTGACAGATCAGCAGCGCGACAACGCCTTCGCCTGCTCCCCCCGAACACACAGCATCAGCAGCGGTTCAGCCTGCTCTTTACTGGGCCGGTAGTCAATGCGGAGACAAGACACCCACCTGCCGTATACGGTTCTGGTGCAACGGCGGTGGTGGTCCACCCTCGGGGGACGTGTTGCTGGAAGAGGCCATTTTTAAGTCGGAGCCGCCGCCCCTGGAGAGACCTTCTTCGGGGCTACTTGACATTCTGACTGCTGCTGCTGGAGGCGACGCGGTCAGGCAGGGAGCTTTTGCCGGTGCAAGGTGGATTTCAATGCCCGCCTCACAGTCCACGCGTCACGGCAGGGCCTGGAATCATTCTGCGGCTTGACAAACAGTCTGTGGTGAGATGTGACAACAGCGAGCACCGTATTTCTCCTAAATTGTCAAACCAAAAAGGAGCGCTCCCTCCGCTCGTGGGATGCTGCTGCTGCTGATGTGCTGCTGTACGCGTCAGTGTGTATGAGCGTGAAGACGTGAACGCGCCTCTGACGCGCTTCCCCGAAACTCTGCAGGATCAATGCTGCCTTCAGGAACCATCAGTGACTCCGGAGACTCACCTCGACTGTCATGACTAAGCTTCACTACTTGAAATTTATGACACCCTTGTCATTGAAATACGGCCTGGCGGAGGCAAAGGCAGTAGCAAACATGACGTGAGCTATATTATGATTGGCTGACATGAAGGCGACTTATTAAAATGGCGACACCATTTGTTGTCACCCTTTGTCCGCGTCTACTCGTATTATTTCCCAACATATCGCATCAGTAGTTTTTATACAAGATTATAGCGGATTTGCTGATCTTTTACACAATTTAAGATGCACAGCACGGCTCCATCTGGTTTAGGAAAATAAACATATTCGTAAACATTTTATTCTGAGAATATTCCCAGTGGTCCTTGAATGCATCGACACGCAGTAGCCCAGTGCGCCCCTGTTTTGCTACTGTTACCCCACCACCACCACCACCACCTTAAAACGTCTTCTGCAGCAGTCATCTCTTTGGAGGAAAAACTTACAAGCGTGTCCTAATATTACGTCAAAATTGCATACACACTTATGAAATCACTGAAGGAGGGCTACATGAGGCTCGGCTGGGGTGATTTAATCTCCCTCTCAGTATTCTTACGCCCCCACCTTGGCCTGGGTCTCTTCACTCAGCTACAAATTTAATGAAGGTTGACAGGCCAAGATCAATAATACTGTCTTGGAGATATTTATAAAACCAGGAAAGACTTGAGAGAGGGGCCAAATAGGGAAGGAGGTGTAAAGAAAACATGTTCAACACAAACACTTGTCACCAATCCAGCTGTTCAGATTAAGATTGTGGGATTATATTCAAAACTAGGTTACATTCAAATGGTTATGAATTGATCCTTGTGGATTTTTTTCCAATGTACTTTGTATTACATCCTTTTCTGCTATGAGATCCTGTATGCTCTTCTATATGTTCAATGAAAAAAATGATTTTGCAGGTTTTTTTTCTTTTTAAACCACAGTAAAATTAAAGTTTTTGATGGATTTATTTTGCCAACCAACTGCAATACAACTGGGTGCAAGAGTATTATCAGCTGGAGTCGTGGGAAAATTGAACTATTGGTTTCTTTCAAAGATGAGAAATTTATTGGTGAGAGAAAGTCTTCTGATTTTTCCACCAAGGTTTGTGTCAGAAAAGTCATGTCAGTCCTGTCTGTAGTGGTGATACACATGCCTGTACAGTTCAAAGTAAGTAGTAATACTAGATTCAGACCTTCTACCACATTTTTTTTTTTGCCAGTTCTTGAGTAAGTCTGGATCCAGCAGGACAAACCCCACAATTCATTCTCAGTTACTTTGGTTCATACGCATTTTTACCAGCAAATTTCCATGATTCTTCCATTTGAGGTAAATTTTCACAACCTGACATTCTCTGGAAAATCTATCTGTACATGAAAAATCCATTTTACTGGAGTATATTTTACTAAGATTAACAAGATACTGCCTGGTGTACTACAAATTTGTGCTCCAGTCAGTAAGCCAAGAGACTTTTGTCCGTTGGTTTCCAACATGCAGGGTTTCATGAGGCAAATTTCCGTAGCCTTTCTAAGGCTCATTTCCCTGCTATTTATGATTTTCCAAATCTGGAAATGACCATTTCCATATTGCATAACTTTCCCATGCTTTTGATTACACTTTGAATCCTGTTTTAAAACTGTCACTCACAAACTTGTACCATGTAAGTGCGCTGTATGAAGTTATATAGTGGCCCCATCCTCCTGAGGTTGTATTTGTTACACCTGCATTGTCCTTCCTCATCTTCATAGAAACCTGGAGCCAGCAGCAGCCCCTGTCTTTGTCTTGTCTTATCTGTGAGATTTACTGCTGAGTTGATCTCATCTATGGGACATGATGACTCAGCCAATATGCGGGCCATGTCTTTCATAAACAGCGTCACAAGACACTCCTTTTTATACAGTGCAACACTGCCCTCTGCCGTCACTACAGGGTAAGACAGCTATACCGCTCGCATAAGCCATAATTTCACTAAACCTCCCACACAGACTATCATGATGAAAACTGACACATAAACTCCTTCAGAAAGGATCTCCGGCAGATGTTAAAAATATAAAAGATAACTTTATTAAACATCGACATGTACCTTTAACAAACAAGATATAATTGAAATGGTTCCCATTAATGTCAGCAGCACCATGAACATCGACAAATAACAGAAGACAAGGACATGTGGTGGGAGAAGCTTATCAGAGCTGGAACTGGAGCGCTCCTCAGAACAACTTAATGTGCGGAGAACTGGTCCAGGTTATCATGGCTGCGGCTGGAGAGGTGGGCCTCCACGATCTCCCCAAACAAGTTTCTTTTCAGTAAGCTGTAGGCCATGGGCAGAAGTTGCTTGATGACCTTGTGGAAATACTATGGGAGGGACAAGAAACAAAACCATGTGAAAGGTCAGACCTCATCTGAGATTTCCGATTTAATCAGAAGAATTTCTCAAGACTGTGTTGTTTGAGTACTTGAGGCAAAGACATAGAAGATGAGGAACCATCTGAGATACTTTTCATGCACTCCAACATTCATCCGCATGCAGAGAAATAAAGATGCCTCACTATCTGAGTATTTGGTGTTTCTGCAAGAAAATGGCAGTGAGTGCAATTAAGTCAAATCTCTTGAGTGTCCAAACAGAATTACACACATGGGATCCGAAACAGAAGAGGTCTATTCCTAGCTCGTAACCCATGCCATAGTCACACTCATCGTTGGCGAACTGAACAAATGTGATCATCTCCTGGAGAGGTCCGAAGGCTTTGACGCGTTCTTCGTCATTACGGGCATCAGCGATGGCCCTGCAGATCTTTTTGAGCCCAGCTGGACGCAGATGAGAGAGAACAGCAAAGACTCAGTTAACCCACATAGGGTACACAAATGAGAAATGCGACACCTTCAAGAGCAGCAAAATCAACTACGCATGGCACATAAACATGACCTGATAGCAGCTCACCATCTGTTTCTGGCAGTTCCCTGTATCCCACATCATTCTTGTCTACAGGAACAACGATACCGGCACCGTGGAACGTCTTGGTGACCACCTATGGCATCACAAGAGGTTGCTCGTTACCTGCTGGCAGCACTTTTGTCCTCAAGAGTCTATTTATTATTCAAAATCTGTGTTTTCTTCAACAGCCCACATTTTGGAGCTTGATATTTCAAATAGGTTGTGTAGGTAGTTTTAATTGAGGTTTTGCTGTGTTATGTAATAATGAGATCTACAAGCGGGAAATACAGGAAGGATAAGGATGTGTGGGAGCTGGCAGTGTAGCTGCTGGCATGTCCAAAATAGCAATATGTTTATTTAGCGTGAGAGAAAAATCAATACACCCACAATTCACAATGCTGGAGGAAAACGTAAAAGTTGCCCTCATTAACTTTTCTCAATTAGAGTAGAAAAAGAAGCCATTTTAAAAGAAGACATTGCAGACAACTGCATTATTTTGTGTGAGTTACCTTCTTGTCCCGCTGTTTCATGACTTTGGTCTTCTGCTCGAGAGATAAACTCAGAGACTCGGCCCTGTCTCTAAGTTTTGCCTCCAAGCTGTCAAAATCTTCTCCCATTTCATTTTTAGTACCTTTCTCTTTCCTCTTCCGCAGCAGAAACAGGCTGTTGGGATGTTGGGAGACCGAACAAAACAATAAACAGTGAGAAGAACTCCTCCACTTCCATGCACAAAGCTTCATAATAGGTATGAACGACATACACAAGAATGATAATATGGGTTAAATGTGTGCATGTGTGTGTGTGTGTGTGTGTGTGTGTCAGTACTCACTAGACAGCAGCAAACAAATTGTCCCCCATTTGTGTTATAGTGCAGCCCTTCTTGGCTTCATTTTCCCCAACAAAAGAGGGGAGGGAGTCTGGAGTATCTCTGGTAGGCGGAGAAAAAGAAAAAAAAAAGCATTCAGAAAAAAACAAGAAGAACCACCACTAACAGTTTGTAGCATCGATCTTTGCTAGGCTGTGCTCTCTCACTTCAACTAGAATGACGACTTTTCAAAGACTAACTTAAACATTCTCTAATGGAAGCTAGAGGAATATAACCCGTGGTATGGTGCTGACTACTATCAAAAGACAGATGCGTGCGACAGCTAAACACGGTGGCGTTCACCTGTAGTAGCCGATATGATGCTGGCTCTCCTCGCTCCCCTTAAGGATGGTCTGGAACTCTGGTGGGTCGTAGAAATACCTCCAGTGCAGGTGGAAGTTGGGCTGAGGATTGTTGGAGTTTTTGTGAGCTTCTGCCAGAATGTCAAAGGGACCAACCAGCTGCAAACCCAGTGTGTCTTTCAGAGCACCTATGAAGATTAAGAACATTCTATAAATATTATACCACTAAATCTCCTTCTGACATATATGCTAACAAAGTAACAGAGAATCTTTGCTGTAAATGTGCATCAGTTCACCTCATTGACACGTACTTTAAAATGGGAGAATTGTATTACATGTCTGAAACAGTTTCAATTGCTTTTGGAGTCATCGCAACTGATCATAATAACAACATACTGTATGATGTGCCATTGTACTTACTGTGCCATGAGAATCTTTTATCATGTCTTTACGACTGCATATCAGTGCAAAACTCTGTAATTGTGATTATTAGCATCTATGCTAGCACATCCATCTGTAGTCATACAAAATATGAGCATAAAGCGGAAGGTGCTTCATTACAGCCTCGCAGTGCTGTTAGCAAAGCTGCAGCCGTGTTATGGATGAGGCTTTGTAGAGACAACTTAAGACTCTTTACAATAAGGTAGAAGAAGATTATTGTAATGAATCGGCAGGGGCTGAGCAAATCACGTGTTGCCATGGACACCTCCTCAACCCGAAATCAATAAAATCATCTTAACACCTCCCCATCACCCAAATATAACTCCACTTTATGACCTCTAAAGATGTATATTTTTCTGTATGCATCTTCTGTCTTCACACAAAGACTTTCAGTATTCCAGTCTGTTTTATTTGCTTTTTCTTCACCTGTTTTTTGTCCTGTTGGACTAAAATAATGAAAAAACTATGCAATAAAAAGCTTACCACAGGGGTTCTCAGGACAAAGTTCCTTGCAGATGTCCCAGAAATGATACAGGTCCTCTGGCATCTGGAGCTTGTAGAGCTGCAGTATCTCATCGCGTTGATTCGAGTTCACCTGTGACAGTTGTGTGGATTTGGAGCCATCGGTACAAGGCTTCTTCACTACAGTATTGCCTGTTCCCGACTCCTGCAAACAAGTGAGAGACACAAAGATCCGTTCACGCATATCCAGCTCTGAATGTACTTTCACATTTTCTCCCTCAGTTGCATCCTGACACAGTTTTTAGTGCTCAACAACACACTACAGCCTCCGTCAGAGATTCAGTGACATATTTCTGAGATATCTTTGAATAGAATTCAAAAACAGGAGTCAAGCTGCTGATATCAGCTGTTTTGCTTGTTCAACATCTGGGTAAGAGTGGTAGAAAATGCATGAGAAAACCACCGTAAGAGCAATAACACCTCTGTGGACAGACACAGCAACTCAACATTAATGTCAGTTAATGTTTAATGCGGGCCTTTATTCATTCGAGAACCGAAGAGCATACCGGACCAGACTCAAAACAGAAAAGAACGAGCTCATTCTACCATGACCCTGACGTTACTGTTTAAACAAGAAATAAGACAAAACTGTCGTTTTTTTGATAATAATGACACAAAAACTCCGAATATTGCACATTTTTACATGTCAGTTGTCACCGTTAGTGACCAGGCAGCTCGGCGGTCTCTGCTGCCATGTTGTCCATCTCAGACAGCGTGCCACCCACCTACCACATCCCCTACCGGGAGTCGCTTAGCCGCTACCGACCCCCGCGCCACACAGTACAATAACAACAGAAATATTTATTCGATAATGATAACATAACTAAACGGAATCAATAAGCGAAGAACAAAATTACCTGAAATGCTTTGGGCTTTCTTTTTGCGCGCCCTGTCATTTTCCTCCTCGCGTCGCTCCGTCAGGATCTTCTTCTGGGAGTTGGAATGAAAAGCAACTGTGCCGTGTGAAATCTCACCACTGCCCCACAATGGTCGTAAATACGAACTGCAGAATTACGCATCTACTAACGTCTACATCTTACTAACGTCACAAAATTCTATTTGATTTGTTCACCCCGTGGCTTCACCTTTTGTTTACGACTTTTGTGATGATGTGGTGTGATGTGAATTGACTTGACCCAGTGAAACTATCAAATTTAGATCAATGTAGATTTATTAATTACATATTATTTGGAATCACAGCGGCCAGCCAACAAATGTAGAACGGTGCCTACTTGTGTTTTAGATTTCAAAATGTGGACATGATCCAATTTAATCGTCTGGGCTGAATTTACACCTGAATGACTGAAGTTACCACATTTCATAGTTGTTCAGGATGTCAAAAAAAAAATAGACAATAGCTGCTATTATAAATCAAACAGGCAAACCAACAAACATATGTGGATTTGTCTGATGTTATAATATGTGACAAAATCAACAAAATTTCACTTGTTTCTGAAGACTGAATTTATACACTATACATTAACATAAAAACATCCAAGGTATTACACGTTCACATTTTTAATATCTGCATATGCATTTATAAAACTCAGTGCAACACAAAAATGAAAAAAAAAAGTTTTTTTCAGCCTTAGTACTTTTAATCCCAAGTAAATTTAAGTAAATCAATGTCCTCTGGGTTTTTGTCCTACATGCTACAGGATTTACAAGTGAGGCATAATTATTATTACATGTTCCTTTTACACAGTTTGGTAGAGGAAGTTCAGATGAATGCACGCGAGGTCCACATTTCTCCAAGAGAGCAAGGACAATGCGCATTGGTAAAAATCCCTTTTGCGTAATGTGTTAATTTTCTGTCAGACTTTCTTTTATTCTCTGAACATATCTTTTTCATCGTTTTCACGTGTCTCTGTGGTAAAAATAAAAATGAAAACTAAAACAGAGATACCAGTTGAACGGGCAAATCCGGGAATTTTAGTTTAGTATTCTTTTATTATTCATTTTTTTTCCATTCTGAGAAAATTTACTCTGACCTTTATGAGAATGCCTTTCTATCATCTTTGAGCATGATTTTCTTATCTTATACTCTTAAACGTATGACTGAGAGTCATCATTCGAAGGGTGCCAAGATTGTAAGTTTCAGTCTAGTGTCTAATGAACCTGCAGCCACTAAAATGGCTATATACAGTCATTTGCGTTGTTATAGCTTCAATAAGACTTTTTCAAAGTATTGTTGGCATGATTTGCTCTTTGTTATCTGATTATGCAACAGTAGAAAATGTATCTTAAAAAGAACATGAAGCTCTCCCTACATTTTATTTGTCAGGATAATTTGATTTTTTTTTCTGTTAGGGGTTTAAAGTTGGTTTGAGTTTGCAGATGGATTTTTCTAAAACAAATCCATTTCGCTATAGTTTGTTTATTGAAACCGTATGTTTTATAGTGTCTTGTTCTCATGTTGGGTTTATTATTCAGTGTGAAGGGTGTCGGTGTATGCTATCTATAGCCTTAATGCCAGGGGAGAGACCTGGCTGGTACCTCAAAGAAATTTTAAAATCAAAAGTCAAACTGTTACATAGTTCATCAGTAAAGTGTGAATGCATATTTCAAACTGTAATCCATTCATGTCTGTACTTCTACTGTGGTTGGTGATAGTGAGAGGTACAGTAATTGATAACACACAGGTTGGCCTAAAAAAGGGAAACAAGAAAATTGTTTATAGGTACATGAGGTTTATGTATATGAGTCTGTTTGGGACAACAACAACAAAAAATCTCTCGTTTCATTTTCATTTTAAGAGAGTTTTGTCTCCAGAGGTATTCTGGCTGTTGTAGGCTGCGAATAAACCATCAGGAAATATTTGTGAGAATCTGATTTATAAAGATATTTTCCTCTGACATAAACTGTAATTTCAAAGAAACAAAAAAAAAAAAAAAACCCAACCAATTCTCTTCTGGTTATAAATCAAGTGTGTTTAACTGCTCCCTCTGCTGGCCTATTCTCCTTCATCACCTGCAGAGGGTGGATTCACCAGTGACAGCTCGCCTGTGATTGGCTCGTCAAAGAGGAGGCTGCCATGACACAGTGGATGCTGCACAGAATCAGTTCCACAGCATCAGCAGCCAGCGGACCTCCATCCTCCTCGTTATCCCTCTCTCTTTCTCTTTTTTTTCTCCTCCTTTGCCTCTCCTCCTCCTCTCACCACCTCCCTTGCTCTCTCTCTTCTCTCCCTCCTCCTCTCCTTCCAACAGACACGCAGGCCTGCTCAGGCTGTACACTGCAGAGGACGTACACACACCAGCAGGAATAGCAGCAGTAGCGGCAGCGGCAGGCGAACTGGTAGGTGTGTTAGAGGCCTGTCTCCCTCCCTTCCCGCAGCACAGGCAAGACATCATGTTCTCCTTTGCTCTTCATCAAGGGCTGTCTATCTGGGAAGTGTGAGTGTGTGTGTGTGTGTGTGTGTGTGTGTGTGTGTGTGAGAGAGAGAGAGAGAGAGAGAGAGAGAGAGAGAGAGAGAGAGAGAGAGAGAGAGAGCAGGGATCTGGAAAGTAGGCAGAGAGAGCTACCACACCCTGGAAACATTTACTGCCTCTGCTGGAGCTCCACAGGGTGAATGATCCAGTGGATATTTCCATACTCTTGTTCATAATGTCCTATTTCTCTATGAATACCCGAGGATGTACGGTCTATCTCTCTCTGCCAGAGCTGTTTCCCTCCTTCCTAGAGCTCTAGGATTTGCTTCAGTGTTGATTTGGCCTTGCACCTCTGCACAAGTGTCTTTGCTCATGCATGAATCTTTAACAAAGGTCATACTGTACCTCTGTAGGTGTTTAACATGCTGGATTGTCTGCTTGCCCTAATGACAACTCCACTCTTTTCTTCTCAAAACTATCTTCACCAGCTTTATCATTCACTTCTCCCCTCCTCACATCTTCTACCTCACCATTCTCCTCCTGCATCCTCTCATCCTCTCACCAATTTTCCTCTTCCTGTATCCTCTCTTTCTCCTCCTGCTCCATCCCCATCTTCATCTATTCTCCACACCTCCTTATCCCCTGGCATTGCTGCTTTCCCAGGATGCCTTGTTCCAGGCCGTTCCGCTAGGCCCTAGCAGCATGGGCGGAGCCTGGGTGGGGAGAGAGAGCACGGATCGGACCCTTCCCCTTAGGACGGGCGCGCTGGCGGGTCACCCTCCCTCAGCTTCAGATGGGTGAGGACGCTGAGAGCCCTAAAATCAACCACACCTTCCTACGAGACTACGTCACTGAAGGTAGAGCAGATGGTGTGTCATCTGTGTGTGTGTGGTTTCAGATAACGTACTGGTATGACTGGATGGATTCATGTCACTTTTACTGGTACATTATCCATGCACTGCTGCCTGTATGGAGCAGAGGATGACATCAATCACTCCATGACTTATCGAACACTTGGGGAGAGTCGTTGCTCTGTTGGGTCTGTTTTGAATGATATGCTTTGTGTTTACTGTCCTATAAATGATTTTTCTAAGGAGGGAGGTACAGAAATTGTTTATTGGTTCCAGCAAGCACGTTTATTTGTCATGTCCACGCATCACAGTTCAGGATGTTTCATATTGATCCAGTGCTTGTTTGTCATTACCTCTCAATTCTGTCCCTTTCCCCCTCGATTTCCTTCATTTCTCATCTATTTTTGTCATCATTCTGTTGACTCATCTCTTTGTTATTCTTTCTTCTCTGCACTTCTTCTTCCGTTCTTATCATCCTTCTTCTTAATATTGCTAGCTGATGTCATCTCTACGGTGGAGTTTAACCAGACGGGGGACCTGCTGGCCACGGGGGATAAAGGTGGCCGAGTGGTCATCTTCCAGAGAGAAACAGAGGTTAGTTCAACGTGTTAAACTTGTCATCATCATTCTCTTATATGTGTTTTATATCTGTCACAACACTGGGAATGAAGACTTGCGTGCGTGATGCCAGAGACAGGATAAATTTGTTCAAAGAGGTTCCTCACAAAGGTTTGGCACACAGGTTAATTGATGCAGTTGTAGACTGAGGAGAGGTCAAAACACCAGTGAGGATAACCTGAAAACCAGAAAACGATGGAACATTTGACACTAAGAATGAAGAAGAAATAGCACAGAGAAGAGTAGAATAAGCAGTAGTGGAGGCAGGAAGAGAAATCTGAAATGAGGAGAAGTGAATAACAGCGAAATAAAACAGGAAATATGAGAAAATGTGTGAAACAAAGAAAAGACATGACAGTCTGCAACAGATGTTAATCAGCGACTAGTCCTACTCACTGGAAAACCATTCATGTCTTCAGAGCATCATTTATTTATTTCTTTTAAATGATTTGCTCTTGCCAGTCTAAAGGAGAGTCGGAGGACCTGGGGGAGACGAGTGACTCAGGGGAGTACAATGTCTACAGTACGTTCCAGAGCCACGAGCCAGACTTTGACTACCTGAAGAGTCTGGAAATTGAGGAGAAAATCAACAAGATTAGATGGCTGCCACAGCAGAATGCTGCACATTTTCTCCTCTCCACCAACGGTGAGAGGCCACAAACACCTAGCAGCATGACTAGCAGAGTCGCTGAATATGAATACATTTTGCTTGATATTTAGTTTTAAATTACAAACTTCAGCTCCCACTTTACACCAGCCTGGCTTCATCTTTTAATACCTAGATGGGATAAGATAGCATCAAACTAGAGGGAGGCACCACCTGTACCACAGATTGAATCTGGGCTTTAATTTAACTCCTTTTATGAAACATTATTGCTCTGAAATACGTGAGACAGGTGTCTGATGTTGAAAAATCTTCATTGCTTTCCACTCGTCCACCATTATTGTCAGCTTTCTGTGGATTGAATCAATTTCCCCTGATGTGAAAATAATTTTTGCTTGTTGCAGATAAAACCATTAAACTCTGGAAGGTTAGTGAGAGAGACAAGAGACCAGAGGGATACAACCTGAAAGATGAGGAGGGCCGAATCAAGGACATCTCTACCATCACTTCTCTGCAGGTGCGTGCACACAGGCACAGGCACAGGCACAGGCACAGGCACACGCACACACACACACACACACACACACACACACACACACACACACACACACACACACACACACAAACATCTATCAGGTTGATGTTTGACTGAAACACTCGAAATGACCCCTTATTTCTTTGTTTCTGGCCATCTTCGTTTTGACCTCCACACCCCCCCCCCCCCCCCCCCACTAATTCGTTCACCTCTCTGTATTTAAGGTGCCAGTACTGAAACCCACAGATCTGATGGTAGAGGTCCGTCCCAGACGAGTATTTGCTAATGGACACACCTACCATGTCAACTCCATCTCAGTCAACAGCGACGGGGAGACCTACCTGTCTGCTGATGACCTCCGCATCAACATGTGGCACCTGGGCATCACAGACCGCAGCTTCAGTATCCTTTCTAATTTATTTTCTTCACTTTTACTTCAATTGTACTGATGGATTGATTGATTTCTTGTTACTTAATCTTTTACTCGAGAGGCTTCTAGAATTCCACAGCATAGAAACATGCAGAAAGGTATTTCTGCATGTTTCATCACAGCGGTAGTATTAGTTATTAGTAGTATTAATAATAACCCTGGAGCCTATCCCTGCTGACACTGGGTGAGAGGCGGGGTTCACCCTAGACAGGTCGCCAGTCAGGAGCAGAATCTTGCTCAAAGATACTTCAGCATGGTCACCGGGGGAAGAGAGGATCCAACCAGCGACCCTTTGTTTACTAGCTAGAGGACCTCTCTACCTCCCAGCCATACCGCCCCCAATAATAATAATAATAATAACAGTAATAAGAAGAAGAATCATCATCATCATCATCTTCATCATCCTCCTCCTCCTCCTCCTCCTCCTCCTCCTCCTAGGAGAACCATTCAGAAGTCATGATGATTTGATTTCAACTGAACCTTTAAAATATGACTGTTGTATCATCCTACGACAGTTACTAACAATGATGAGAACAATATGGCGTTTTACTGGACTTGAATCAAACCTTTATCACATCAAGGAATATTTTACCTTTTGGCTGTTATAATAACATGGAGGACAGAGACTATAAAGTCAGTCCTAACACAGCCTTGTGAAATATTACAACAAATCCTACGAGTGTGTGGGGTGTATACATTTACATTCTTTACATCGTGAAGTCATATGGCATGCATTACCATTAAGCACTGTATTTTCCATCATAGCTACAACAACAGTTGTAACTCTACTGTAAAAGCTTGAAATATACGTGGAGGAGAATCACATTCAGGACTGATCTATATTTAATAGAAGCAGCACACGGCCACTGTATGTTCTGGTTCATATGCTATTTAGATCGCTGTAAACGACCTCAGAGTGTGTATGCAGCAGTGTTGCATGGGTATGTTTGGTGATTTCCCATTCTAATGGAAGCTGACCTAGAAAATCAGAGAAGCATCTATGGAAGAAGAGTTTAAATAATTCACTCAGCATTACACTTTCTTCTGAACCACACAGGGATGCCACAAATAGAACCGAGAGAGAGGGGTGGAGGGTGAATGCATACTGGGGTGCACATTAGGGTGGTGATTAGGAATTGAGCGTGAAAGACAGCATTGAAACAGTGACCTGAAATTTAAACTGTATGTAGGGATGTTGGATGAACGTGCTGGCATGCCTCACTCTGCCCTTTCGACTCTTGTTCCTCCTCCTCCTCACAAAATTTATGATCCCTTACAGTCCTTTTCTTCAGACATTGTGGACATAAAGCCAGCCAACATGGAGGACCTTACAGAGGTGATAACAGCAGCAGAGTTCCACCCTCAGCACTGCCACCTGTTTGTGTACAGCAGCAGTAAAGGCACCCTGCGCCTCTGTGACATGAGAGCCTCTGCACTTTGTGACAGGCACAGCAAATGTGAGCAGATAAGATACTTATTTGCACTGATTTATTTTTTTTTCTGTGTATAAGAACTGATTGTGTGGTGTGTTAGTGAAATACAACTGTTCTGTCTTTGTCCAGTGTTTGAGGAACCTGAGGATCCTGGGAGCCGTTCCTTCTTCTCAGAAATCATTTCCTCCGTGTCGGATGTCAAGTTTAGTCACAGCGGACGCTACCTGCTGACCAGGGACTACCTGACCGCCAAGGTGTGGGACCTAAACATGGACAAGGGCCCTGTAGAGACATACCAGGTAAGGTATTGATTTAAATCTATGGTAAAGAACCACCGTTTTACTTTTAATGTCTCATTTTTGTCATATAGGAAGTGGTAAAGAGATAGAATGTGTATCGTCATGTAGTGAGTCACCACCATGCGCAGTGACTTGACTGTCTGCTGTCCTCAGGTCCATGAATACTTAAGGAGCAAGCTGTGCTCCCTCTATGAAAACGACTGCATCTTCGACAAGTTTGAGTGTGTCTGGAACAGCTCGGACAGGTGAGTGTGTGGAGTTGGTGGAAAGACGGAAACAACTTGTATATTTGGTGAAAAGACTTCCTTTATATTGTGCTTTTTAATAGTGTTTATCACACTTCACAATGCTTTGGAACACTCAGGAAAACTCAGGCTCGCTGACTCACTCTTAGAGGATAAATCAACCGTGTTTTTTTTTTTTTTTTGCTAAAAGTGAGCTGACACAATTGTGCATTGCAGAACCAAGTATTCAGGGTGGCCCTTCACATTTGGATGACATGCAGAGGTTGTGTACCTATAAAACACTGTCCTACCACCGACATGAATGCAAGAGAGCAGGGCAGCGATCCCTGAGGGAAGTTTGTTAAACGTATTCATTGGTTCAATACAAGCACAATCTTTTTATTCAGACATGATTCATCCATCTGGCTGGACTACTGCACTCTCTACTTTTGCAAAGTGATTTGCCATGTCGGCGGTTTGTTCCACTACAGAGGGGCATCAATTCCAGTAAAGAGTGCTCTCTGACAAAATGTAAGGGGTGTGGATTGTTGGCGCGTGAGCTCGAGCCAGAGTGAATGACCCACGCTACATCCTGACCCGACTGCCCTGTTTAAAAGGAAATGAGCAGGAATGTGTCTATTTGTTTTTACAGTGATTCCTTTATCTGCCATTTAAATCGATCCCAGACACAAGCTTTGCTGACATGAAATCAATCCCTGAACCTCTGTGCCTTCAACTTCAACTTCTCTTCTCTTCTCTTCTCTTCTCTTCTCTTCTCTTCTCTTCTCTGCTATTCTCTTCCTCAGTGTGATCATGACAGGGGCATACAACAGCTTCTTCCGGATGTTCGACAGGGAGACGGGCCGGGGCGTGACCCTGGAGGCGTGGAGGGAGAGCAGTAAGCCTCGAGCTGTGCTGCGTACCCGCCGGGTGTACACCGGAGGTAAACGTCGTCGTGGTGACGTAGGTGTTGACAGCTTGGACTTTACCAAGAAAATCCTGCACATGGCTTGGCACCCATCTGAGAACATCATCGCCATAGCAGCCACCAACAACCTGTACATCTTCCAGGATCGTGTTAACCCTGAGACGCAGACACAGTGACAGGGATGTGACGTTAGACAGTTGACAAACACTGCTTTTAACAAACTGTCACAAATAGACTCAAATATATCGGGATGTCTTTCAGAGGAAGGCATTGGGATGGGGCAATCTTTATGAGAAGTCAAAGCCAAGCTGCTTAAGATACAGATCTGTTTCTGTTGATAAAAGATTGAATTAATGGTAAAATGACAATACTGTTAATTCATATCATCTCCAAGAAATGTGTACGCGCATTTGTACCCTTCAGGACATGTTTTTGGCCTCATTACTTCAACTTTTTGACGATGTTTGTGCTGCTCCACTATAGTACCAGTAAAAGAGGTGCAGGGACACCTCTCCATCTGTAATGACTCAGTGCTCTCGACCACACAATGTTGCACAATGTCTGCTGGTACTTTTTGACACAAAAATGAAAGATGTGTGTTAGAAAGAAAGATTCATCTGTCACACAACAGCAGTTTTGAGAAGTTTGAACTGCGCTTTCGGTGTACTTAAACAGATAGATCAAAGCATTTTGTGGAATTTTAGGGTGTCGTTATTGTACAGTTCTTTAAAAACAACATCCTGAATCTTCTTTTTATTTTCTTTTTTGGTTGAAAACAGCAGCTGAACCTCTCTCCTTCAGAGCAGTGCTCTTGGAGATTGCACGCATAAATGATCCATAATCTTTGCCCTATTCACTTTGCAATAATAGCACTAGCGAAACACAGTGCAGCAGTATTTCTGCATTAAAACATGCGCTCTTCTACAGGTAACATATATGTATACACTCTTTTTACTGTAAGCTGTATATAATCCGTGTTGTTTTTTTAAGGCTGTACCCAGTTTTGTTTCTAGAGAGCTACAAAGTGTAAAAGAGACATTTTGTCTAGTACACTACATGTGAGTCTGAATCTCAGTCGTAGAATGAAGACATTATCCAGATGGAGACTTGATGTTGGAGCTTGTGCTTCTTGCATTGGTATTTGCTGGTCATAGACCGGGAGGATGTTACTGTTTGGTTGTGTATATTAGGCTTTAATCAGGTTCGGGCTGCTTTATCAAGGTATTTTCCTTGTTTGAAGTTTCCATATTAGACGGTAAATAATTCTCTCAAGTATATTTACACCGAAGCTGATTGGATGTTAAATCTAACACAGACAAAGTTCTTTCTTTTTTTTTTTGCAGACTAAAAATATTTTTAAAGAAGAACTTTACAATCAAGACAATGGAATCTAAGCACATTGTGCATAAATGAGGCCCCTGATCCGGCGTATCAAAGTTGTGGTGTTGAGGTGTTGTCACAGGTCAAACGCCATCATCCATACCAATGTCAACTGAGATGTTGTTAACACTAGAACAGTAATTCCATAGAGATTTCTCATATCACAGGTTCTTATTGCCATTATACCTCACAGTGCCACACGCTACTCTGGGGTAAAAGCCACAATACATAGTTGAAAGGTTTTATTTGTTGGACTGAATTTGTGTGAGTTGATTGTTTACAGTGAAGTGCTTTGTTTTCAAGTGACCTTGGCCCCGAAGGGATTATTGTAACTGGTCTACGTGTTTGGCTGGTGGAGAAACCGAATCGGTGCAGATGTGGGGAAAGTATCAAATCCCTTTTTGCACTTCTAACGGATGGCTCAGCAACAGTTCACTGTGTAAACCTTTAATCTCAAACAGCGAATTCCAATAATCTGTGTCACTCGTCTGCTCCCTCCTCACTTTTCATCACTTTGTTCACAGACGTTTATATCAGCAAGGGGTGTTTTTTCTGGGACCTCTACTATGTTTTTGCCTTCACCGTCTGCAAGTGTTGTTGAATGCAGACACAATCTTGCACTGGTTTGACAAAGTACACGACAAAGTTTAAAAAAAAAACAAACTCCATAGCAATGAGAACCCTAAAGATAATAGTTTACATACGTTTCATGACTCAGTCCTCTAATGGTGAGTTGTAGTTTAGAGTAATGTAACCACATCATCATCACCGCGTACAACCAGTGGGAGGATCATGTTGAGGAGTACATCAGCAGCAGCATGTTGCCATTACTCAATGCTACTAGCGTGTATATCTATCATACCTGAATAAAAGACAAATCTAACCATACAAGAAACTGACTCAACTGATGTGAATGAAAGGAATGTGCATTAATAAAATAACATTAAATCTGACCAAAAGAAGAAGAAAATTTGCTGGATCCTTTATTACTCACCGCTTGACTTACGAAGACACCATCATTTCAAATACACGTTTGGTAGTTGTTTCAGGAACGGTGTGAGCCGTTAATGGGTGGAAGGAAAGAGGGTTAATGGGAGTGAAGAGGGGAAAGAGGGGAAGGGAAGGGATGCCAGGGGAGTAATGGTAATGGAATGGCGTAAATAGTCTAGAGGTAAAACTCAGTTTTAGGGGAAGTCTCAAGAAGCTTTGTCATCGTCTCAAAAATGAGCTCAGAGTGGAGAGATCATAAATCCTTCCTTGAGTTAATTGTTTGATTGTTGATTGATAAAGGAGTTTGTCTCTCAGGCAAACAAGCAAATGATGAATCAGGGAGAACTTCAGTGCCTGGATGGAGATCATAAAATCGACCAACTGCCCATCTGGATGATTTTTAAAGGCTGACTTCAGAGCGTCAATGTCGATTGGTGTTTTTTCGATAGCTAGATTCTCTTAAATCAGCAGTGATGGGCTGAAGGATAGAGACGTGAACTTGTGACTGGAGGGTCGCCTGTTCCGTTTCAGGTGGGGTAAGTCACCACCTGAAAGGATCTTTTTTATGGTCTCAGTGCACCTGAGCTTGTTCTGAGCAGCTTCCAGGTGTGCATGTGATCAGGGAAAATAAGAGTTATTTTCCCTTAATCAAACAAAGGGTAAAAATAAAGGTTGGTAAAGCTGTGGATGTGCTACAACAGAGGAAAGTTTGGGCACTGAAAACATGGGTGTGAGTGACAGGCTTTAGAAGAAGCTCCTAATGCAGTAATTAGAGGTTTTTTGTAAAAGATCGTGCCTGAAAAGTTTGAACAGATGATCCCAGAAGAGGTTGCGTGTTCCTTGTTCATAAATCTGAATAACAACAACATACAACCACTGAATTAGTGTTTTTGTTTAGATAAGCACTTTAATAGTCATTGCACGCTCCCATTAACACCATGAGGAGATGAAGAAGGCACTCAAATTCACATTGTACAGGCTCGACAGAGACGTGAAGACAGATCTTATTGGGCTCACTTTAAGCGTTGTGTGGTGATCAAGTAGTTTCAGTGCAATGTGACTACATTACTTTTCATGTCACGACACCATGTATGTTAAAGCAAAACGAACTGCATAACTCCACACCCCTGGCACTCTGTTTCTACGGAATGAACTGTCTACTTTTGCTTGGTGTTGTTTTAGATCTAGAAATTAATGCGATCCTTTATTTTTCTCGGAGAAACTCTCAACTTTGGTTGTGAGATGTACTTATGGAAGCAAACACACACATTTAGAATCCATCCCCTCAGGTTACTTAATGCATGACTGAATGTTCTGGCCAGGCACCATAAATAGTAAGACCTATCATCAGATCATCTCTGATGTGATATTTTAGTGTGTGTGTAATGCAAACTGTGAAAGTGAAACTAAAGAAGGACACATTGATAGATTTGTGAGTCCATCACTGGCAGCTGTTTTAAAATTAACAACAACAACAACAAAAAAATCTACAAAACTTTATAAGAAATCAAATGTTTCAAACATTTCTGGCGCAGAATGTTTTTGAATGTTTGCCATGTTATTAGTATGTAATAAGGCACTACATTTAAGACCCCAAGGGAAGAATTTAATCAGCTTGAGCAGCAAAATCGCCATATCAAATTTAAAGTGACTTTATATGAATTATTTTATGAATATGTCAATTGATAATTAATATTTAATTAATTAAAAAAAAAAAACTTCTACAGTTGTTCAAAGTAGCAGAAATACAACAAAACCTTTCCTGTATGTAATCAGGTGCCATTTTTACAGGTTTTCTTTAGAACAAAGTTGAAAACTGGCAAACTTCTTAAAAGCACTGATCCAGACTTTGAACAACTTTAAACAGGAAAACAGTTGTAAGTTGAAAATCATGTAAACTCATGCATTAACAAGATGTACAATCAAAAAATGTAAACAATATCTTATTAAGTTATTTTGGTCACATGATAGTGACATCATTAGGAAAGGACACGGTTGCCTCCTGAAGAAAACCTGTCTGCATTAGTGTCTGTCTCGTCCTTCGTACTCAGCTGGTGATTTTTGCAGACAGGAACGGAGAGAAGAAAAAATCAAACGCAAACTTCACGGCTCTCATTGTGGTGCGTCTCCAGTCTCTCTCTAACTTCACCTGCCTGCCTCCAGCCAACAATGAAGAAACACAGTCCACACAGTCGATAGCCTTCAACTCGAATGCTGGGGCTTTGGCTCCGAGACGGCCCTCCAGCTTGGTGCTGAACTCGACCATGTCACCCGAGTTCAGGTTAAGCAGAACCTGTTGGAACTCATGACTGGCCATTAGGACTATATCCCTGGCTGGGTCCTCAGCCTCCGTACTCTCATCCCTGATCATGCCTACTGTCACTTGAAAGCGATAGCTATCAAAGCGCTTGACATGGCAGGTTTTTTTGGCGAGAGCCTTGAGCTGACACAACTCTTCCTCTTCTTGCATTCGTAGCAGAATGGGTAGAGAAGCTGGAGGTGTTGCAGAACTGGCAGCTAAACTGGCAGCTGTGAGGTTTGCAACTGTTACATTCTTTGGCTCGCATTTAGGGTACGTCTCACCATACAAGCAGCGCAACCAGTCCCCCATAAATACAGGCAACATGTTGATGACTGACTGTGCTCCATTCTCTGTCTCTGCCACACTGACATGCTTGAAACGTCCAGTCCAGGTGACTCTGTGTCCCTGCAGGTGGCTACAGAAGATCTGTGTCTTGGCCACGCCTTTAGTTTCCCAGGCAGGTGGCCCGCATACCTGGCTGTATTGTCTCCAGCTCAGGGTGGAGTTGTAGACCTTCTGTCCTTCTGCATAATACAAATAAACTGAGAAGAACAGGATTACCATGGAGATACAAAGTAAAATGAGTTTAACTGGGCCACGGTGCGTCAGTGAGCGGACGACGTCTAGAATAGACATGCTGAACCGAGTCCAGAGACGTAGGGTGACCGGGATCGCACATACTACCAGAGTTACAATCACCTTGGTGACTTCCAGTTCCAGGAACCACTTGAAGAGCTGGATTAAAAGCATTGCAGCAAGACCAAAAGCCAGAACAGGAAGAGCAAACAGAAGGAGGAAGTAGGCCACACAGGTACGGATTAGACCCACAGCAGTGGAGCTCTTGAGGAGCACCACCGAGAACTCACACCACATGAAGCAGACGAGATATGGCACCAAGCAGCAGTAAGTCCCCCTGAAACCACGCATCCTTGCCATGCTGAAGGGATGGAAAGAAAAAAGAAATAAAGATGAAAATGAATTTGAGGTTTCATTTTTGAATCAAAGATATTCCATATGTCTCACAGTGCACATTCCCTTGCTGCTCACCTGAAGAACAGATAGAACAGGTAAACATAGAGCAGGCAGGGAATACTGAGCTTCAGCACCACGGAGTCCCCTAGAGGAAGAGTAGCAAAGGTGTGTCCCAGGAAACGGAGCACCGTCATGTTCTCTGGAAGCAACTTGGTCAGGCTGCAAAGGGATGACGCTACCTGGTAAACAAAATATACAGATTTTCCCCAAAAATTGTGGGAATCATTTTATTTCACTTACATTTAATATTCATATTAAGATGATTTCACTGTGTACATGTCTGATTAAAATAAGGTTCAAGAAAGGTGAAATATTTTGGTATACATTTAGTTTTTAGTGTGATCTCTATGGAAATGTACATGCAGCTAAAGATACAGAATGTGATTTTCGTGTATCATGTGCTGTGTCCCAAATCGCATACTTTCATACTGCATACTTGAAATTTTCAAAATGAGTACACTAATCATACTATGTACTCAATTGCGCAGTCCACGAGTTGCAGTGCTGTCCCAAATCGCATATTGCCGCTCGGCGCCCTCACTGGAAATGACGATGCGATGTCTTCTTCTTCTTCTACGCCGATATGTGACCGGCTAGCACTGCTTCAGCTAATTACCGCCACCTTTTGCCTGCACTTGTTTGTCGATATTAAAGCAGTAAGACAGCAAAATGAATGGTCATCATGCATTGTTACGCCATAATCGGTACTGACAACGCGTTGTCCTCCCTCTATTGGCTGAAGATGCAATGGTATGTAGAGTTTATTTGTGTGATCTATTTAGCAAAACATTTTGGTGACAAGTCATTTTATTTCTTCAAATCCGTGTCCACACAGAGTTTCAAACCTCTCCTCGTTATTTCATGTAAAGATGACTCTATACAAGTCAGTGTCGATTGACTCTCACCACAGCTGTCCGCCGCCATTTTGTGCGGCGAGTGATCACAGTCACACACTCAAAATCTTGACCAATTTCAGTACGTCATCCGGGTACTTTTGCATAGTCAATTTTCGTATATTATTATTTTTCTATTTTGAGTTGAGTACACTCAAAATTTTAAGTATGTGGTATGGAAGCATGCGATTTGGGACACACCAATCGATGAGTTTACATATTTACTCAGACTGCAATACATAAATCAAGGATGCTGATGTATTCTCACTAATAATCTCACCATAACTCTGCAGAGAATGACCAATTTTTAACAATTTAGATACTAAAGGTTACAGGACATGCAGGTCTCATATTTAATTTGTTCCTAACACTTTTGAACATTTAACAGGAATTTTGACGTGGTCATATCTCTTCTGACCTCTATGGCCATGGCTTGGCGTGCATACGTGGCAGCAGTGGGGCTGAGGCTGTGGTAGCTGATGGCAGTGAAGAAGATTGCCACTGTTGAGAGTTCTGAACAAGGGATCCAGCCCTTGTCAGCAACAGGAAAGGAGAAAATGACAAAGAAAACTGATAGAATAAAGTAGAGGTATGGCTCGAGATTATTCCAGCCAAAGTTGGACTCTGCCTGCTCCACATCTAGGCCAGGTTCGAAACGTGTCAGCAGAGACGTCAGGGCTCTAAAGTTTTCCCAAGTCTGGAACAGTAAAAGGTAAGAGAAAGTAAAATGAAAAGAGACATTAGATTAACCCCAATACATAATTTCTGATAATTTTGTGACATAATTGCAGCAAAGTAGCACAAACCAAGAAATGAACTCACCTTGCTGCTCTGAAAAACACGTAGCGTGCAAATAATCATGGAAATGAAGGAAAGATAGAAGACAAGCAGTGGGATGACAAAGGCGAACAAATCGACTGTCAGGTTGCTGATGATGAAGAAGAAGATGAGAGCGTTGACATGCTGCGTGGGGATGATGGTGCTCAGCCACTGGACACCGGCCCGTGACGCCCAGTCCACCAGGTGCTCCTTCATCTCAACGACTGCATGCAGCGGGTAATGCAGCATCTGAAGAAAACAGATATTAAGTTACTCTCTAAACATAATAAATAGTCTCTGTGAAGAGTAGACGAAGATACCATTAAGTGCGATTTCATGTCCATGGCTTTCTTAATGGCCTTGGTCTTCCTCGTGTCCAGCATCATCCCACCCCAAGAACTTTTGTGGTGCTTCCTCCCTCCTGAGGGAACCAGTTCAGTCTTGCGCTTCATGGCACAAACATACACATAAACACATGTGCAAGGATTTACTCCAGTTAAGACGATAAAAGGCTCTTATCTATTATTGTGTTTTCTTCTTTTACCTCTCCATGAGCAGGGCTGTCAGTCTTGGCGGTTACCTGGCTTTCATTTTCAGGTGTTGGGGGAACAATACCTTGTGCATACTTCTTAGTCATCTCAACAAAGTCATCCAGGTCGACCATCTCATTGGCTGACATGACAAAAAAAAAAAGAGGTTAAAAATAAAAGAAGACATCCCTGAGCTGCTGTTAGTCCCTCTGCAGGATACTCACACTCATTGCTGACCATGCTCTCCAATACTTTCTGGGTCTGGACTGAGTTTGGGCCTGGAATCCTGCTTGCAGTGCCACCTATTGGTGAGAAAGAAGCACAGCACCAGGCAGTTATAAACATCCTACTAAACGCCTGTTTGTAATATGATAGTCTTCACCATAACAGCTGCAAATACAGGATTTTACAAAAGGGGAGAGTATTTAATCACAGTGGCGAGATACAAAACCCTCTGTAGATTTTAGTGCATCAGGTAGAATTGTTGTGCATATGTTTATGTTTAGTGTCAGTTAATGTGTATCTGTGTGAAGGTGCATCCTACCCTGCACTGCACTGACATTCTCCAGTATCTCAGCCACAGCCACTTTCGTCTTTCTCTCTGGATTCAGCTTCCAGTACATCATCATGGCTGCTTTACGCACCGCCTGTTCAAACTTACTCTCCGTGGACAACTTTCGTACCTCGTCCTCATTTTCGGGAGTGATTCCTTGCATAGGGTGACAGGAAAATAAGACTATAGAAACAATGAAAATCCCCAAAACATTAGATATTCTATTCAGTGATATTGACCTTTTTGATGGATCCAACAACGCTGTAATAATCTTGCTGCCTGTTTTCTTCCCTGTTTTGCTGCTTTAATCAACCAATTAACAGCCAGACGGTTGTTTAGGTCTGCGTCCTTCTCTTCAGCGAGAAGCAAGTAGTGTTGACCCAGCTGAGAGACAGAAGAGTGGTCGAGGAGAGGTTAAACATACAAATGAACTATAATCTATTTTGCATTTAATAATAAAATGGGATTGTTACATTAGGGTTGATAATGACTTCATTTAGTGACTTAGCAATGCACAACAGAAAAGGACAGACTTTTGTGTTATATTTTGTTATCTGCATCGCCCTTTAAAAACGCCGTGTTTGCGTTTGTTTGTGTTACACTCGGACTGCAAACCAGATCCGACTGTGGTTCCAGATCAGTTTCAAAAGCCAATAGAACATTTTCCTCAGGCTAAATTCAATCATTCGATCAAATTTCATCAAAACCAATCCTCAACGTTTTGATTTACTCTGCTAACAAATAAAAATATTAGCAACTTGTTAAGAATCCATCTCTCTGTGCCCGCATGTGAATAAATTAAAAAACATTTAAAAAAAAATCATATTTAGCAACAACTTGTTTATCCAGAAAATCTTCATGACTTTGGAACATAGAAAAATGTAATGAAAAGACACGGCCAACTGATGACTACAGAATCCATACTGCTCTGTGTCGCACGTGGCCGTGGTGTCTGTCATTGCTAACTGCACTTGTTCCTGGGAGTCATGGAGACCAAAGAGGGTATCATGTGACTGTCTTCTAATATTAACTGTCATTTCATAACTCTTGGGGGTGGGGGAGGGGTGGGGGGGGTGAGATGGGATCTTCCGAATTAGTCAATTCCAATTGGACAATATATATCCATCGAAACTGCTTTATCACAATGAATTTTGAATCAATTAATCTTACATTAATGCTAATAAACAGCCACACAAATACGCTGACGCTGAACACTGATTTGTTTTCTATGCTTGAGCTGTATGTGTTGTGTATTGTTATATTTATAAAACCCCATGACCCATTTTTCACGGCTTGCATGTTTATACAACCAACCTCTCTCCTGATATGGTTTTCACCTAATAATTTAAACATACCCCCCGTGGTTATTTAGGTTCCTGGTTACGTCTAAGTAAATGACATTATTGCGTCAGAAAAGTCAAACAAAAGCGAAGTCTGATCCCACCCTCTGTCTCTAACCTGCTTCTAACTACGCAAGGACTGCTCCTTACGTTTGTTCATGCTGGTACGAAGAGAGAATTTGAATATTGAATTACTGCATGATGCAATACTTTGTAATTCATATGTGTGAGTCAGGTATAAAATAATAATTGGATCCTCTTGAACCTCTCCTGAATTTATAAAAAAACAAACTGAACTGAAGAGTCGTACACAAGGGAGTACCAACCTTTTGGAGGAAAGGAAACACAAGTAACTTGTAAGATTTTGTGTGTGACTACTGTAATCTCATGCAGAGCAAACCTCCGGTAAAAAAACAACTTATGATGGCATTATTCTTACGAACCAATGAGCAAATGTGATATTGTGTATTTCATGGGTACATCCTGCTACACTGCAAATAATAAAGGGAAGGTACAAATATTTTAATGCAGAAATAAAAGATAATGCTATGTATGTGTTGCATTCTCAGAATCCATATTTTTGGTTGCCAGTTTCATAGGTCAATATTGTCCTTGGTGTATTTGTAACAGTATGAAAAGTTTTCAGATCAGTGTTTTACATTTCAGTGGCAAAATCAGTTTGTTGTTTATGTATCACAATTTATAGGTTAAATAATTTACAGTGTCGTGTTGAAATTAGGTCTCACATTACAAAATGTAATGTTGCGATTGAGTAATAAATATAGTATAAATACTCCAATTTGACCATTTTTGCATAATGAGCACATTTACTGTTAAGTTCATTTTTCTTCATTTACTTTTACCTCATAAAGAAATATATCAATGACATACTGATAATAAAAAATGTTCATTTCTAATTATCTGTAGCAGCATATGTCTCAAAAATGCAGTGTCTGTTAGCCTGTAGTTGTGTTCCCATGTTTGTATGTGTGACAGTAACTTGTGTATCATATTGAAAGTCTGGGATCATCTTCCAAGGGGACAAAAATAGCCACGAGCTCACAACCAGACGAGGGAAGCAGCAGGACTGAAAACAATGCCAAGAGCCAGTCTGCATGCATGTGCTTCCACTCACCCGGGTCTGGGCTCTGGCATCACCAGCTTTGGCCTTCTCCTCTATCTGCTCCACGGATAAATCTTCTTCTGGCTCTTCATCTGGAGGAGAGCAGACGAGACAAGAATTAAAAATAAATGGTGTACATCATTCTAAATCAGTCAAAAAACTAATTTGATGACATAATACCCTGGGTGTCACGCGTGTTTAGCTGTAGAACTTTATCTATTCATGGCCTCGACGAATTCCGCGTGACATATGTCTCCTAATAGGAACATAAAAAGAAGTCAGAAGTAAACTAGAAGTGAGAGTGTGGCAATATTAAAATGTCTGTGCATCTGTTCCTGGATCTGAGTATCTGGTGACAAGATTTAAGAGCTCCATCAACACTTGTGCCAAGTGCCTATGTAACTTAAATACTTGTCGATTACATAAAGTTACACGACAGTTACCGTCTCCCTTTAGGTCTTTTGGCTTGCAGCCTCATTTCAAATGTCACCAATTCTCATGCACAGCAGAATCTCAGTTCATTGACTCCTTTGATTTCATGGAAAGTATCAAGTATAAAGCAGCAATTAATATTGATTTTTTTTTCAGCATCGATGTAGAAATTCTGAAATTCAAATAGCTGGTTTGTATGGTGCTACAAGGTTACTACTGTAGGTCCCAGCAGACCCCTTGACACTATGTTCACTACAGCAACTATTTCCTGTTGCCATGCTTGCAATGCAATTCGCTGGCAAGGAAGTAGCTGCAAAACTGTAGATGTCCATGTTCTCTACTTTTCATCTTTCAATCTAGGGGATTATGACTGTGAATACGCAGCCAAAAAATGGTTCAAAGTACACAATTAAGATGAAGCAACAACGCAAGCTAAAGTAATTTAGCCATTTTGGCAGAGAAAAGTGTTTAGTCATGGGCAAGGTTACCATCTGGAGTCAAACTCCAAAACATAACTCAAGGCTTAACACCTCAACGCAGCAGTGGCTCTGGTCTGTGACTCTCAGGGCTGCAAAACTCACAATATATCGTTTGATCGCGAGCTCAGAATGAACATCTTACCATCCTCTTCATCATCCTCCTCTTCTGCTCTTCTAAGTCTTTCCTGTATTATCACCTGCTTGGCAACAGAGGCAAAGGTCCGTTTCTTGGGTGTACTGGAAGAATTAGGTGCAGCGGTGGAAGAATCTGAGGGAATGTTACTGTCCAAGAGGGCTGGAGCAGAGGCCACAGAGGTGAGCTTGGGAAAGGGTGAAGGTTTGGAGGCTTGAGGGGGTTTGAGGTCCGGTGGAGTATCATGTTTGTTTTCATCAGGAGGTTTGGAGGAAATTTCATTAGAAGAGGGTTTAGGCTTTGATTTGTCTAAAGAAGGAGGAGAATCCGTCATGTTATTGTGCAAAGATGGCGGGGAGGAAAAAGAAAATTTTGTTGGCTCTGTTGTTTTGGTGGAAGGTGGACACTTGGTGGTCTGAGAGGGAGCGGCAGAGAGGTTACTGGAGACGGGAGGAGGAATCTGTGGTAGAGAGGGCCCATCAAAGACAGGGCATGACCCCTGAGTGTTGACAGCGTCAGGCACTGAAATGAAATCCTCCTCCATCTGTCTCAAAATAAAAATGCACAAGACCCCTGTTATTGAAATTGGAATGGCCTGTGGAACATCTAGAAACATCAGTGAGACAACAACTAACACAGTAAGAGTTGCAAAGCATGCAACTGAACTGAGGGGAGCAACAAATACACACAGCAGCTGTCGATCTAACATTATGGAGTGCTGATAGGTTATTGGGACCACTGCACACATTCCATATCTCAACTCCACTGAGTTTTGCCTGCACACCAACACCAAGCAAGTCTGGGAATTGCATGCCAACACTTAACCTACGCCACACAGTCACACCAAAGAACGAAACCTTACTTAAATTGGCAGATTTCTTCAGAGTATGTAAATAAATTGTCCTCCTGGATTGTGGGAGTGTGTTGTCAAAAGCGCAGGGAAGCCAGACACACACACACACACACACACACACACACACTGACTGCACTCAAGCTGCCGCGAGTCGCACATGGACGTGCTTGCACGCCTCTGCTCCATGAACAACATACCAACTGGATGGCCCGCCCTCTTAAAATAGACTTTCCCCTAACAGGGACTGATGAATGCCCGTCAGATGGACCATCCATCTGATTGGCTGTTAGCACAAGGCCTATAGAGCTGCGTTGTAATCCTGCAGGGTCATTTTACTCATTTCTATCGCCTCTTTTATACAACGTTTGTTTGTATAATTACAATAAATAAGTAACATGTTTGGTAGGCTGTATAATAATCTGGCATAATTTGTAATAATGCTAATATACCGATATATTTTACAATTCCTATGCACTAGTGAAAACATGTATTGTGCACCAAGTGATCAATTAACTTCAAAAATAAATTATTGAACAAAAATTATATGCATTCCAATTAAAATCAGTCATATCATATATGAACGACATAATTCTTTTTCTTGACGTCGTGAGAAAGATAATGTTGGTAATATGCGGTAATAAATGAGTTACTCCAAACATGTCATGTTGTTAATGTCTTCTTTCGTTTACACTAAAACCCAAACTCGTCAGTCCACCCAGAGGGAGGAGGGCGGAGTACCTGCAGCATCAATCAACCGATGAAACAGATGCGTAAAGGTGGCATGAAGCAGCTTCCATGGCTGTGGTGTTTCTGGGGAGCTGTCCACCTGCGAGAGTCCTGAAAACAGCGTCCTCTCCGTGTGGGAGCCAACAGAAAAAGACAGGTTTCAGCTCTCGAAGTGGTCAGCTGACACAGTGCCGGGAGAACACGGATCACTGTTTTCATGGCTGAGGTAAAAGCTGCTGCATCGCCTGGAGTTACCAGAGGTTCTAATTCTTTATCCGCCGTCGAAGAAAGAACTACATATAGCAGCTCCGATGGGCCTGCAGGCCGGTTACAAATCTGTCAATCCTTCCAGATGTGGGTTAACATACACTGCGTTAATCCGCTGGGGGTGAGACCTGCTCAGCACGCATAGCACCCCCACTTTCACAGGAGAGAGAGAGAGACTTGTGGGTGCGTTGGTTGTCACACACTTGACTCTTGTGAAATGGTTTAGTAATTATAACCAAAACTGCTCCAAAACTGGAGCAGTGCACTATCTTACACATTGTCTTTGTGTGTGTGTGTGTGTGTGTGTGTGTGTGTGTTTGAAGAGGCAGCTCCCGTAGAGGAGGAGAGAGCTCCTTACAGCTCGCCTGAGTGCTGCCTGAGAGGCGGGGCTGTGTGTGTGTGTGTGTGTGTGTGTGTGTGTGTGTGTGTGTGTGTGTGTGTGTGTGTGTGTGTGTGTGTGTGTGTGTGACCCGGTTAGACAAGCGAGGCTACTGTCTCCATCCTCTCAGTTTTGGGGAAGCCTCCGTCTGTCGTGGAAGCCTCCATCTGCCGTGGAAGCAACAATGTCGGACTGCAGAAGACAGTGGAACCGGGAGGATGAGCTGCCGGTCTACCTGGCAGGACCGATCACCACCGGGCCGAACCAGCGGAAAAGCTACGGGATGTTCAGCTCCGTGGAGGGGGCGTTTGAAAGCAAGACCATAGACTTCGACAACTACGCGGTTGGGAGGAAAGGGAGCCGCACCCCGAGGAGCGGGAGCCGGGAAAGGCTCCTGGATTTAGGGGACCCTGCGGACGTGACGCCAAGCGAAACCCGCAAAGGGTCACTGACCATATCTCCCGGGGAGAGAAACAACGGAAGTCTCGGTGTTGAGGTCAGTTATTCATCGGGGAAGGAAAGCCCCAATGGAAAGGTAAGAGTTAAGATACCAGTACCACCTCTCTTTCGAGAGCAGATATATTAGGGTCTATACTTTTGGCGTTGATTTTTGGCTCCCGAGGGGAGATTCTAATTGTTGTCAATAATTAATGTGGTGCATTGCAGTTTGACTCTATAGCTATATAATCCTGAAATGATGTAAATACGGTGCAGTGGTTCGCACTGTGGCCTCACAGCAAGGCGGTTGTGGGTTCGAGTCCTGGCTCGGGCAAGCGATCTTTCTGTGTGGAGTTTGCATGTTCGCCTGCGTGGGTTCTCTCTGGTACTCCAGCTTCTTCCCACCATCCAAAGACATGCAATTGGGGACGAGGTTGATTGATACTCTAAATTGACCATAGGTGTGAATGGTTGTTTGTCTGTCTATGTTGGCCCTGCGATGGACTGGCGACCTGTCCAGGGTGAACCCCGCCTCTCGCCCGTTGGTGCTGGGATAGGCTCCAGCCCCCCCGCGACCCTTAATGAAGGAATAAACGGAAGACAATGGATGGATGATGTAAATACACGAACACGTCATCGTGGTGCTGAACAGGACAGCGACAAAACATCACCTCCTTTGTTGTTTTGGTGCGCTCGTGTGTGTGTGTGTGTGTGTGTGTGTGTGTGTGTGTGTGTGTGTGTGAGTGATGGGTGTGGGAGAGGGCGCTAACGTTCACAAAATCAATCCCTTCGTCACCAGAGACACGCTCGCGCTACCATGAACGCGCGCATGGAATGGTCACCTGTTTCTTTGTGTGCGCGCTCTACGTATCCTGACGCAGCCGTACCGTGGTTTCGTCGCGCGCAGTTCACACATACTCACATACATACGTCTACACACACACGGAAACAATATCAGGGGACAAAATAGGCAGAGCGTAACACACAGGGCACTCGGTTTTGAGCGACTGTCCCGTGGGTAGAGGCCGAGGGAGGAAGAGGAAGAGGGAGGATGTATGGGACCACTTTCCAGGGGAACAGCTTCCCCAATCTTACGGTAAGAGATCAAATCCCCGCAGCCAGTGCCGGAGGAGAGGATTAAATTCTTAGTGAGGCGGCAATGAGCAGAAGCCCCTTTATGTTGGTGTTTCTGCTTTGTGAAACAGCAAACGCAAGTCACAGAGGTGACAATTCTCTACCGCTGAGTCAAATCGAGCGCCCATTCCGTCAAAGGGGGAGTTGCGTAATCTCCCCGCCTGTCAAAGAGATTAACTCCACTGGTTTGACACGGTCGAACTGGTAATCAGACAAGGAACTCTGCGGTTTGAGATTAGATTTTGTGCGGTGTGTAGAGATGAATCCTTTGTCAATTATATCATTTAGAATTTAACTAATCAAACAACGTGGAGTCAAATGCATTCGTACATTGTATGGCGTGGACCAAAAACGTTAAAATTCAAATTTCAGAGTTAACATTGTTCCCATCCTGATGGCTGCAGATTTAGAAAATTCAAGAAGATTGTCACAACTGGATCCACGGTTGATGCCCAGTTTCCATGGAGACGTAACATCTTCCAGTGCTGTTGCAAGGCATGCTGATAGAGGGTGTGGATGCTTATGATGTGATGTTTTTATTGTTCTCTTACTACAAATTTAGCATTTGCTAGCATTTAGCATTGATGTTATTCTGATCCTAAACGATGAATAAGGCCTTTGAGAGACCTCCATCCATGCTAGCCACACATGCAGCTATTACCAAGCCTAAGTCGAAGCATGTTATAATTATATATTGCTAAACCCATGTATTACATAACAGATTGTGCAATAAATCCAAAATCTCTCTCTCGCTCTCTCTCTCTCTCTCTCTCTGCAGAGTGAAAGTCTCCTGATTAAGGGAGGACGGGTCGTCAATGAGGACCAGTCTCTTTACGCTGATGTATACATCGAAGATGGGCTCATCAAGTGCGTACATAAGATGCTCTTTATGTCAAAGAACTGCTGAGGTATACAAATATATCTGATAATATTTTCCAGACATTAATAGTTCTGTTTCTATATTCTCCTCACGCCCATCTCATCACACCCAACAAACCCTCCTCACCCACCTGCACTGTATCTCTCCCCATCATGTCTATACTGCCTCGATTCCCTTTCATCCACCCCTTTGTTTCTGCATCTATTTTATCCTTGGTAGGCAGGTTGGGGAGAATCTGGTCGTCCCAGGGGGCGTCAAGTTGATCGAGGCTAATGGCCGCATGGTGATACCGGGGGGGATAGACGTCAACACCTGTCTGATGAAGCCATATCTTGGCACACAGCCCGTGGATGATTTCCTCCAAGGAACCAAGGCCGCGCTTGCTGGAGGCACAACTATGATCAGTGAGTGCAGGTGCCTGCGTATTTATTACACCGTTAAAAAGTAATCTTGCTTTTCATTTGAACCCCTCCCAACTCTCAGTTGATCACGTGACCCCTCAACCTGGAGAGAGCCTGCTGGAGGCTTTCGAACTCTGGCAGGAGGCCGCGGATAAGAAGGCGTGTTGCGACTACTCCCTGCATGTAGACATCCCTCAGTGGAATGAGACGGTCAAGGATGAGTTGGAGCTGTTGGTGCAAGAGAAAGGTAGATCAGTTTCTACTTTCCTACCACTCCAAAATAGAGGTACTAGTGTGTATATTTGCTTGTCCTGTAGGTGAAAGACAATTAGTAGCCTCTTGCACCTTTTCTGCTTGTTAAAAGGTGCATTTCTGGCCTCTTTAAGACCAATATTCTACATTTGAGCTAAGCGGTGGTTTGGTGAATTGTCGTGTACAAAACTTCTCTTGCTTTAAATTTTGAGTGTGTGCTTTAATGCTGTGCTGGTTAACTGCTGTAATTCTTGCATGTTTATCCCTACTTTGGACCCAGTTCACAAGAACACTAGGGAAAGATTTAGAAACAATTTGGCCCAGCGCTGAATCCTCTTTCAGAGGAAGCACGGAGGAAATACATTGTTCTCTCTATGCTGCTGTCATGGTGGTTCGAGTGTACATTTCGCTTGTAATCTGTTGAAAGTAAAAAATCACTTTTCTTCTGGGGCAGCTACAAAACAGCTTTGCAAAATCAGCTGCTCATGAGACTAATTTCCCCCCCAAAAAAGTTTCATGTTCTTGGCTGAAATGCTCGACACAAACAAGCCTTGCAAGTCAGTTGCTCATTAGGAAGCATCACCTTCTTGTCATGCACAACTGAAGTCCATCATTTATACTCTTGCCAGGCATCAACTCCTTCCAAGTGTACATGGCCTATAAGGATATGTTCCAGATGACAGACTCTGAGGTATTTCTCATAAGTTTGCACCCATCATGTCCTCGTACACATCGTTCTGCTCCTTCATTATAATTTTTCTTTCTCTCAGCTGTACGAGGCCTTCACCTTCCTGAAGGGGCTGGGTGCTGTGGTGTTAGTTCACGCTGAAAATGGAGACCTGATCGCTCAGGTAAGTGCAACCCAGCCACCTCTTCTGTAATCTCCAGAGCTACCACAGCTTCCCTGTCAATCACTTCATCTAGAAACAGATATTTACTCCTGTGGAATGTCCAAGACTGTAAGCTATGGATGAGCTGAAATCGCCATCATCCCTCTACCTTTACATGTTGTTGCGAGGCCTACTTGAGAGATATTCTTGTTATGTAGCTCCTCGGGGGTTATGGCGCTGCTGCAGCTGCTGAGGATCGGACAGAGAGGGTTTTACACATCCACCAGCGCCGTTGAAGTTATAGTACCAATGATGATGATGTAATGATGCTCCTTAATGGAGAAAACTCTATTCTATTGAAGATAAATGAGGGTAATCAACACATTTTCTATGGATGAATCAATAATGATTGATAAAGTACATATTTGGGTGCGCTACAATAATGGACACAGACAAAGGACGAAACAGAAAGCACTCAGAGTGTGTTCCTCCACCACAGTTTACTTTCGGGCACTGGCGCTTTCACGTTGGAGTCCTAATTAACGCTGCAAGCTGCAATGAGCGGTCCCTCACACCCATGTGCACGTCAGGGTGTGTGTGTGTTCCACAGAGTGAGAGGGTGATGAAACACTATAATCTTTGAATGATCAGTCCCAAATGTAATGGATTTTTCCTTGGCCTATACCACTCCCTTCCACCAAGTCAGGTGACAAGTCTGCCTCATAGCTTCTGTACTATCCTGCTGACAGGCAAACTAACAAATAGACAAATGCCAGTGTTAATATTTCCTGTGTGAGGCAAGAAACAAACAAAAACAACAAAGGCATAAAATTGTAGGGTTCTGGTTTTCATCTTGGTTTTGCTGAGCTTCTAACAGTGCTGTCAACAACTAGCAAGTGCTTCCCACAATGCATTGGTAGTCTAAGATTACAGCGCACTTCATTTTCTTTGATGGTGTGACAGACCGTGAGATTTTCATTTTACAGCAACAGCACGTCATTGAAGGCGCTGCAACACGAGTCTCGTGGGTAAAACAGGATTTGACGGGTATGTAGTCTTGATGGATGTCTCACCATTTGTTTCATTTGTGTTTTAGGAACAAAGAAAAATCCTCGGGATGGGAATCACTGGACCTGAGGGCCATCCTCTCAGTCGTCCTGAGGAGGTGATATTACCCATCCACCAGTCCAGCTATATATCCATCCATCCAGCTATCCGTCCATCTGTGCGTCCATGTAGAGTACTTGTCAGTTTTAACACGTTCCCTCTTCTGCAGCTGGAGGCTGAGGCGGTGTTCCGTGCCATCACCCTTGGTACCCGTGTGAACTGTCCGGTCTACATCACCAAGGTGATGAGCAAGAGTGCAGCTGACACTATCACCCAGGCTCGCAGGAAAGGTCAGTCTCTTTCTCTCTTTGCCCAACTTTGTCTTTTTTCATGTACCAGATTATATTTTTGATGCTCTTTTTGAAATGATTCAGACTATAAACTTTCATATTTTCATTTCCAGGTTCTGTAGTTTTTGGAGAGCCAATTACAGCCTGCCTGGCTACTGATGGATCTCATTATTGGAGCAAGAACTGGGCCAAAGCTGCTGCTTATGTGACCTCTCCGCCTTTGAGTCCTGACCCAACGACCCCAGACCACCTCCACACTCTTCTGGCCTGGTATGATTCAAACCTGTTCAACAGTGGATGTGCATGGTGCAGGCTGCAGGAATTCATCTTTAAATGCATGTCAGAGCTTGAAAGATCATGTGAACTGCGGGAAGAGTTCTGCCGAATCTCAACACGTAGATGCATTTGTACTATATCTCATATCTCAATCGCCCGACAACAGAGCTTAAAGTACTTCAACTCTCTTATTAATGCCGACTGAACACAGACCAAAAAAAAAAAAAAAAAAACAGTTTTATTTTTAGCTTTAACCTCTGTACAAAGTGAAATGGAAATCAGTTGGATGACACCAAAGGAGACACTGCAAGGATTTAACTCTCATTCTTTGTTTGGTATTCAAGCTGCAGCCTACTGCTAATATAATGCTCAATGTCAAACAAGATTTAATGACAAAGAAAAACAGATGGAGAGCAACAGGAGGGGAGAGAGATAATGGATTAAGGACCCTTGCATGATGTGAAAGGCACTTAAAGTTACAGACATTATTAATTAATCTGTGAGTATCAGAGCCAGAAGCAATGAATAAAGGGGACCAAACCTGCTTCACCTCAGGTCTTGCCTCAAATACACACCCACTAAAATGCACAGATACAGCATAATGCACAGAACTTCCTGCAGTACATTTTTGACTGGCCCTGATTCCATAAATAGCACAGGAACTAGAATCCTTCATCATCTGTTGCCTTGGCTACCAAGTACCTCCCTCCTCTTCCTCCTCTTCCTCCTCTTCCTCCTCCTCCTCCTCCTCCTCCTCCTCCACCCTTGTCTGCAGCTTCTCAAGGCGGGTATGTGCTGTCACACCAGCAATGTGATACTGCTGTTGTCTTTGAGCTTCTGCAAGTTGACAGGGTGTATTTTTAGGTTCTTTTCTCTCAAAGTATAACACTTATCCTTTCACAATAAGCGCTGTAATGACACTGGTTTGGTGCTCACTAGCATAAAGTGATGGCTACAATTAACAAGTGAATATAGGGTCAATAGTGAGAACTAACTCTCACAACGGTACAACCCAGCCTTTTGCTCTTTACGGGGGGAGGGGGGGGGGGTCTGTTTGTGTAATGCGGGTACTGCAGCTGTGTTGCATCATTCTAACTGGTCCTCTGACTTGTACTTTTCCTCACGTCCTCATTGAGGCCACCTGGTGGCCAACAGTAGAGATAATTATATCTGAGAACATTTCATGTTTGCAGCTGTCTACTAATTAGTTGCCATGGCCATATAACAAGTGCCTGCAGTACGCTGAGGTTTTTCTGTCATGGTTTGATGCAGCGGGGACCTGCAGGTGGTGGGCAGCGCTCACTGTGCATTCAGCATTGCTCAGAAAGCGATCGGTAAAGATGACTTCACCTTGATCCCAGAGGGAACCAACGGAGCAGAGGAGAGAATGAGTTTTGTCTGGGACAAAGCTGTGGTGAGCACTAAGTATATCTGATAATTATCTCCCTTCATGTTAGGGTGCCCCTTTGTCTTCACCCTCTCTTCTCTGTCTCTCAGGCCATGGGGAAGATGGATGAGAACCAGTTTGTGGCAGTCACTTCTACCAACGCTGCTAAAATCTTCAACTTATACCCACGTAAAGGCCGGATAGCGGTGGGCTCTGATGCTGACATCGTCATCTGGGACCCTGACAGCATCAAAACCATAACTTCCAAACTTCAGCAGTCGGTGAGGACTGAAGAAGATAGGGCTGCAGAAGGATTCATAAAATGTTAATGAGAATAAAAGCAGATAAATATTTAATCAAATAAATGTAATTACTGCTGCCATTGTTGAGGAAGCAGAAGCACACACAGGGGCGGGAGAAGGGATCCAGGTGGAATTTCACGAGTGTGAAATGGGATTATGTTCATTCTTCAGTGCGCTGAGCTAACTAGCATTCAGCTGGTACAGATTTTCATAAACATTTTAAATGCCACCCCATGAAGTTGACATTTGAAAAGACTAGTTCTTCAGTAGAAAGCAGTTCCATTGAAACCGCGGAAATCAGAGAATTATATGTATATATGTTTATATCTTCAAATTTCTTTTCTCCTGTTTCTGACATGAAAGAAGCTTCAGAAGGGCCTCAGAGACGATATTAGACAGTGGTTGATGTATTCAGTCTGCCCTGCCTCTTTAATCCAGACTGCTGTCGGCTTTAGGGTATAATCCCCCTTCACCCCTCACCCATTCCGTGCCACCATCTTTCTGCCCATCCCCCTGTATTCATACTCTCAATATGCCTGGAGCCTTTCACTTATTCATCCCCCATCTTCTCAACTGCTGCATTTTACTGCATGTATTATTCCCTCTGATGCAGAGCTTGCTTAAATAGCACAGCCTAGCTATTATGGGGTATCACTTCTCTAAACGCCGGAGTAAGATGTAAGAACTATTTTGTTCCCTGGCTTGATCCCCCCCCCCCCCCCACCCTGTATATTTCACTCATGTAGGCCTCAGAATACAACATCTTTGAGGGTCTGGAGTGCCGTGGGGGTCCAGCGCTGGTGTTGAGTCAAGGTCGGGTGGTGTATGAGGAGGGAGAGCTGCAGGCTCAGCAGGGTACCGGTCGATTCATTCCCCGCAAGCCCTTCCCAGACTACGCTTACCAGCGTGTCAAGTTCAGAAACCAGGTACAGTGCACGGTAACTGGTTTAGTGCTGAAGGAATATTAACATGTCACGTTTGACACTTTTTTCCATGAATGATTCATCGTTTGGATTCTTTTTTTTTTTGTCTCATTGATTTTTTTCTGCTTTCTTATACTTATGACAAATATCTTGAAAGTCCTGACTTCCAAGTAAGATGAATGTATTGTCAAATCAAATATGTGGGATTTTGTATGCTGCTGTTCTATTAAAAGTATTTCTGGTTCGTTCAGTTGTCGTTTCCACATATGTATTTTAATTGGTATAAAGTTATTTTTTATGCTGACTAGGTTACATTCCATTTAATTTCTTGGGAAGTTAGCTTTGCTTGTGTGTTTCTCTTCAGGTAAAGGGCAAGCAGGGAGTTACTCGCGGAATGTACGATGGCCCTGTGTATGATGTCACTACCACCCCTAAATATATCACACCGGCACCTTCGGCCAAAACATCTCCCACCTCTCACCAACCACCACCAATACGTAATCTTCACCAGTCCAACTTCAGCCTATCAGGTTCGACGAATGAAATGTTTTGCAGAAATTTTTAAATCCCGTTTTGAAATGAGGATGATTTTTGATGAAGAAATTAAGCTTTCTACACTTGCTGGTAAATATCATATCACATATTCTCATTTTACAGGGGCTCAGATTGATGACAACGTCCCAAGGAGGTCTGGCCATCGTATTGTAGCACCCCCTGGTGGTCGCTCTAACATCACCAGCCTTGGTTGAACACGAGCAATGTGTGGTTGTTGTGGGGTTTCACCTCTCGAGTGTGTGTGTGAGTGTATGGCTTAGAGTGTGAGCACACTGGCATGGATGAGATATACCTTTGTATTTTCTGCTGCAATGGTGAAACGCTCCCTTTTTTTTTTTTTTTTTGACCGTTATGATTTTATCAGTTTTGCCTTGAGTCTTTGGTCACAAAGAGAAGAAAAAAAAGCACATAGTGGCTGATTCCTAAGACAAGTGTGATTTACAATCAATCAAGTCAAGTATGAAAACTCACAGACTAGTGATTGGAGCACTCACACCAACACACTCTCACTTCAGATCCTGTTGTGAACCCCCCATCACCCCAACACCACCACCACCAAGCACTACTGTTCTGACATCATGTTATCTTCTTTCCCATGAGCATGACTTGGTGATCTCTCCGTAATCTCCCTCAGCGTCCCGCGTCTTCCTGTACACGTCTGCTCTGACATGGTGCTCCTCTCCACCCACCTGATGGACAGAGATGAACTATTTCTCCTGCATCTGGTTTATAACATCTCTGTTTCAGTGTGGATCGGTTATACATATTGCATGGGCACATCTTTAGATGTTACACGACTTATTGTGGTTTACTGTTCTACTTGGAGAACACTAAGGTTGTACTCAAAGCACATTAGTATTCAGCAGCACAAACATATGTGAGTAAATGTAGGCTTTGAACAAATGATTACGCTCACTGTGAATAGAACCATCTGTTCGAGTTTCAACAACCACCAACAGGTACGACCAGCAAATGCCAATACTCTTATAAAGTAGTTGAGAAGTTGAAACAAATACAACTGTGGTTTCAATTCCTACATAGTACCCTACATAGTAGAGTGTGACCCTAAAGAATTTAGGTGTGTGTGTGTGTGTGTGTGTGTGTGTGTGTGTGTGTGCGTGTCTGTGTGTGATAGTTTTCTGCCAAATACTCATGCCAGAAATAGATCTTTGTAGTAATGTTCTGCTCAGCTCGCCGCTGTAAAAGGGCTTCAGCTCTAACTGCTTTTCACCAGGAATCTTTTTAAGCTGTTTTTATTTGGATCTGATTGATTCTGGGTGTATTTTATTGGTTATGGTTAAATTTAGTGTTTCTATGCCGCTTCTGTTTTTGTCGCTGTTGTCTGGTGTCTCCCATGGAACCACTAATGATCAATAAAGACTTGACTGTTGTCCAAATGTTGATTTGAAATTATCCCCCCCCCCCAAATATATATATATATATATATATATATATATATATATATATATATATATATATATATATATATATCGTTCATGCTCCATGCTCCACTGTTATCTGAGATTTCATGAAAATGACCCTGGGAGTTTTGTGTAACCCTGCTGACAAACAAACAACAGTGCAAACACAATAATATTCTCATACTTCACATCTGTATATCTGTGTCTTAGCTGAACGTCTCCAGCGCCAATGCTTTCTGAATTGATTGAATATTAAATTGAATCGACAGTAAGCTTAAACCACCCAAGATGAATTATCCTAAATTAAGAGTTTCATTTCTTTTCTGCATCATCATTGTTGCAAAAAATGATTTAAAAATGAAAACTAAAAATATTTGACCCTCATTAATACCTTGAAGATTTTCATTTTGAAGATGTCATACTGTTTATTTCCTCTTAATCAGTCCCCTTTTGTAGTAAAAGTGACCCATTTTACATTCATAATTAACGTTCAGCAACAGCTGTGTGCACAGAGCGTCATACTCTGAAAGTTACTTTTAAAACAAACGTCTGCCTCACACTCAACACTCCACACCACTAGGGGGCAACACATTACCAGATTTGGGGCGTTCAATTCTGTTATGAGAAACAAGGCACACTCTTAATGATGACAATTTAAAAATGTTAACAATGCTTGCTGCGTTTCCCTGTTGTGGCGAAGAAAGATGAGTCAGATCACAAAGTTGTCACATTACTTAATAATTTACATTCCAATTCTCACCTCTGGTCACAAGCTCTGGGTGGAATGAAACCATAATTAGAAGCACTGTGACTCACAAAGCTCCAGGGGACTGGACATAAGCTTGTTTTCAAAATGACAAAGTGCATTTTAGTACTTTCAGTACGTTGTGAAATGAGCTTGTAATCTACTTCTCAGTCGAGCAAAATAATTCAATGTTTTTGATTGTTCCATATGATAATTTTCAGCTCTGCTTCTACAGAGCCTTCATGTGAGGAATATTAATTTTTCCTCGTACCTCCAGATATCAGGGACAGCCCCTCTTGTTTGAAACACATTTTGGATTTTTATTGTCACTGGAAGTGGATGATTTTCATGACCTTCTGACCTTCTTGTCTCTTGCCGGGATCCGCTCATTTCTTTAGAAGAATTTGAAAACCATGTCTTTAAAAAAAAACAACACTCTGCCGCCCCCCCCCCCTTTCATCACCTGCAGGATATTTCAAAATATCACAAGCATATCGACTTTAATGTAAGGGAAACTCTTAAGTGGACATTTGATTTTACAATGTATACCACAAAATGATGTTTGTGACTGGTATTGTCATCTTGTCATCAGTTCCAGCGAATCACAACACTGTATACAGCCAGTGATGTCACATCTGTGGTAGGATCCACATCCATCTGTTGTCCCAGAGGAACGGCTCCTTTCATTGTTCTCCTTGATGATAATGGCTGTTAGGGAAATGGTTCTCTGTTATATATTTACATATCTAGAAGTATGCCTCTCACTAACGTAACAGCAGATGCTCAGGGTCATCCCAACGTCCTGAACACATCTCAGTCTTCACAAACAGCTGCATTCTCCAAGTAACCAAGGTCACATCTGCTCTCCTGAGAGATTATCCCCCACGGAACGCCTGAACCATATTTCTGTAATTTACATTTGCAGGCTAGAAGCACAGTCATGCTTACTTAAGACGGAGACTTACTGCTAGGGATGGTTTCGGTTTAATACGCCACACTGGGAGGGGTGAGGAGAGTGGCTTTCACCACCTCCAGAAGGATTCAGCAAACTTCCTCAACTAATTTCCCTCTCTTCATTTTAATGTTTCGTCCAGCAAAGACTTTTCTCAAAAGAAAATTTGTAGATGCTTGAAATTAAGCTTTTTTATAATTCACACTACACGTGTGACAATGGTATGATCAATCTTAGAAGTATGACATCACCCTTATGATCTAACACGCTTCAGTTGCTCTGATTGAAATATATTGTTTTTAGAGGGGCGGGTCACGGTTGTGTGATGTCACAAAACTTCCACGATGATCTCTGACTTTTATTTCTGACTTCGACCCTGCATTCTATCTACCACCAAGCCACCCAGCCACGCTGACGACCTACAACATCAAAGCTAGCCAGAATCCTCTCATCTCAGTCTGTCATCTGAGACTGTCAAAGAGAAAGCTGACCGTCAGACCCAGATTGCTGCATTCGGAGCACCGGCGATACATGCGCAAAGTTTGACTTCCACTGGATCAACAATTGTTGAGTTGACTGATATTTGTCCAGGCAGCGAAACAGTTTGTGACTCGGCAGACCTTATAAACAACAGAGCGACTCTGTTTCTATATGTTCACAAAATAAACAATCACAGCTATTTCAAATGTCAGCACCAGGAATGTGTCAGCCAGTCATAGGTGCTTCAGATATTTTAGATTTAATACCATACAGACGGTGCATGTGAAAAGGACATTCTTTGGCTTCCACTACAGAAGAATTGATTCCAGACAACATCACCTTCACAGAGACGCGCCTGCTGCCGCCGCCATCTGCTCTGGGACCAAAACAAAGGAATGTAATATTGAGTCTGTGAGACTAGAAATGCATGTTTTCTTTTCACTGCAGCAGGTCAAGAAATCCTATAAATTGAAAACACCGTAGATGGGTGTGTGCATGTGTGTGTGCGTGTGTGTGCGCGCGCGTGTGTGTGTGTGGAGTGCAGGAGTGAGCATAATTGTCTGAACACGCGTTATAACAATAGAGAGATTTCCTATTCCTTCGCTGCTTGGGAACAACAGAGAATCGATGGCATCCAGGCAAATTACTGAGCCAGCTGCCCTGCTCTTCCACTGTTGATGGTTGAAGTGCACCAAACTACAGCATAATAAAGAAAATGCTAGAAAATACATCACCCTGAATTTACCTTCATTGTAAAAGACAACCAATCAGAGATGAACAATTAGGTGTCTTATTTGTGATGCCGATCAACTGACGACAGATAATGTGTTGCAGGAAAATACATTTTTTCTGCCAGTTGTCCATTTGTAATTCAGTTTAGAAGTTGGATACAGCGCCTATCATATGGACCGATTCATTCAGCCTTCACATTTGCCATGTTTGACCTGACTGAACTACTGTATATAACCTGACTACACAAAAACTTTTTTTTCAATCAAATTAGTTCATGGATTTTTTGTGGAGTTAACACATTGGGGAACTCTTTCTCTTTCTCTTTCTCTTTCTCTCTCTCTCTCTCTCTCTCTCTCTCTGACACACACACACACACACACACACACACACACACACACACACACACACACACACATCCGTGTACTTATATCTTTGTGAGGACTTTCATTGACGTAATACATTCCCTAGCCCCTCACTCTAACCTTGACCATCTCAACTGACTGCCTGACCCTAACCTTGACCCCAAACCTAACCAGAACCTGATTCTAACCTCGACCCTAAAACCAAGTCTTGACCTTCTGACAGCCCTTTGAAGATGTGAGGACCAGCTAAAATGTCCTCACTTTCCAAAAATGTCCTCACTCTGTTGGTTAAAATGTATTCTAGTCCTCAATATGTAGCAAGTGCGAGAACACACACACACACACACACACACACACACACACACACACACAAGATGATGTTTATGTTGTAAGTCTTCTAATTGTCCAGTTGGTGTCTATGTTGAGCTTCATTACAAGGTCACAACTCTGAGTGAGGCTACTGCAGATGCAAGTAGATTAATGTGGAGTTTACAAAATATCCGGGCCTCTTTTCCCCGTTGTAAACTCTGACTTCGCGTGAGACAGTCAGGCTCATTACCGATCTTCTGTCCTCTCAAGGACAACATGATTAGTTTGAACGTCCTCTTAGCAGATTGAACAATGCAAGGGCAAAATTACATTGAGCTACCAAATGTACATCGTAGTTAAGCTGCAGAGAACACACTTGACCTTTATTCTAGGCTTCAAAATTCAGTGTAAATCTGCCCAATTTCAAACTATACGTGTTAACAAAACTGCCACTTCTCGTAGTGATCGATGCTCTCTACACAAGCAAAAGGTTTACTTTTCAGTTATTCACCCAAAAGATGCATTTAGCCTTTCCAGTGCTCACAAGAGTAATGGAGGAGCACCTTGAGATCTCCTTTTTCCTTCTTGCGTCACTTCTTTGTGAGTCCTGAATGCAGGAAGAGCCAGCTACTTGGGACTGTTGAGTATTTGTGCATTACTAAGCATAAGACTGGGTAAAGGAGACGTGAGCAGTACTTGATAATGCGCGTTAGCATTTATAAACAGACTCTTCAGAGGCAGCTTCGCAAGCCAGTCGTGGTTTGCTTAAAGCTAAATAAACGTGGCTGGATCGTTCTACATTTTCGTACATGCATTCAGCACAAAAAAAAAAAGTCCATTTCAATCCACATCTTCTTTCCCAGCCGTATGCTCATGAATCCAGAAACACAGTCACTCACCATTACCAATAAAGAAATGTTACACCTGGGGAAAATATCTTTTTGTGAACTATTTGTGAGTATTTGAAAGGTATTTTTTTGGGTGAAGTACGGCTTTAAAGCACGTTACAGAAGAGCTTGGAAGCAGAACAAGGATGTCTCTGGTCTAGAATCCAGGAGCTTTCAACTACCAGGCAATCAGCAGATGGAACATACCTTTGCCATCACTTGAAACAGGAACATGACTAGAACAAGCCAAATATACAGAGGAATATATTTGTCGATGAAAGGCTGACTCATTAAAAATGATGTGACTTTTTTTTTTTAAATGTAAATTGCATATTTTGTGAATGGATAGCTTTCAAAACAAAGCTAAAAAGGTTATCTCTGAGAAAGAATCTTTTCAATCGCATGAATTATTTTTGGGTATGATTAAACAGATGAGTCAGTTTTAATTGAAAAGTTTTCACGAGGACCATACATTCACTTCTCGCTAAAAAATATGCTTTGATGTATAAAGTTTTATTTCCTGTTATTCTCCGAGGAATTTTGACGCTTCTTTGATGGGTTCAGGCTGATGTGACCATGAAAAGATGAAGAGACACAAATGAAAACCTAGGGAGGAACACGGAAGGGATCAGATCTCCTATCAGCTGTCTGCCGTATCAGTGAGGGAGACTGTTTACAGCTCTGCTGCAAGGCTTTCCTGAATAAAGGAACACAACAAGCTGACAGACTGGATCACATCTCTGCTGCTGCTGCTGTACGCTCAGCTGCTAAAGGCTTCTTTGGTGTTAGAAGTTTCCAGCTCGCAGTTAGAGATGTTAACTGATGAAACAATTTAGTTTTCTGACTAGATAAACACAGATTGGGGGGGGGGGGGGGGACTCAACATCTTATAAAATTATGTCGATTCGCTTTAATGAGGCGAGGATTCTTTATCTGGGCGAGTCAAAGGCTGACATTTCACTTCAGTGAACTTTCTCACAGACGGGGAGTCTTCCTGAAATTTGACAACTATAAAGACCATTTGATATAGTGGACAATGTATGAGAGAGGTTAACAGAGAGCCTCCCTCCTAACATTTTCCTCTGTCTTGATAAAATCGATAAAATGCACATGTCTGCGGAATTTAATTAAGACTTCAAAGAAACTGACAATGGTTTGTTTTTTTTTATGCTTCTTTTGCAGCGCAGACAACTCAAGAGGCGTTTATCAGGGGAAACAAAGTGATTTATTTACAAAGACTTTTATGACCACTTTTATAGGAGGTGAGTTACAACAAGAGGTTGATTGATATGATACCTGATGCTCTTGCTGTTTCGAAGAAGGCTGCTAATACGGTTCACTGTGTGGTTTAATGATTTTCCTCTGAGTGTGTTTTTATGTCTTTATTGCAGGCAGAGGAAGGTCCATGGGGATTGTTTCTGTTCTTTCTCTGTAGACTTAAGAGCTGTGGTCAGTAAGTCAACACTTTTGAGTTGGATACAGACTTTTGAAGCGTTTCTACGCACTGATCTTTTAGAATTGCGCGTAATGAAGGTCCTGGATTGATTTCATCGCTACGAATTAGCTGTCACTGAAATATTAAAACACCATCTCGTTGAAAATATCTTAAATAACGTCTTCAAACAACATAATTCCATCAATTTGTGGTGTGAATGTTCAATTGAAATTACTTGGAAAATGAAATGAATTGGCTGTGATAGAAAGTAAGGAGCTGGTGATCTTTAAAAGGTGCCTGCTCACATCCTAGCCCCTAAGAATACCATACAACTGCAGCATTTTTTTCTTTTAATTCGTTGTTATACTGAAGATAAATTCATGATTTGCTCATGAAATAAGCTGGTTTGTTTGCGTTATTTGTAAGAATTGCCTGTCTATGCTCTGGAATTTACTGAAAAGACTCTCTTTCAATAAAAAACTGCACAAAAGCTCATCATCTCTTCTCGTCTGAGTCACGATTATAAATTTCACAGTACTGTATTAGCCACCTAGATGTTGCATCGGGTTTCAAACACAAAGAGCTTCCTACTTTATAAATGGCTATTTTCCAGGTTATACCATATTGAATCTGTGCTCTTATTTTTCTTTGAGGTCACATCCTTGGCAATCAAATGTGCTCCACTGATATAAATGACTTTTGAGAAGAGCGAAGAACCTGTTTAAGCTTCGAGGTTGGATCTACATGTCTTGCCTCCTGAATTTATTCATTTCGTCATTCGTTATGATCCAAATGACAATGAAACAGAGAAGAACCTCAAACTAGCAGTGCTTAAAACTATGATTCAATGCAACAGAAAACTCGAGCAATGACTATTTACGACCACATGGTGCCAGCATTGCATACTTGACAAAAGGAATTACAGATTGCGGGACTTTTTGACATTTTGAGTCCTTCACACTAATCTTTGCAGCAGCTAAAACCTCTGAAGCATTTTCTAATGAGTCTTAGTCCAAATTGCCCTCTACACTTCAAAAGTTTTTCTTTCAGCTGGATCCAGATGAAACTTCACCTTTCAAAGATAAAGTTGATGGAATGTGCTCCACGTTATTGATATTCTAGGGTCATATTCCTGCCCTGCACCAGTGCCAAAAACAGGGATTTTGGTTCAGTTCGTTGCCACAGCTCATTCCTGACCTTGAAATGCAACTCTACTCGAGGACCACTCGCTTGCTTCTGCTGGAGCTTTTGACTACATTGCCTATAATCATCATTAGCAGACACTTAGGCCATTATGAACGAAATGTGCTTGAAAATTTAAAGTTAAGGGGTTTGCAGTCAAGTTAGTTTGGCGGCATTTAAAAATACTGAGTACTGCTATTTATCTAACAATGAGGAGACGCTGTACTTAGTGACTGGATATGTTGTAATCCATGATTAGGGAAAACTTTTAGTCTGCACTTGTAATGGTTGGTGATAAACATAATGAGGTCATGGGGTCAGGGAAAAACCAAACAAAAAAAGAAAACCAATGTAATTTCAGATCGGAGATTACTTTTCTTTAAGAGTGATTGGAGTGTTTTTTTATTTGGAAACTATGAAATCGCATGTTACAAATAAGGCATTAGCATTTTATTTTTGCATGTTAACAGGCCAGGTTACCTCGTTCCCCCCAGTATTCCACATTTTGGGCTCAAATGCTGACTATGACTGTTATTTAATAAAAATATGTTAAACACCAAAGCCAAAATATATTCTATTATTCTGTGAAAAAGTGCAGGAAGCAGACTGGAACAGGGTTGGCAACCTGAATATTCTGGTGCTTTAGAAGGTTGAGAACTAGTATCTGCCATCAGTGAAACTATTCAGGTGACAGCAAGTCATTTTCAATAATGAGTGTTCCGTACAATAATCCATCAGTAGTAAATGTTAATATGTTAATAAATATGAATGCCATGCAGGCACATTTTAAAAAGGTACGCAGCAGAAATGTCAATCGGTGCTAGTTTTAAGTTGCACCAACCTGACAACCCCAAATTTCCTTTTCTCATAAATGATCCATAAAACACTAGGTTGCATTCGTTAAGTCCTTCAGGGTTAAGATATATAACATTTTATACGAGAAAGTGGCCACAAAAAGTGCGGCGTGAGTTCAGAGCTGATTTCAGTTCAGTCAGAACGTCTCGCAATATCGAAATATCGTTTTCAAAAGCAGAACAGGCACAGGAGTGTTTGAAGTTTTTAATGTCAAAGTCAAACTTTTACATGATTCATTATCATACCAAACCATTTGTCGACAGGTCCTCTTCCTCCTCGTCATAACAAATGCAACTAGTTCGTCGTGTAATTACAGGAAAAGGAGCAGCAAAAAACAGAGCGAGCCCCATCAGAAAAGAAAACAAAGAAGAGGAAAAATAAAAATAACCTTTTTTTTTCAACGTTTTTTTCTTAAGTGCAGATTTGAAGACCTTAAGCATGCCATTGTCTGTTATGGTTTCCAGTTGTCTGTTCTACAGTGTACTTTTATCTGTACATGGCTATAAGGGTTACAGCACGAGGGGGATGACAGTTTACATGGTGTCCGCTGAGGTATTTTGCATTGTCTCCATTAGTGGGTGATGGATCTCAGATGTTACACTCCTCTTGTCTGTCTCCCCTCTCTGTTTTGCAGTAGACTGAAACATATCCATGTTTAAACGTGCAGTATATAAAAAAAAAAAAGAGACACACCCCCACAGATTCATGTACAGCGAGTTCCCTTCGATCCGGATTGGAAAGGTTTGAAAGGTGCCATAACGAAAACTGCCATAAAACAGCAGTTTTGAAGAAATATCTTCCACTTTTGAAGAGCCGAGTCTGTGTCAAAGAGTCTCTGTACAAAACTTACAAAACGTTCCTCAAGACCTTTCAGGCATCCAAGGACTTTAGACACAACCTTCTCCCGGAGAACAAGCACGAGCGTCCATCTGTCTCTCATTGGATTTTTGTTTTTTTTTAACCATGTGTCGGATTTTGCTACATCCTCAACTCAGTCCATTAACAACAGAGCTCAGTAAACAGCCATGTTGGGGATTTGGAGATAATGAAGGCTCAAGGAGTCAGTACATCAGTGGGCAGAAAACAAGCTAAAGAGTGTCAGAATGGAAGATATAAATACAAGCCTAAAACGCAGCCTAATTACCGCAGGATAGTAAAGGAAGTCTTCGTTGCACTTGTTGCCGTGTGTTAAGTATCTTTCAGGGACAGTCAAGCAGCAGTAAAGTGGGGGTGGGGTTGTGTGTGTCAGGGTAGTTGCACGTCTTACCTGAGTGTTGCTTTCATTTCTACGCTCTATAAAAGTTGATGAATTAAACTGTGGTAAATGCTTGAAAACCACCTCTCTTCCACTTCAAGTAATCAAAAAAAAACAACAACCCAACAACACACAGAAAACCAAAAAATAGGAAGAGACACACATCCTGGCAATTTCCAGCTACATTCGCCTATCTAGACATTAATAAGATCAGTGCAGATCAAGGGAGGAGAAGAGAGAGGAGAAAAGAAACTCATTAAGACCACAGGGACATCCTAACCCTATTATCCCTATCACGCCACTGAACCACACACTGATGATGGGAATTAAGATGTGCTGGCCTCGATCCACACCCACTCTTCCGCCTGGCGCAGCAGAGTGTGTCTGGAGTCGTGCAGTAGCTGCTGGGAAGGACGAATGTGATGGAGTCTGTTATCTGCGTAGTTCAGCTCAGCAGTATGGGCGTGCTCAGGTCGGCACTGCGTGGTGAAAAGGGTTGTAGTAGATCACACTACATCGTGTACTTTTTTTAGTGTGTAACAGCCTGCGGCAGAGTTCGTGCCAACTCTAGGCTGTGAAAACAGAGAGAAGAAAAAAAAAAGGTTGCCCAAGGTTGCCCCACACTCGCTGCAGAACAGTTGAATCCACTGGCGCCAGTTCCCTCAGCGCCATCGTTATCTCCATTTCCCCATAAGCACACATGTATAGTACAGATGTATCCAAATAGGCGTGTTATCCAAAAAGGCGTGTGGTTTAAAAAAGAGGAAAAAAAGTTAGCATTATCTGTATTTCATGCACAGTCCTTTTTTTCTTTTCTTTTTTTTTTCCCTTACATTTTTTTTTTAATGAGTCCTACTTACAGTATGCAGAATATGTCATATTTCCACATTGTCTAACATTACATACAGTAGATGTCATTGAAATTCTGGTTAATGTAGCCCCCAACACATCAGTAAGAGAGATGAGTAATTATTCAAATATATTTCATGTTTAAATACTGGCTGGAGGGGAACAGGCTAAATGCTACAGCTAATTCAATGAGAGGAAATATGTTAAAAATTATGATAAGAGCACATACACACTTAGTGCATATGAATTGCACATCTTAATGTGGGTTACCACTTCATGTTCTAATGTATGCATGTGTACGTGTATGTGTTTGTATGTGCGTGTGTGTTTTTGTTTCTGAATAATGCAGTTTATTACTATATGTTACACGACAGCCACTGAATCATTTCATAAACTTTGACCCTCTGTTCTTATTTTTTACATGTGTTTGTATGCTTTAAGGCCTGTGTGCGTTCGTGTGTGTTGTGTGCGTGTGTGTGTAAGTATGTGTGGAAAAATACATGAACACTGTTAGGGTTATGTAGGTGATCTCAACACCTCAGTCTGCTCTGAAAACAGCAGCGGAGAGAAAACACTGCTGTCTTATCAAACACACACATATATACATACAGACCTGGTGTAGTGTGTGGCACTGTTGAGAACCTTGGTTTCTGATTGGTTACATTTAATTACTGTAAAAACTCACAATGTTACAGTTTGTTCTTCCGAATCTGTTTTAACAAAGAAAACCTGATTTTTTTTTTTTAATCGTGTAACTGTACAGTGACTGTTGTTGATACTCCTCTTTTTTGTTTTTATTAATACCTCTGACTTATGTTTCCATGAAGTTAATTACAAAGTTTGATTGGTTTGAATTTGATCCAAATAACTCAATCAAAGACCCGTTATCTATTCTCGTCTATTTTGACTGCATAAAACTCAGTGTTTTTTCAGCAGATGGTTCTCCAGTCGAGTCCAAGTCTTATTTGCCGTAGCCGCAGTGGAAGTTTTCTTTGTACTGAGGCATTAATAGCATCAGGATTTACCCAGTCTCAATCTCTCTCTTCTTCACACACACATCCCTCTGTGGCCGTGGGTCAGGCATGCATTGGATTCAGGTAAAAAGGAGAGCAGATGAAGTTGCCTTCCTCCACATGGACATAATAGGATTTTTGCCTGCAGGCAACTTTCAGTTGTATTCAAACAAAGACTTTTTTTTTTTAGAAAGTACTTCTGGTCAGAGCTCTCCAAAGAATCAATCCATGACTTGCTGAAGTTTAAGTGCCTATAAATATTAGTCAGAGTGTAGAAGTTCCAATTTGATATATACTTTTGGAAAACATCTTTACTGACATTTTCAGATTTTTACAGGTTTAAAATACCTTCCAAACTGATGAGTAGCCGGTTAAGTCTTTACCCTCCCTGGTTTTCTTCTCCACAGGGAGTGGTAGGTTGATGATTGCTCCATTGCAAGGCAGTCACAGGTAGACCTCACGGCGTGACAACGTCAGGCAGGACGTGGTCTTGTAGTCCCCTCCTGTCCGCGTCAGTGGTATGACCTCAGGTGGGTTTTGGCCTTCACCTCCTTCCTCCTCTTGTTGGCGCCTTCCGAATCCCGCGCTGCTAAATGTGTCATACGATGCCGAAGTCATCTTGCGGTTCAGAAGGTTACGATTGTGATCGCCCATGTTCCTGTTGCGGTCTCCGCTACCCAGGGTGCCCAGAGGATCCCCATTGGCGATGGGTAATCTTTGACCTTCTCCGGTGATGACCACCCGAGGTTCTGAGCTCCCAGCGCTGCCAGCGCTCTCGCTGTCACTCTCATGTTCGTTTCCACGGAGATTGTTGTTGTCATCTCCAGGAGCAAAGGTGGAGAGCCGTGGGGGGTCGCTGCCGTGGCGTTGGCGCTGGCGGGTCAGTGGGCGGACAGGCATCCAGCAAGTGTCAGAGTGGCCAAACTCATCACACTCCCTGGTACACTTTCCTGTCAGAGCTACGTCTGGCAGCTGTCTGGCATCTGGACACAAGAATGAGGAAAAAAAGGGGGATTTAACGGTTAAACAAAGGAATAACTGAGTAATAAAAAGTGCAGCGAAGTGATGAATATTGGCTGAGGAAGACAAAAGCGAGAAACCTGGGTGGAAAGAAAACGGGGGACAAAGGTAATAAAGGAGAGAACTATATTTGAATAAATCATGAAGGGCCAAAAGTGCTGTGAGAGCAAAATTAAATAGCTGACTTCAAAAGAATGTTTAAAAAAAATCCAGCTGTGCTCAGCGTTGCAAAAAAGGTGAAAGGTGAGGTAAAAGCAGGACGGAGGCCAAAGAGAATACCATTATTAGAAATTAGGATGATATTTAAATTCAATTATTACAAATTGAACCTATTATATCCTATGGATGTTGGTTCAAGAGGTTGGGGAGGCCACCAAAGACCGAGTATTCGTGCGCTGCAGGGTCAAGGGTCAGAGGTTATGGCTATTATCTCGGTAAACCTGCGATTTATGAATCAATACTGACATCATGTCATGTAGGGCAAAGAGTCCTAATGATGATAGATGAGGTAAATGTGACTTCTCCTGTGCACTTGTCACATTCCAGCCGGTTCAGACTGCATGAATACGTCAAAAGTAGAAACTCAAGCATTACAGCCACTCTGTAAAATCCGCTGGGCTTTAATGAAACACACAAATCTAAATATTCCTCTTGCAAACTAATTCCTGTTTTGTTGCTTGCGTGCAGTGAGAAAACGTAAAAGCAAAACAAGCTAGTAATTATAGAGTATAATTATAGCCAATAATTCTCGGGTCATTCAATTATGCTTTTCATCTGACCGTGACAAAAAACTTATTAAACTCCCCTTCCAAATCCGCCAGAATTCACAGGTCGCTGTGAAAGCGGCATTTAACTGGAATCGCATGTATGGTCCCTGAAGTGCCGAGTTACCAAGGTCATAGTGACCTTGATGCCTTACCGCTGCTGTTGCAGCTCTGGTATGGTTGTATAATCTCTACAGTTGGAAGAAAAGAAAAGAAGAAATAAAAAAATAAAATAGAAAACTCCTTTTTTTTGTGCCTTTCACCTTGACAAAGAATCAGTAACAAAAAAAAAGGTAAAAATGCAATTTTGTTGGTGAAAGGAAATATTTGGGCTGTTGACAGGAGGCAAGGCCACCGATAAACCACTGGCACGAAATAGAAAACTGCAACACACCAGGTTGTCTAACGCAGCAACACATACAAGCTTTTATATGGCCATACTGTAGGTGCGATGCATGTGTACACACAGAACCATTCATGGCAGTTCAAGGTTTCAAAAACAAGATTTTTGTGTAATGAGAGTAAGGTTTTCGCAGAATACAATGGGTACGACCTTCAGAGACTGAAAATGGAAGCTTCTCGACCACCATTGCGAATGAGTTAGGTGAATGATATTGGCTGTTTTTGAGTGCGCGTGTGTGTGCGTGCGTGGTTACCATTCTCCACATGCTCCTCCTCCCCCACACTGCCCTCTGGCGTGGTTCTCTCATAGCCCTCCTCAGGCAGGGGTAGAGCTCCCAGCCGCGGCCCCGATGAACTCTTGCTGCTTGGTGTTTCCGAGTCCTCCAAACCACTGTCATAGCAACCGCCGTCCTGAGGTTGGCTCACTACCGAGAAGGTCACCCGGCGAAGGGTCCCCTGCAGGGCAAATACACAAACAATATGGGATTAATCATCCAGGACTTCTAATCTGAGATTCTGAATCTAAGGATTAGGACGATGAGCAGGGGTCTGTAAAGACATATTGAGATTATCTGATCGTGTTTGTCTTGATTACGTGCAAGGCTGCAACAATGAAGGGTAATCAACCAATCGCAGCGGGTTTTCAAACTTTTGGGTTGGGTTTAATCCGGTTTAGATTAATGCTGCTGGACAGGGACGATGTTTACAAACCTTTGGCCTCCCCACAGACATTATTTGCATCTGTAGCACCACTGCTGCAGCTGGAGTTCAGTATAAATTAAATAGATATGAAGATGCTTTGCTTCACTGAAATGTTTATCCTACCGAGCTATCGGTTCACTTTGTTTTTCTATCCTAGTTTACTGAAAGAATAAGAAAGTTCGCTTGCATTTAACTTTTTTGTTTGCACTTTGCAGAGATACTTGACACATTATCCTCAAGAATCCTAGATTATCATGCTTTGTGATCAATAAATCATAACCCCAAAAAAGAAAAAAGGCAGCTAAAAAAAAGCAAAAAAAACCCCAACTCAAACCCCACCTTTAATAAATGTGCTGAACATCTATGTGTTTCAACTGAGGGCCTTGAAATATGAAAAGCATTAAGACAAATCAAAGATATTCAGTTTATCGTGAAAAGTTTACAGAAATGTTGAAGCATATATTTGTTGTTGGCTTATTACTTATAGGAACTAGTAGGGATGGACCAAGAGGAAGCTGGGGAATCTCAAAATGATGAGTGATGGCTCAGTGCCGGATGCTTATTTGACAACAGTTCTGCTACCATTTTGGAGTAAAATACGTCAATGGAAACAGCACAACGTAACGTCTACAGAACGACAGGCAACATGAACAAGAGTCAAAGTGACGCCATTAAGCTCTTCTAAAAGTTGACGCCTTTTTCTGAACACCCTAAACTTCACCCAACACCCAAACCTTCACCCAACACTCTCACTGAACACCCTAACCTTCACCCAACACTCTCACTGAACACCCGAACCATCACCCAACACCCTAACTGAACACCCGAACCATCACCCAATACCCTAACTGAACACCCTAACCATCACCCAATACCGTAACTGAACACCCTAACCATCACCCAACACCCGAACTGAACACCCGAACCATCACCCAATACCCTAACTGAACACCCGAACCATCACCCAATACCCTAACTGAACACCCGAACCATCACCCAATACCCTAACTGAACACCTTAACCATCACCCAATACCCTAACTGAACACCCTAACCATCACCCAATACCGTAACTGAACACCCTAACCATCACCCAACACCCGAACTGAACACCCGAACCATCACCCAATACCCTAACTGAACACCCTAACCATCACCCAACACCCTTACTGAACACCCTAACCTTCACCCAACACCCTAACTGAACACCCTAACCTTCACCCAACACCCTAACTGAACACCTTAACCATCACCCAACACCCTAACTGAACACCCTAACCTTCACCCAACACCCGAACTGAACACCCTAACCTTCACCCTACACCCTAACTGAACACCCTAACCTTCACCCAACACCCTAACCTTCACCCAACACCCTAACCTTCACCCAACACCCTAACTGAACACCTTAACCATCACCCAACACCCTAACTGAACACCCTAACCTTCACCCAACACCCAAACTGAACACCCTAACCTTCACCCTACACCCTAACTGAACACCCTAACCTTCACCCAACACCCCAACCCAACACCCTTACAGAACACTCCAATGAACACCCTAACTTTCACCCAACACCCCAACCCAACACCCTTACAGAACACTCTAATGAGCACCCTAACCTTCACCCAACGTCCTATCTGAAAACCCTCAGCTGATCACCGTAACTGAACGGCACTCACTTACCGCTGCAGTTATCAGAGTTCCGTCCCTGACAGAATATCTGTTTTTAAATGCCCAGACTTTATTTTATCACTCTCTGCTGGTTTCGCACTTTCATTCGCACACCTGATTTTCTTGCCTGCAGGTGAGGTAAATCGTGACTTGTACACGGCTTCGACTGTGTGTGGCTGCTAACATGAATCACTTCATGATGTCCAAAACTCCAGTAAAAGTTAAATATGTATGCTGAGAAGGATTTTCAGTCAAGCAGTTTAACTTAACTTCTCATCTATTTCATAACATCTCAGGAGGGGATTTGACTATTTTTTTAATGTTGGCAACTTTAGGGGGATCTAAATGAAGAGGAAAAACCTTTTATTTGTGCGTTTGAAATGATGATTTTTTTTTTTCCCAGTACCAGGAGGACAAATCTGATCCTGCAGTGTTTCAGGTCACTCACTCAAACTTGAACATCTCTCCTGCTGCGATTTTGACTCCCAAATCAACTCCGTCTAGTTAAGCAAACCAGTTTTCGCTTTAAAAGAGAGGGTGAGCAAGAGAGAAAAAAGACTAATAAGTCCACGCTGAAAGAATATCAAAGAAAGTTAAATGAGTCCCATCTGGCCTCGAGGGATCACTCTGCACCAGGAAGGCCATTTCTACACAACACCCCTCATACCTCTCCTCACACTCTCTTATCTGTGCACAAAATTACAGCCCTTTCAATTTAGATTCGCTTTGAAACACGCGGCGTATAGAGATGAAGTTGTAGAACAGAGAGTGTATAGACACAGACTAAGGTGGAAAAATCTCAGCTCAGAAATGCCACTTCAGGATAATCTGGAGGGAAACTGGTGTGCGACTCGGATGAAAGCACAAGCTGCACTGTTTCTTCTTCTTTTTTCTTGTTTTTTTTTTTTCTTCCAAAAGGCAGAAAATGAAAAGTGAACATTTGAGTATTTCACCTAATGAACAAGATAGACAAGAGTAGAGAGAAAGCACAGCAAAACTAATTAAGCAGTAGGAAGAAATTAACTGAGCACTTGTTTCTTCCACCATTTCCTAACAACGTTTAGATTAGAGGGATGTGAAAGTTACTATGACAGCAGGGACGACTGGCGCAGGCAAAGACTGAGGAAGAGGAAGAGATATTAAAGTCTAATGAAAAAGCAGCAGTTTCTGGATTCTCAGTGGTTTCATCTTAACTCTCCACAGAGAGCAATGTATTTTTAGAACATTAGCTTAGATGAAACAGTCCAACCTCTTTCCCACTCGCCCAGACGGGGGACGATGCCACAGAGCACTGAGGGAAAAAGTGAGTGAAAGCTAATTGTGTGATTTCACCCATTACAAGTTGATTTTTTAGGGGGGGTGGGGGATCAGTTAAGTGTTGACTATTTTTTTCTGTTTCTTGACAGGCTGTCAAAACAGTTCTCTCAAGATCTTAGAAAAGGCCTAACAACATCATGACACTTTCCCCTCATCATCAGAGAATCATTATTCCATGATAATAATCAGTAGGTTATTAGTGGTTTAAACAAGCTCTTCTTGCAATTTTGACTTTCAATCGCTGTTAGGCTAAATCTATCTGTCAGTCTGTCTGTCTGTCTAATTATCTGTCCAAACGCATATGTATATGTCTATATAGATATATAAATATATACAGACACACACATACACGTATATATGTGTATACATATATTTACTTATATATATATGTACATACAATGCTCCTTTTCAGACATGTAGAATGAAGGAATGAATGAATGGAAGAAGTTATTCACTTGCTTTTTTTTTTTTCCAAAAACACTGCAGTTTTGAGTACGTACTAGCTGTAAAGTGACTAGCTGATCACATGACCTGCTCCCCTCTCAGCTCACGCCACACATCTATAGTCATACCTACATCTGTACTCGTGTCTTCCCTAAAATATTTAGCTGCAGCAGAGGCGGCTTGATCTGGGGTGTATCTCAGCAGCACAGAAGGGAATATTAAAGGGATATGACATGATGATCCTCTTACTCTTCCGTGACTACATGTTGCTACTTGATCACGAAGGCGACGCTACGCTACAGGAGGCTACGGTGTAGTTTAGGATTGACGCTTTTATAGCATCTACTTAAGAGAATATCATAGATCAACCTGACAGAATAATGGCACGATGGAGGGAAGAAGAAGCAGATTCGTCTGCTTCTTCAGCACCACAGACAGCGCCTGGGATTGATCGATACGCCAGCACGGTTAAGATACCGATATTTCACAAAGATGATAACTAGCACAAACTTCAGCCAGATAAAGGATCAATGATGACCCCCCCCCCCCCATGCCCAACCCCCAATTTAAATCGCCTCTACACACATATTCCCTCCAGTACTCCAATTAAAGATGAAATATAAAAGGAGGAGTATAGCAGAAGAGGGACTGAGGTTACTTTAATCCTAGTTTTAAGAAATGTTTGTGCCAAAATTTGGATATGATCAGAATTATAGATAAACTCTGCTTACTCCTTAATGGTTTGTTCAGGTTTCCTACCACTACAGTACTCAGTGTTCTTCAAACCCCCAAATTTATCACCACTGGTGGCCACACTCTGTCTTTTACAAAAGAAATCAGTTTTCTAACATTTGAAAACAATGTGTTTTGTCATAACAGGAGTTACAATCTCTCCTAATTTCCTGTTTTTGGAATACGGTTGAAAGTAGAGACAATTATGAAGAATCCTTTGAACTGTGTAAAACTGCGTCTTTTTGTTTTCATCCAGTGTCTTGGAAAATTTTGGACCTCCGTTGCTCAAATGGGCTTTTCAAAGACCTCAAGGGATCTGAAAAAGAGAGATACTCATCCCTGTTACTGCATCAAACTGGGATTAGGATTATGACATGTATGTCAAATTTCCGTCTTGATTGACGGACAAGCAGTGGGTATTGGAGGACAAGTCCAAGATGGTCTGCGTGCATGTGTGTGTGTGTGTGTGTGTGTGTGTATGTGTGTGTGCGTCCTATCACAAAAAAATCTCCAGCCATCTAATTCAATTTCCCCCTAACCCTCTTTCTGGCTGGAGTCGTCCTTTTTTTCAATTCTTTCATCCTGATAATTTCATTGTCTCTTCCTCCATATTTCCCTCCTTCAGCCGATCCTGTGGTTAACCCACCAGTGTAACCCTCCCTCCACTCCCTCTCTTTTTCTCTCTCATCCTCAGTCTCACTTCTTCCGCACCCCTTTCCATCTCTTCTTCTAGCTAGTCAGCTTTATGATGTGGCGATCGATGATGTGTCCTTGACCTCGTTATGAGTCCCTCTCCTCTTCCCCACAGCAGGCTTTATTGACCCATAACTCCTCTACACTTCTTTCTTAACCCCCCACCTCCACCTTTCTCCCCTCTGTCTCTAACTCAAAGACTCATTGATAGAGCTCATATTTTTGGAAGCTTCATTATCATATTATACCGTATACTCCTCATTGCTGCTTGACTTTAGAAAAAAAAAATCACAAATCTAGTTTAAAACTGTCACTCCAGCTACTATTTTATAACAATATGGTCTCATTAAAGCTTTTTTACATCTGATGTCAGAGCTCGTACATTAAATGCATCTTTCGTTGATTCTGCTTTCTCTTAAAAAACAAAACAGCCTCCTCTCCAAACGGTCCTTCATGTTTTCAAACCGGAGCCACAAAGCATAGAGCGTGTATAGCATGCCAACACACACACACACACACACACACACACACACACACACACACACACACACACACACACACACACACACACACACAGGAGCACAGATTAACTGGGTAAGGTCCAGTGTTGCCCATAAATTCACGGCCGATGGAATATTAATTGAGTTTGACGGAGGACATAAAAAACCCTTCCCCTTAATCTGACACGGGCCATTACAGTTCAATACTGACATGGAAGCCACACTCATCTGCAGTGTGAGTGTGTCAGAGTGTGTTCATGCGCGTGTGAGAGTGTTTGTGTAACACAACTGTGCAGCATACAGTCGGTAAGTAATTGTGTTATTTGTAAAGTTATTTCTGGCAGATCTTTGTGACTCAAACAGAGGCATGATGGGTATGAACTCAGAATAAACTTAACCAGCTTACCGTCGTGAAGATGTAGAATGTTCTTAATATAGATTTCATTTCACAGTATGTGTGTGATGCCACACACTTGTGTGTACATATGCTTGTAAGTGAGACTTCACACCTATATGTGGTTTTTTTTTTTAAGGCTGTGTATGAATGTGACAATTTAAAAGCCTGCAAGATGTGTTATATCAGACTGTGAACACACACACACACACACACACACACACACAAAGCTTGACAAACACACAGATACACACACGTTTTTCAAGTGTAAGGATGCCGATGTGTGTGCGTGCGTGCGTGCATGCACAGGTTGGCTCAGTCATCAAGGTAATTAGTGTGTACACCTCCTCACTGTCGGTTCAAAGAGAATTAACGAGCTCTAGTTAATTAACAGTCTCCCTCTCTTCTCGTTACATGTGTCTGCATATTCAACATGTGTGTTTGTGTATGTGCAACATCTGCACATCTTACCGTTTGTGAGAGTGTGTGCACATTTGGCTGTGAGGGTGTGTTTGCGTCTCTGCCCTGCTACACTCTGGACTGCATAATGAATCGACAGGATGTGGCTTATGCATAAACCAAAATTACAAATATGGTTGTAGGATGAGAGTCACATTCCCCTTCGGCTCTCAGCATATTCTCATTTATGTTTGACATCACGGAGGTACGGAGGAGAGCCACTCTGCAATAGCTGGCCCCGATTTATCAGATTGTTAAATAAACAATGCATTGATTACTTCCTCCTTCCATCATAAGATGCACTCCGATGATTCAGTAGAAGCTACGATTAATGCCTAGTAATTTGTTAAATATGGAAGTCTGATGAAGGCTGCAATATTTGAAGATCAATACCCACTGTGATTGCTGTTTTGCTCTTAAAATGATCTTTTGTGGAGTGTCGCCAAATTATTTCTACAGGCGATTTAATTTTAACAGCTCTTCGACTTTTAATTACATTAGAGATTTGATTTCTCTCCTGTTTGCTTTTGTTTATTAAAATCTGCACGATCTGGCAGCAGAAGGTCCCAACTTTTTTTTTTTAGAAAGAATGCAGGATACAAATTCTGTTTGACTGAAACCGCACCAGTAAGTATCAAAGGTGTAACGTGCCCACCCCCCCCCCCCAACCAGCATCCCACTACCTCTTTCTTCTATGAATGTTTACATTTGTAACTGAATAATAAAGAAGCGAGCGAAGGGAGAAAAGACGTTCCTCCACGGAGGTGTGTTGTTGTGTTGAAGCAGGCAGGCGTTGGACATCAATCTAGCAGACACCTGACATCCTGTTCACAGGCATCTGATACTTCTCTAACGTTGACTCAGGGGTGTATGTTTGCGTCCTCATTTCCCTGCTATGGTGTCCTATGCTGCTGGATTCACGTGGACCTGGAGGTCATGTGATCACCGGCAATGTGCCTATCTGCTGGCAGGATATCGAGAAATCTAAATTAGGGGTGAAATTTGATGGAAAGATGGGCACAAATGATTAACTTTGGAGGTGTTCTAGGTCAAACTGTTGCTGTATGTCACAGACAAATATGCATTACATTCATCAAAATCCACGTGAAATGATTGAAAGATTTTATTTTTTTGTCTTCCTGTTGGAAATCCTCCTGATTTTATTTTGGATCGGGGACTTTGAAGTTAGCGGAGTTACGGGATTCTCTCATTGCTTTCTAGCTGTGAAACGAATTTTAAAAAGAATCCCCCCCCCCCCCCAAAAAAAAACCAAAACACATTGTCAGAAGTGAATAAACAAGTATTTTTTTTACACAGTTTATCACAAGCATTCCCACCGTATCAGACGAGCAGATATCTGCTACTCAAATGAAGGTTGTTATTTTGTGTGTGTGAGATAAGTGTTCACATAATCCAATTAATTTACCTCATCTGTCATTGCAGTTTTGCTGATAAACGAACACAGCTAATCAAAAGTCTGTCAGCAAATATCTACAACTGTGGCGTGTGAGGTCACGGTGCACTGTGTTTCCTCAACCTAACACGCTTTTGTTGATTTCGTCAAAATGATCTTTGACTTCCCTCTCTTGTTATTTCATGTTTATGCTGTGGTAACGCTGCCTGCTAATGTGAAAGTGCTAACACTTTGGGAGGGAAATAAGAGTTGGACTGAATATATCAACTCAATTATTGATTTGTTTATTCAAATGTTGAATTGATCAAAGTGCATGGTTGATTTATATTCAAAATGTATTCATGGCTCCATGTAGTTACATTTTTTTAAAATTGCTTCTGTTTTTGTTTAAATGTGTTGCTGTTTGTATTTTCTTCATTTGCTCTAATTCATGTCCAGTGTTTTGTTTTCAAGGGAGAACAGGGTTGGCACATAAAAATACCTCCCACATCCCAAATACCAACCCAGTTTTTGACCACAGAATTCAGAAACATGCACTGTGTTGCCTCCTAACATGGAAGGCACTGATTCGGTTCCCCTGTGCTTCCTCCGGCTCGGTCGGCGCTGTTGGTTTTTTTGGAGGGTTAAGTGCGTCCTGGTTGCTGGGCTAACACATCCGTTGGCTACTCTGGGTGCCTTTGGTGGGGTGTGCGTGTGTGTGTGTGTGTGTGTGTGTGTGTGTGGGGGGGGGGGGCAGTCTGTCTGACTAGTGTTCCCTGGAGCGGTAGAGGGGTGGAACGACGACTGGGACAGCTTGGTAGGGTCAGTTGTAAAGCACGGGCTCAGGTGCAAACTAAAGGCAGCCATCATTTTATCAAAGTCTCCAAGAGTGGGAGGGACACGTGGGACAGAGACAGACAAGGCTTCTACATTCATGCACCACATGAACTGTTGAAGATTCAAGTCTTCACAGCTGAACCTGATTGCTGATTTGGACTCTGACCTGTGAGCCCATTGATCAAGCTGACATGCAGAGACTTGTTTAAGGATCATGTGGTCTTCTTAGAATAGGATCCTCTTCATGTTTCCTGCACTTTCCAAAAGCCTTTCATTGGTGTAGTAAACAGTCTTCACTGGCTGCTTGTATTTTTTTTTTTTTTTTTTGCAGTTTCCCTAAAGGAGATACTCGACTTTGAAGGCTTATAATGGTCTGTCTGTCTTCCTTTGGTAATTGCCTTTTTCTGGCCATTATGATGCAATATAAGACTTCCTGCAGTGAAATAACATCAAAATAATGTTTCAGAGTGTGTAATAACACAGTCTGTTCCAACAGTGCTTTTATATAGACAGATGGCTTCAGCATGTCATCAACAAAACTTGGGACACCTGTAGGGTGTTTGCATCAACTTTTAAGGCTTCATTTACTTCCATTGCTGCAGAAAATTTGTAAACTGTTGAGCCCTGAAAAGGACCTTTTTTATAACTTTGAAATTCAAATTGTTTTTCCGATTGTCGTGGACCTAAACTGGTTTATACCTCGGGCGGTTTACTGATGTCTGGAGTTACTCGTAACAGTTTGATTGGTGAGATTGAACTGGTCTGATTCGACACAAACTGTCCGAACCAGCACTTATTAGTCTTAGGATGTGTCACTCTACAGCTGCAATAATTGCCGACAGCGTCAAGGCGCTAATTCCATTTTGTACTGCATTAGTAACAAGACATATGACAACTTGATTAACGTAATAATACGTTTGTGTAGAACCAGACGAACGGAGCCGCTAGCGTCTGTCTGTGCGGCTGTGAGCAATTTACTGCCGAGATGAAGATTACAGCCAAGGTGAGAGGAGGAGGGAAGACGCCCCTGGAACCAGTTGTGTTACTAGATGTTTTCAGCTTCTTGGGTGTGGTGACACTTGCTCGTTTAGTTCAGTTGAACTGAACTCTGGATTATTTCCCCGTTGGGATGGTTCCTTTGCTGAGTTGTGAACATGGTCTGACCCAACTACTGTGCAAGTGTGTTTCCAAACTACAGCTGGTGGTGTAGATGAAAAAAGAAGAAGACATCATATGCAAAAAACAAAACAAAACAAAACAAAAAGGGAACAGAAATATGCACTAGTCCTCCTGACACAGAACCTTCTTCTTGAATTTACCCTCTGGCTCCCATCCCAGACACATCTGACCAATAAACACAGAGAATGTTCTTCCATGTTTGTAGCAAACATTTGGTTCACATTGATTTGTTTTAAACTGAACCAAAGGGAGAAACGCTCCAAATTTACTAATTCATCAATTTATCAAGCGTGAAAACTCTTAAGAGTTGAAACTAAAACTGCATGAAAACGTAGCAGCGTTCTGAGGTGAAAGGGGTAACGCTTCTCTACTTCTCTCTGTGCTCACTCGCTCACAGTCGTTCCAGAAAAAGCTGCTCCAAATGACACATCTCTCTGTTTCCGTTTAAAGTCAACAGCTCGATTATGAAATAGGGACTGAAACACGGTTTATTGAGACCACATGTTAACCTCTGGCAATCACGAGCTTAGCTGCTGCTCTCAACATGCTGATTTAACTAAAATGTCGTCTGACAAAGAAAGAAAAAAAACAACAACCCATATTTCCGAGACAATAGTTTTCGGCTGTATTTAAATGTGAAATCATCACTGAGAGATAGTTATAAGTGACGGAAGAGCTCACTGGAGCAGAGCTGGTACATGCAGTCTAGAGGTCTGTCAGCTGCTCAGGACTGAATGTTCTGCTCTCTGTCTCTGTCTGACACTCAGTGAACTGAGTAGATAAAGACAGAGGTGTGCCTCCCACTCGCCGGGCACATCTGTCAACTGTCTTCTGCGGAAAGACCAGAACCGAGTCCAGAAATTTGGCAGCGGTGATGTGGATGACGGACGGGGCAGTGATAACTTCCAGTGTAACTATCTAGGGAAGAAAAGCTTTGTGACGTACAACAACCGAGGGGTTAAAAACAAGATGTAGCCCGATCCTTCTTCAGCTTCATAGAAAAGCTCATTTGATTCTAAGAGTGTGGTGTACATGTGTAGTATTTCTCTCCATGCCCCCTGTCGCCACCCCATGAATATTTTTCGAGATCTGTCCCCTGCTTGTTTGATCTTTTTAAAGGACCTTTTTTTTTTTCATATGAAGTGTGAAATTCAGTAATGAAATATCACATGAATATCTTCTATCTCATCTACACAAGCTGGGATGTTAATCTGTATTTGTTAACATTCTGCTTTTTTCATTCCCTCTATTTTATTATCTGGGCCAGTGAGTGAAACAAAGCTAAGCTAACCTTTGACTAAGCAGTTTATCTGCTTCTGGGGTACATTTACTCAAAAGTACAAACTCGGAGGTATTGGCTATAAAATCTTTTTTTCTTTTTTCCTGTTGACTTTTAAGTTATGCATCAAAGGCAGCCAGGGGGAGAAACAATGAATTACGTTGACAGAAAGCATCTCGCAGGGGCTGTGTGAACAGGACAGATGTGTTAACAATTCATTTGACGATGATATATTTACACTAGTTATTTAAATATAGAACCGCTCTAAAACTGTATTCCCGACCTCGTGCCGTTATAGAGTGACGTGTGCGGTGGAGGAATGCAGTTTCCCGAGGCTATACTGAAAAGAGCAAAGGATGTCCTGTTTACACAGTGCAGCCCATTAGGTCAAGCGGGCAGGTAAAGACAAGTGTCAAGAGACCGAGCTGGGAGAGAGAGAGAGAGAGAGAGAGAGAGAGAGAGAGAGAGAGAGAGAGAGAGAGAGAGAGAGAGAGAGAGAGAGAGAGAGAGACAGAGACAGAGACAGAGTGACAGATCATGAATAAAATAAATGAGGTAAATAAACAGAAAAAAGAAAAGGGATAGAAAGAGGCACGTTGGTGTTAATCAACATCGGAAGCAGGATGGAATGTGGAGGAAAAAAGACAAGAGGAGCAAAGGTACAGACTTCAAGCTCTGCATGACCACAGTGGAGTGGAAGAGAAGAGACAAAGACTCCTCTAAAGGGGAGACTGTTGCGGTATTTGCAGAATGCAGGAAATGATTGGGAGCAGGTTGAAACTGAGCCGAGGGAGGGATGAAGCAACAGCGTTTCTTCAGCTGTCTGACTCACAGATGTTGATGAGCTGAGGTGGCTCGTTACACCACAACACACACACACACACAAACACACACGCAAATCCCATGTTGATATTGTGACTCCACACATTGCTCCTGTAGGCACACCTGTTTGTGTGCGCGCACGTACGCACCCACACACACACACACACACACACACGCATGTTGCAGTGGGACCACCTCTGCAGTAAGACTCCCTTCTTCATGTTTCTGCTCTCTATCTTTGTCCCTCTATATTTCACTGCTCAACCTCACAACCACCCTCCCCCTTCACTAATTCTGCTCTTTCTCTGCCTCCTTCCTTTCTTTCACCCTTTCATCCCCCGCTTTCTGCAGCCCACCACCTCACTTCCCCAGCACTTCTCTCGTTCCCCTGTCTCTCTCCATTGCTCCCTCTAGAAGCAGGTGATGTAGAAGGGTGCTCAGCAGTATCTGACTATCAGGCCTGACTCTGTGAGAGGAATGATAATCACTGTGCTGCACTGCAGAGAGAGAAAAAAGAGAGGGAGAGAGGGAGAGACAGGGAGAGAGGGAGGGAGGATAAGGGGGCATGAGGTACAGGGAAAAAGGGGGGCAGTGGAAAAGAGGGGGTAAAAGAAGGTGGGGAGTAGAGCGCATGAGAGAAGTAGAGGAGGAGATTGGGACAAAGAAAAGAAAGAGAAAAAGACCAGAAAGATAGAAAAGAAAGAAAGAAAAAAAGAAATTGAGCACTGTTTTAGTAACATATAGCTCACACAACAACCCTCCAAGCTTCTTCTTTTTCCACCTGCACACACACGAGCACGCGCGCGCGCACACACACACACACACACACACACACCTCCAAGCCACCACAATCGCTTGTAGTACAGCATCCCCGCAGTATGAGGGGGAGCCTGTGCCTTGTGTCTGAGTGCCAGAGAACATTAACTGCAGCAGCGAGGTCATCTGATCGGCACTATGCGGCCCCCCTCTCTCTCTCTCTCTCTCTTTCTCTCCCTCTCTCTACTCTTCTTTACACTGCTGCAGTAGTTCCAGCCCCCCTGTGGTTGCTACTGGAACTACCGCAGCCACACTGTCGGGTTTGCACTGAACAACGTATGAATGTAATTTGCTGAAGCTCGCCATCCATAAATCACTTTCTCTTACTGGGGCCAATTAAAGCCAAAGTGCAGTGAGTGTTTATTTTAATAGCCTTAACTAGTCACTGAGAGCGCGCGCGTGTGTGTGTGTGTGCGTGCGGGTGTGTGTTTTGTAGTTTGTATGAAGGTAAGTAATGTGTAGCTGGACAGGAAGAGAGACCGCTTCAAGGAGTGACGGTCTACTACTGCACTGCCATGCACCAAAGCTTTGTTAGCATCAAGCTGTCCACTCCACAGCACTGAACGTTCTCCCCTTCTCCATCTGGGTTCTCCTCCCTGCAGATACACACTGAAAATCACTGACTCTATTCACTGGGTTCGGGCCTTTGAAACGTTTACCCTTTTGTGTAGCCGTGGTCGTCTATAGGGGGAAAAAACAAAACAGAAACAAAAGCTCATAGAGCGAGATGTGAAGCGAGGCTTACCGGACAAATGCCCATGATTCAGATTAGCTCCTTTTGTTGGTGTGTTTGTGCTCATGATGTTCCACTGCTAGTCCCTAAAACAGTCATCTCTTATAATATCCGTGACAGCAGTCATTGTTAAGAAAGATGCAAACAGAATGGTGCCGTATAACCGGCCTTCTGTGTGCGCGTGAGTGGACACTATACATATGTATGACTTCTATTTAGATGTCATTTGCTGCCCATTCTGTGTGTGTGTGTGTGTGTGTGTGTGTGTGTGTGTGTGTGTGTGTGTGTGCGTGTGGACTAATAGTATGCGTGTTAGGAACAGGCTTTTCCCACACACAGCTATTATCCATTAAGGTTGACCAGAGGAAACTGAACAATGGGCTTCACTGTGGGGGCAAGTGTGTAAGATGGAGTCAAAGTGAGGATGAAGCTGACGATATGGAGTCTTAAACATGCACGCACGCATGCTCACACACACAAACACACACACATACACAAACACACACACACACTCCCTGTTGAGAGTGATTAGGAGTGCTGCTGTGAACAATAGACAGAGTCAATAAAGGACCTCGGAGACATCCGGATACAAGAGCAAGGTCTCTATCCCTCCAGTCTCTGTCTATCTCTCATTCTCTCTACGCCTTCCTCACCATATTCCCTTCTGTTCTCCCTTTTCAGTAGCCCTTTGGTTTGCTTTCCCTCCAACTGCTCTTTCCACTTCGCAAACTATTTCATTTATCATTATCTGACCCTGTCGATCTTATGTTGCCTCTCGGTCTCTCCCATAAACTAAAGTCTCCTTTCTGGTGTTCCTGTCTTTTGTAAAATGGACAGATGGGCTGAGCTGACAGAGACTGACATGGCGGAGAGCCACAACAAACTGAAATCCATCCTGTTAGTTTAGAATCAGCGTCACTCATGTTACAAGGTTAAAGATAGCTTTGCCTAATGTGCTGTCAGATACAAACAAACACCGCATCGGCCTTTCTGAACACACACAATCAGAAAATGTGACGCACTGCAGGAAAAACATACGTTAACTCACACACATGTCCATGTAAACAAGACCTGAAATGGTAATATGCCGTTTCTGGAGATTTTGTGTGTGTGTGTGTGTGTGTGTGTGTGTGCGTGTTTGTGCGTGTGTGAACCCCATCTCAGCCCTCTCACCCCCTGTGACAGACACAGTGCCACAGAAATGTCTTGGGGCGCCTCGTCCAATGTCTTGACAATAGTCTCAGTGTGTGTGAGTGACAGAGAGGGGCTCGGGGACACAGAGGGGGCGTTATACTGAGTAGACAACACGCAAGCACGTACACACACATAAGCAGACACACACACACACACATGCATTAAAGAGGGAAGACAGTGCACTCTTTCTCTCCCACTGCGCAATTTCTCATTCCCTCTCTCCCTGACGCAGGGAGACTCAATCATTCTCACACTCTGTCTTCTTTGACGCAGAGGAAAAAACATAAAACAACTGCTCCCTCTCTCTTCCTCTCTCCCTCTTGCCGTGTGAATGTGTGTGTGTGTGTGAGTGTGTGTGTGCGCGAACGCAGACTGTATAATTAATATGGCTTTCATTTTCTTTGAGCTATGAAGTATGCTTTCGGTATGCAAACAGACCCCTTGCATGCAAGTGTGTGTGTATGAGTGTGTTTGTGTGTATACGTGTGTGTGATTGTGTGTGTTGAGCTTTTCGATACACCAGAGACGAAGTGCAGAGACAGGCCATTGAGCGGAAGGAGAAGGAAGGAGGAGTGTTAATGAGAAAGCAGGGGAGAATTCAACTCGCTCCCATCGATAACCTCACACGCCACTTGAAGCGTGTATGTACCTTGGCTCAAGTTTTGCAATATCCTTTGAAAATTACAGTTCGGCATTAAGAAATTACTTCTGCAGTCGCATCCAGCGGAGTTTCAGAGAGATGAGCCTAATTATTATGTGACTCCCTGGTGTAAAAAAAAAAAGAAAAAGTTTAAAAATGCAAATTCTCTTACTGTTCCTGCACGGAGATAGTTAAGCTGCAGCTGAAACTAATGTTTGTAACATGCAGGTATACGCAGCACCAGTTAGTGTAAATGTACTGCCTTACCACAGCATGCTGATGTTCGTCTACTCCGTTTATAACCAACATCTGGTTCCAGTGTGTTATTTTGAGATAAAAGATTATGTCTTTGAAAAAAACAAACACATCACCGCGATTTGAAACTTTTGTAAGTGACTGATTCGATCATTCGTGCGATGTTGGAAGAATTGGAATGACAAATTTCCAACTAGGAAATTTACACGAGGGTCCTCATAGGTCAAGAAAACAAGTCGGAGATGAATTTGTCACCTGAGTTGCTGAGTTGACGTCATATAAACGTGGCTGACAAAAGCTCATATTTGGATAATGTACGTTTTTTTTAATTAATCCGTGTATTGAACAACACATCATTAATGCTTAGAATGTGTAATGTGGTATCGATGTTAACTGTTGCTTCCTTTATTAGCCATTTTCTGTGTCCCTGTCTCTCCAATTCTGTCTTGTCCATGCCCCCGTCTGTCAATCTCTCACCTACTCTCTCTCTCTCTTTGTCTCAGTCCCTCTCTTTCCTTATCCATCTCTGTCTCTTTCCTTATCCATCTTTGTCGCTGCTCCTGTCTTCCTGCTCTCTTTCCCATTGTCTCTAAAAAAATCAACCCTGGCAAAGTCGGAAAAACTTATTTCTTTTTCTTTGCTCTTCAGTGTCCTGAGAAAAACTCTAAAAAGCTATTAATTTTTAGTTTAAACACACTGAGCATTAAAATACAATTCAATTCAACAGGCAAAAACTGAATAATACATGAACTTTTGCGTATACTGACTGTAAATATACTTTATGTCGCAGCTTCTTTTGAACATTTCTCTGCCCTGCGTGCTGCTTCCAACCACTACTAGCAGGCGTTTGAGCTCAGTGTGGTTGTAGAACTCAAAATTCCATTAATTTTCTCCACAGAGGAGTTGACAGTCTTAATTTTGGGACCATCCGAGGTCGACTCACCACGAGCGAGCAGGTTGTTAAGTAAGCTCCTTGAGTAAACTGGATCTCAGTCTTTGTTCAGAAATACAGATTTTTATTCCGGATCTCATAGAGAACTTACTACACGACCCACAATCCTCAAGTGGAACGGGTTCTGTTTTGGGGAACATTACATTACATTCTGTTCCATTACATCACTTAGCAGACACTCCAAAGCAACTTACTTGCACATTTGTGAGAAGTGGAACCAGCTGTTCACCGTGTTCTTCCTCAGTTAAGACCCCAGAGACGAATTAGTCGCAATGTTTTTTTAGAAGAAGAAATGATAAGACTTTTGTGTGTGTGTGTGTGTGTGGGGGGGGGGGGGTCAAGGCAACTGGCAAGGGTGGAGGTACAAAGGAGGTAAGATGAAGTTTGGTGGTGGTGGGGGTGAAGAATGATGTACAGCTCTGAAGACGAGCACCAGTGTCTGGAACTGACAGTGAAGTGATCAGAGGAGGGGAGCAATCTGCAAGAACTGAACTATTGATGCAGGCCGTTACCATGGAAATACTTTCTGAATTTTTCAGTGTCGACAATTTTGAGTTCGCGATTGTTCGACAGAAACCCGACAGCAGGCTCTTGACTTCCTTTCAGACGAGAACGGTTGAAAACTCTGATATTGTACTTTATATTCACTGTCGTCAGTGTCAAAGTTAGCTAGCGACAACAAAAAAGATCAGCGGCTCACAAACAGCAGTGCGTGTGGAAGACTGGCAGCCACCAGCGTAATGTACATGCCAACATTTGACTGTCAAATTCAACCTGCATTTCTGCCTGCATCTGCTTTGCCTCGCTGCTGCACAGGTCACCGCTGTACTTCACACTGACTCATTTTGAAAGGGCATCATCCAGTCACAAACTCCAAAACCTGAACCAGCACATCAGGAGTGCATCTCGGTACCTCCTGCACCACCCGGCAGCGAACCTGTGCTGCGCCCCTCTGGCTAAACCAGAGGCGCTGATTCTACTGTATGACCATCAAAGATGGGTCATCTAAATGAACGGAGTTTTTGAAAATGACCCCAGTGAAAAAACAAACAAACAATGAATTACTGCTTCTTACTGCTCCGCTGTGAGAGCAAACTGTTGATTTATTTATGTACCAATATCTCAGAAAAATGGATTTTGAGTGATAATACCATTTTTATTAGAATAAGGAGAAATTCCCCAACCGTGGGCAAAGTTAATGTTTCCCTTTATCGAACGGAAGATTCTAAATCACTCAGATAATGTTGTCAAAGGATAGCCGAGACCAAGCCTGCTGATGTATGTCATGTCTGCGTGATTTATGTGAGCTGAAAAGATCAAACATTAAATCAAACCATTTTATAGATGCACTGGCTAATGTCTACAGCAGTCAGGATGTGCTGTGGCTACATGCTCTCCTAAATATCCCTATATCAGACTCACATTCAACATAAAGCCCCATGTGGGATCAGGATCAGGAGGGAGGAATTATTTAACCCGTTTATAACATCACGATAGAGAAATGTCATTTTTTGGGGGGGGGGTTTTAAGTCCAACAAAGACCTTTTTTAAAAATTTCCTGCAGCAGCAACTCAACACAGGCGCGAATATTACACTCAAATCTTTGATATTCAATTAGCAGTTTAGTCAATAAATTTTAAATTCAACGTTTGATCACACTTGAAACCATGCCGCCGTCGCCGCTGCTTTGTGGTCGAGATCTACTGAAAGTGTGGCCAAGCATGGTGAGTGCGCTTGACTTCTGCCTTTTAGAAGTTTCAGGAAACGGGGGGGGGGGAACAAAAACAATCCAGACGAGAGCACGTCGAGGTGAAATAGTGGATTCAACATTCTTTTTTTTTTTTTTTGATGGAAGGCTCCCTGCATCGGCTCTGTTGGATTTAAAAGCAGCGGCGTCAGCAAAGGCCGGCATTAAGAAACACTCTCGCAAATCAAATTCTAATCAAAGCTTGTTCTTTTTAACTGCCGTGAAAGCTTTCATGTTAACACGACACCGCGACCAAAGCTCCATTCACGCTTTTAAAAAGAGTGACCGGTCAATGAGTACGAGCGCGCGCGTGTGTGTGCGTGTGTGCGTAACAATAGCCCATATCTCTATCAACACACTCTATCCTTGCTTCTAATCTTACCGGTGATACTGTGTGTGACACTCACAGTCATGCATAAATTGTTTGTGATCCTGCACTGTACTTGTGTACAGGGGTGCATATATTTTCTCAGCCATCTCAGGTTGTCGGCTCAGATGTGAGATTTCTTTTATCCAGCCAATTAGAGGTTGCCATTTCATCCCCATGGAAACCTGTTTGGGTCCTTAATTGGTGGATATATTTGCATGACTTTGATTACAATTTTTTGTGCTCGTGCTTGTGTGTTTATATATAAATATGTATACAGATATATATCTTTGGTTCCGAGTGATGTTCAATAAGTGTTGTTTAGTTCGTGTCGCTTTCATTTCCCTTTTTTCTTTCCCTTTCTTTAAGGCTGTGCGTTCGCTTTCTTCATAATGTCTCTGTATTTGTGAAAATAGGAGAACAGAGTCTTTTAAATAATGCACGTCTGATTTGTACCTGAGAATCGTCGACCCATTAAGAACCAGCTTTACTGTAATGCTGCGAAATTACTGTGCTGAATTGGGGCCAATGAGAGTTCAGTTGGATTCATCAGCATTTTGTTTCTGTTGTTGTTTTGGGCGAAGGATTGCCTGCATGGTGAGAAAATCATGTTATCTACACTCTGGACGCTGGTAGTTTTGCAATGTCCATGGGAGAGGGAGTTAAAAGTGATGTGGTGAGAAAGTGTGATTATGTAGTCTGAGTGTGTGGTTGTGTGTGTGTGTGTGTGTGTGTGTGTGTGTGTCAAACAGGTCAAACTATTGTAATGCGTGTGTTTAAAGGTGCCGGGAAGATTTCTCTCCAATCGGCCGGCTATTTCTTGCGGTTTCAGCTTTACCTGTCCTTGTAAGGTGGGCGTCTCTTATCTGACCTACCTCTGATATGAAGAGGGGAAGTGGGGTTGAACAGGAGTACGAAATATTAAAAAAAACAAAAAACAAAACACACACCCAGAAATTCATGCTCAGATACATCAAGAGAGAGGTTTGGGTCAGTGGTATAATATGGAGCATCGCTACAGGCACAGGCCTGCCTACTCAGATTTATGTAACTTCAATAACGCAGGTAGAAAGCTCTCACTCTGTCACACACACGCACGCACGCACGCACGCACGCACACACACACACACACACACACACACACACAAACTGGGCTGGTCCCACTCAAGAAGTGAAGCTCCCTCCCCTCCCTAACCTTAGACCCATATACCTCATTTCTATCTTTTCATTCCATCTCGTCCTCCTCTACACTCCCTCCACGGGCTTCTCACCCCTGGGCAAAACCCAAGAAAGTATTCTCATTTTGTAGCTTCACATCTCCTTCTACCACCCATTCAAGCATCTCCCTTTCTCCCAGTCCCCTTATTTCCTCGTCTCTTAGCCCCCTCCCTCCTTCCATCCCTCCCCACCATCCTCTTCCCTCTAAGCCTGACCAGGAATTTCTTCTCCTCTCTTCAACTCATTTTTCTCTCCTCTCCCCCCCTTCACTCTTCCTCTATCTCCATCTTGATCTTCAGATTTATCTATCTTCCACTAACAATTCTAAAACAGATGGCTACACTTAGCCCAAGGCAAAAACATTGGCTTTGGACTACAGCTCTTCCATGGCCAGTCTTTCACACATGCACAAGATCTAATAAGCTGATATCCGGTGAGATATGTGCTGTGATTTGCCAGTAGCAAAAATGCATAAACCATATTACACAGTACAGATATTCACACCTAAGGCTTGTTCCTTGGAAGCACGCTTAATCTTATACAAAATGAAAAGTAAAGTTAAAAGCTGTCGTTAACTGGAGTCTAAAAACAGAAAGGGGGGAGTAGTTATGCGCTATTTGCAAAGTGTAAATATACTATGAAGTGTTATTAAAAAACAACAACTTTGGAACCTTAAAAAAAAAAAACACTTTTAAAAGATGGATCCAGATGGAGAGTGATGAAAAGAGATGAAACCACTTAGGGAGAACAGAGAGATCAATCAGAGGGAAGACAGATGGAACAGGTTGTGCCTGCGTGTGAGTGTGTGTGTGTGTGTGTGTGTGTGTGTGTGTGTGTGTGTGTGTGTGTGTGTGTGTGTGTTTGTGTGTAAGGGTGGGACACACATTGGGAATGGAGGGTTGGAAGGATACACTTTTTTATTGGATGAGTTACAGAGTACTGAGTTGACAGGCTGACAGGGTCTATGGCACACTGAGTCATTCAGTGTACTTAAAAAAAGATTTTTATTCTTAGTTTTGTAACTTTAACTTTCCCAAACAGACAATCTGATAAAACAGTCACATCGATTGGCCAGGATTGGAAAGATGGGACATTTTTGGGGCAGTTTTTACCTTTAAAGCTCATTTTTTCTTGATTCTTTATCAAATCACTTCCAGCATTTGTGTGTCCAACAGTGTGCAGAATTATCCTGATTTGTTCAGTTGGCTGGATTGATTCAAGTATCTGAGGAAATATTGAGAGAGGCAGAGAGACGCAGCTGGAGGGAGATGACAACCGACCTTCAAGTGTGTGTCCGCTTTGAACAAGGATACACAACCCCGTAAATGTGTTAAGGGAAGCATCTCCCACCCCTGTTTGTTTAAACTCAGTGCGTTAAGACCCAACGACTGTATATTCTTTAGAGTTTTAACAGTTAATCATTAACTATTTTGGAAATTTTCAATATTAGTCTTTTCTCAATCAAAAAGTCTGAATTTGGGAGTGTTGGATGATAAGAAAAGAAGAAATATGAACAAATCACTTGGGGCTCTGGGCAAATGTTTCATTCATTTTCAGGTTTTCATCAGATTAAGTGATTAATAGCGAGAAATGTTCAGCAAATCAATTGCGACAGTGATGAAAATATTCAGTAGTCGCAGCCCTCCATGCTCTCAGCTCACTGTTGGTAAGATTTAGCTGAAAGTATTCAAAGAGTAGAAAGCCCTCGCTATATTCCTCCGCCAAATAAACTACACGGACACAGATTATGAATATCACCAGAATTCAAATAATTGTCTTCAATTTTCTTCCCATCTGCCAAATCCAATCCAATCCAATCCAATCCAAATATGCTCCTACTTTTTTGAGATATTGGCCCTGATATCAAAAAGAAATCACAAATATTAAGATTATTTCCAGAATAATCACACCAGTATATGACATAATAATAATAATAATAATAATAATAATAATAATAATAATAATAAAACTAACTTTAACAGCTATATCCTGTTGGTGGCCCAGAACAGTCTCCAGGATTCAGGACATTTCTTTCTCGTAAAATGATGTGTCATTTCATAAAATTCCATCCAAATGAGCCCATTAGTTTTTGAGATTTCCTGGTGACAAACTATTTAACAATTTACAGGCAGAAAAAAAAGCTAAATTGAATCCAGCGTGCACAGGCTTCAAGTTCAAATCCTATCTCTGGGCTCAAGAGTTATTAAAAAGCTGAATACTCAACAGTGATCTCCTTCTGATGGTGCAACCACAACCATCAGATTAATTCACATGCTGCCCACTGAGCGTCAATGTCACGCAACGTCCACTGGCAGAGGTACAAGAGAATTTCACCTCAATTTCAACTAATTCACTTTGACCCCTCCTGACACGAGTTCCATTCGATTTGAATTATTCAATCGGGCTGAGCTCGGGCTTAGTCAAATTCAGTTTAATTCAAAATCTATTCACGTCAATGGAATTCAAACCAACTCAATACCACTTAATGCACTGAGGATTCTTTTGTGTAGGTGGATAAAACCAGTCTCAGGCCCACTAAGCTGCCTGGAATCCCTGTCCGGTGTGAAAAGAGTGCCTTTGTCTGGCGATATTGGATAATATTGCTCAGCCCACAGACAGCCATTAAGGTAATGCTGTAAGGCAGATGAGCTGAATGCGGAGCTATACAACAAGTCGTGAAGAAACAAATAAAAGGAAGCATCTCAGTGAAGGTTTCGCTATATAGGTCTTTGTGTGTGTGTGTGTGTGTGCGTGTGCGTGTGTGTCAGGGAGTTAAGAGAGAGTGTGTTTCAAAGCCTCCACAGATGTGTGTGTGATTCTAGGAGACAGAGTGTGCCTGGGATGGTGTATGTGATTCAATCCAGAGGGAACGGAAGAAGAAACTGATGTAAGAGCTGGAAAACTTTTCTCCTCTCGTTCCGTGTGTCATCCCATTCTCATCCGAGTTTGTCTGCTCGCGGTGAAAAGTGTATATGCATAAGGATCTGTGAGCGTGCGTAATTATGTGCTATTATGTACACATAAGAGCATGTTTCACCGGGAATGTCGGAACGTGTTACAATCACACATCTGACGCTGCCTGCCTGCTGTGTTTGTCCCTGCCTCAGCTTGTCTGTACGTGTATGTGTGGGAATGACATTCCCACATTCCTGCCATTTCAGAGATTGAAACAAAGGCTGAAGGGAGGAGTTGTTAACACAGTAACATTATCAGCTGAACAGCTCGTCTGGATTATCTCGTGTGGTAAACAGCCAAGACAGACAGGGGACTTCCAATCACATTCCAGCCCTGGCTGACCTTGATGTGTGAAGAAACAGACAATTTCTCTCTTTCTCTCCCTGTCTCTGCCTCCTGCAATCTCGCTCCCTCTGAATCTCTCTCTCTCTCCTCCGCTTTGTCTCGCTGTCTTCGTCCTGCTGTCCTGAGCGCACGCAAAGAAAGAACACAACACAAATATCATTGATTTTAATATATCTGGGGGGACTTTTTTTTTCTTGTTCCTCTTATAACCTCAACCCCCACCTTAGAGCGTCCCCTCGCCGTAACGTCCTTCTGATCAGGATCCAAAAATGTTAAAAGGAGAAATGAGGAGTTAAATCCCCCCCCCCCCCGCCCCCACCCCCAAATGTAGCGAAAACAGCACAGCGGTTGCTCTCATCAGTTTATAAAGTGGATTTGTTTAGAACCACGACACTTTGTGCAAACAGAAGGCTTTTGCCAACATTCACAGTCCCCAAAAAAAAAACACACACAAAAAAACCAATCAATGTTCTTACTAAACAACGAGCCTGCTTCCAAGTGAGGTTTTGGTTCATTTGTGACATGAATGCAAAGTGGACTCACCGCAGGACGCTTTGGGTATATGATATCAGTCTGAGTTAAACCAGAACAAAAGCTCTTAGATGCACTATAGGATCTGCTGGGTGATGGTCTCGTCTGCCTATGTGGGTCATACAGAGTCATATGCATTAAATTGACAGATTGTCTGTAATGCTGATGGATAATAAAAGTAAACAATCTAATCCTTTGGGGATATTTCATTAAATACTGACACTAGCGCAGCAATAACTTCAAGTTTGGATGCTTCGATTCTTACACTATCAGGTCTTTACAACATGATCTCATCAACAGGTTGTTAATTCAAACAGAAAACACAATTCCCACTGCTGCACTTGACCTTCAACTGGGCTGACTAGATACTTCGTTACAGTGTGTTTCTGTGTATACACCTCGCTGCTACAAAAAGGAAATATTCATCTGCAATCACAAAGATACAAAAAATATATACCTAAAGATATGAGATGGGAAAAATGAGGACTCTGAAGTTCATGGAACGGCACCTTTCCATTCAGCTCATTTCAGCCTGCTGGGAGTTCTTAAACCACTCAAATTGTCCTGTTAATTAAGTTTTTTCCCACTGTTCTTGTAGCCAATCCAGTTGAATTCATCATTCAATTTCCACATGTAGACAGACAACCATTCACACTCACAGTCACACCTACAGTCAATTTAGAGTATCAATCAGCCTCGTCCCCTCTTGATGTCTTTGGACTGTGGGAGGAAGCTGGAGTACCAGAGAGAACCCACACAGGAACAGGGAGAACATGGAGACTCCACACAGAAAGATCCTGTGATGGAGCCGGGACTCAAACCCAGAACCTTCTTGCTGTGAGGCAACAGTGCTGACCACTGCACCACCGTGCAGCCCCAACCATTCAATTTTCGACAAGTTGTACGAAATTCTTATAGGAAACTCAATTCTGATAGTTTATTTTAGAAGTGTAGCAGGCTAGTAGTGTATTTTTTTCACATATTTACAGCCAACTCCATCCATCTCGTGTTGATTTATTGTGTTGGGGTTTGAGTCGCAATAAATTTTTGGCACAAAAATGTTTACTGCCACTGAATCCCAGCTGTCAACTGATAGCAGGATCAACCCTGAAAATAACATATGGGACGACCCCTAATTGACACGACTACATGATCAGTTAAAAAGTCCAAGCGGAAGCTTGAATAATTCATGGCTGGAGACGGACGAGTTCCACCTGCTTTTACTCATAACCAACTATTACTTTGAGGCCAGCGGACAGGATGACTAAAGACCTGTGCGTGGTCTGAAGAAAAGATTTTGTTGTGTTTGCTCATGTGGTGCCACACAGCAACACAGGGTTAACAGTCTACCAAAACTGTCCAGTGAACCCAGTGACCATCAGTCAATACGCTTTACAAAACTTGGAAAGGTTCAGTGTGAAAAAGTGCTGTTACGAGCAAATGATGGGAGTTTTTCTGGTTTTTTTTTAAATCTTAATTAAGGCCAGTGGAAGTGATCTGCATCTTTGGAGCTGGGATATTCAGCTGTGAGGTATCTGTATGATCTGGGTCAAGTGCAAAATCAATATTTACAAGGTAAACACGTGTTCTCTCTCCACAGTGAGCCATCGAACACAATGTCTCCTTCTTACCCCTGAAATGTTTGAACCTTTTTCAAACCCCTTTCATCACCTATACCCCTCACACTTATCTCACCGTGTGACTCATGTTTCCTTCCTGATGCCCACTGACTCACCTCACCTCACCCCCCCCCCCCCCCCCCTCCCCTGCTCTCGCTCTTTGTCTCCAGGTCAGTAGATCAGTTTTCAGTCCGGCTCTTTAGGTGATCTCCACTCTGGTTACCTCGTCCTCCTCACCTCTCCCTTACTCCCGCCTCCTCACCTCCATGAGCATATGGCAGCCTGCATGGCCTGAACTTGCTGTGACTTCCAATAAATACATCATGTGTTGGTATCATCATGACAGGGGTTACAGGTCGGTTACAGAGTGTGTGTGTGTGTGTGTGTGTGTGTGTGAGACTAACAGTGACTGTGAGGGAGGGGGCTGCGTGCATGATTCTGTTTGTTTATGGTTGACGGTACCTTCACCCCTATGACCCTAATGCATGCATCACAGGAGGCGTATGTTGTGAGGATGCGTGCCTGAGTCTGTATTGGGGGGGCGGGCGGCGGCGGCGGTGTGAGTCTATGACAGACGCTCATCATATTTAATCCTGAAGGGATTTCGTTGAAATGAAAAGCTGCTTTTCAATTTTATAATCCAGTAGACCTAATCGCTTCACCCACATCCGTCCATACAGTCCAATTAGATGAACAAGCCTGGCCGGATTAGTCCTATTCACCACAAACTCATCTCAGTAGCCTGTCCTGGCTGTGTCCAAACACTGGTGCACATCTTCATGAAGTCCAGAACCGACTTTGCTTGAAGAAAAAGAAAAAAGAAGTGCAGAACTACAACTGTCAACTCACAGGTTTCTACTGCAGTCTTGGCCTTGTTAACAGGACATTGATTAGACTTTGGATGTCTGTGTGTGTGTGTGTGTGTGTGTGTGTGTGTGTGTGTGTGTGTGTGTGTGTAAGAGTGTGTGGTTCGATACAGCCTTTGTGGCATTGCACTCTCACCCGCCCCCACACCCAGCTTGGTCCAGAGAGACAGAAAGTGCTCACTGCAGTAAAAGAAGAAGTCGCACTAGTAAAAACGCTGAGTCAATTTATTCTCAGAGGTCAGCGTGGCACATGGAAGATGCTACGGTAGCAGCGGTGGGGTCTTTAGATTTATGCCCACGCAAAAGGCAAATAAAGTGGGTGAGAAGATTTAAAAATAAATAAATAAATAACAGAACAGAGGGTGAAAGGTAAAGAGGACAGTGCTGCGCTACAGGGCTCATCAAGGGTAAGTTATAACAGCGCAAAAGATAAAAACAAGACAAAACATAAATGGCTCCCATGACCTTGCTTTTTAGTTAATTGAGGCCATTAGACAAGAAAAACAGTTTTATGGCGGTGTGTATATCGTGCATATGTCTGTGTGTGGTAGTGGTAAGAGGGTAAAACCAGGCCACTTTGCCCATATTGACTGCAGTGCCATGTGACTGCTGTGATCATTAATGTGTCCTGATGCCAACGGGTATCCTGATGACCCACATCTCAGCAGTCCACTCTAACTCTTTGGCTGCCACCCAACCCAGATCTCTCTCTCTCTCTCTCTCTCTCTCTCTCTCTCCCCCTCCCCTAACTTAAAGGCATGTAAAACAACTCCTACGTTTCTTTACACTTTCCCCATTTACCTTTTGGGTTTTTTTTCTGAAATGATTCAGACCAAAGCAGCTGTGAAGTACAGAAACCTTTCCCGAAATGTTTGGTCTAATTTCAAAATGTGATATTTGACAACTGATTTTTGATAAGGACAAAAAAAAAAAAAAAAAAAAAAAAAAAAAAAAGATGTTAATAATTCATAAATTGAAGGTATTATGAAAAGATATTTGGCGTCAATGCTACATGGATATATTGGCAGTAGAATGTAAAAATGACAGAAGATACCCCGTCCTTTGATCACCACTGAGCAATCTCTCTCTCCTCCTTTTGTTTCCTCTCGTCTGAGTCATTCTTTTCCATCCCCCTCCTCCCCACACAAATTCTCTTTTTTATTGGCTTGAGCTGCCTTTTTCTTTATCACCAACCCTCTCTCTTGGACATATTCTTACCTCCTTCTTTCCCTCTAGATAACCTCTATCTCTCAACACTCTCTCTGTTATACAACCCTTGCATCTTCTTTTTTTCCCCGTTTTACTTGCTTTTACTCTCTTCTCATGTTCACTTTTGTACTTATTTACGCCAACCGATACAAGATATCCTTTCTCTTCCATTTCCTTAAAGTTCCCTAAGTGCACACTTGGACTTAGACTTAAGTTACCTCCTCGTATCAGCCGAATAGTCAAAGTCAGTCCATAAAGTGAGGATGTTGTATTAGGCCTTCTTTGAATAATGGCGAGAAAAAATGGCTATTGCAGAACATTATGATGTCACAGTGAAGTTGACCTTGGACATTACATTTTTATCACTTTATCGTTTGATCCTATTTTGTGACATTTTTGTCATAATCAGCAAATTAATTCTTGACTTACGGCAACGAACGGTGAGATTAACCTTGACCTTTCATTAACACATCCTAATCAGTTCATCCTCCAGTCCGAGCGGATGCGCTGAATTTCGAGGGAGACATTATGTTCTGGAGAGTCGATCAGATGGATGGAAGACATCATTTCACAAGTGGGAGACTGACTGAGCTGCTTTACCATCTTCTCTGGCGCAATATCGCCTCTCATACACGACACTCAATTCTTATTACTCGCCTTTTTTCAATATGTTTTTTCCCATTTTGGAGCTCCCTTGTTGGTCTGATGGTGTGCTGACTTCAGATGAACAGTTTTGAGAGTTTTCACTGACCCAGTAAAGGAGCTTTGAAATTCAAAGTTCCTACCCCCATCTCGTTTACTCCATCTTCCTCCCTCCAAACCTCCTACAATTCTCTCCCACTCCTGATCTACTGCTACTCCAAATTCTGTCAGCGCCCCAGTTCCTGCGTTTGGCACATACTCACCACCTTTTACTCCCTGAGTCTATCTCTCACTTGCATTCACATATGAAATGCATATGCCTCAATGGATTAAGTAGTCCCTGAAGCACAATGACAGACACCCACCAACACAAACCTGCTCATGTCACTGTTTGTGTTAACAAATTCCGACACGTACACGAACACCGTCACACACGAGCACCCAAAGTCTTAGACGTACACCCACACACATATAGAGCTGTGTATAAAACTATTAGGTATGTAATATTTTGGGGCCGGTTTGATGTGTGTGGGGGGGGGGGGGTACAATCCACTGCAGCAGAAGAGTTAATTACCCCACGCGATCAATAATTCATTGTGCTGTCAGTTTGTGTGTCTGTGCGTCTCCATATGTGTGCTGGCATGTTTTGAGAGCACGTAAGCACGAAGACCAAACTCTCCCAGTAAGCATTTTCTTTCCCTGGGAACGACAGATTAAGAGGATTGACTCCGTAATGGATTAACCTCAGGAGTGTGTGTGCGTATGCGTGCGTGTTCATGCATGTGTGCGTTGAGCAGGATCAGTGAGCCCATGTATGAATTGATTAGCCTAAGAAGCTCCTCTCGTTCCCTTTTAATGACCACATCAGCACTTTTTCGCCACGGGGAGGATAAAAGTAGAACTGTCCATCAAGGAAATGAGACACCGCCCCTTTAAGAAGGGTTAGCTGTCACTCAAACATCAGTCTTAGCAGCACTCCCCATGGACTAGCTAGACCCTGCTGTGTCAGTGTGTCTGCGATGATAGATGGTGCCAGTGTGTGTGTGTGTGTGTGTGTGTGTTGGTGTGTGTGTGAAAAGATGGGTGACTGACCGTCTCCATGCAGTATTTATTTGTCAGCAGGACTTCAGCTTTTAAACGAAGCTTCCTGAGCAAACATAAAAGTCACTGTGGCTTTTATCTACGCAACTGATCTTGCTGACGGTTAAAACATACAAATTGAGGAAAAAATAACAGCTGGAAAAAAGAAATTGAAAGACAAACTGACCAATTACTCTGGTGGAAAAGAACAGCTATATTCACCCACTCCCTCTGTGCCCTTCATGTAACTGAACCCCTCAGGGGGGTATTCTTCACCCGTGCATACATCTTAATAGCAAATCATAAATTCATATATTGTAAAGTTACAGTTGGGGGCGAATTATGTCCCTTGCAATAGATTGGACTAAAAAGAAGCCTGATGCCTGACATGGAGCGCGCACACACACACACACACACACACATACACACACACTGGCAGCAGGGTACCGTCACAGTGCTCACAGGCTTAGGATGCTGACAAAGGCATACGGGTGTGCGTGCATGCCAGCGCACACACTGACATCTATTTTGTGGAGATAAAATGGTGTTTAGATGTTCGCTGCGGGGAGTACGGTACAGTATGTTGTCAGCAGATGTGTGAATAAGAAGACATGAAGCCGGGGAGGAGAAGGCAGAGATCAGGAGGCAGAGCGCGGACAAAGAGCAAGACAGGGAGTCAGGGAGAACTGACTCAATGAGTGACTTTCAGGAATAGTGTCAGGAAAAAATTTGGAGAAAAAAATCGTAGGCCCTTTTCAAGTTGTGAAGCCAGTTTCTTCCCAGAGCTCCTACCTGTTTGCTGTACTTGTTCCCGGTCTGGCAGCCATACTCTGAGCATTGGTCAGATCCCAGAGACATGGCATCAGCATTGCCACTGCCCCCACTACTGCTGCTGCTGGAGCCGGTACTCCCCACACAACCTCCACTGCCCACGAAGGTATTGGAGGGAGGCAGCTCCTGGACTGCCTGGTGCTTCTTCCCCTCAGCTGGAGGAGAGTGGGGCTGAAGATTGACGGCAGGGAGAGGTGAACTGGATTTATAGTGCCTGGCAAGATCTGGGCTTGACTGATGCCTCCTGCCGCCACCCATCCGTGGGCTGCCAGGGTCACCGTCCACAGCACAGTAGCGAGCTGCCAGGCGCTCGCTAGCACTGCTTATATCCTCCTCCTCATCATCATTGGCGTGGCGACGAAGCCCATTTACTGTGACAATACCACTGTAAAGTGATCTGTCTGACTTTCCTCCTCCAGCTGCTGCACTGCTGCCACCTCCATTGCGTTTGTCCCGTCGAGGCTTGCGCCCACGGTCTGATCCGCCGCCACGGCCAGCTTGTGGTTGAGCCCCTGGAGGGCTGAAGAAATCTTCCTCCGGCTCCTTCTTCCCAGCCTCATAACCATTCTTGCCTTGAGCTCCGCACTGCCGAGCCGTGACGACAAGGAGAATGACCAGGATGACCGCTGCAGCTCCTGCTAGGACACCGATAGCTACACTGAGGCGCTGCTTCCCTAATGCACGCTCACTGTCTGGATCCCCTGCGATGTCCAGAGACAGTGGAGCCATCAGGCTTCGGGCCACCTGGGGTGAAGGAAGAGAAGAAGAGAAAGAGAGAGGAAAAAGAAGATGCAAGTTTAAAACACAAAGTTGAAACCATCAATGTGAAAAACGTCTTAAACAGCAACTATAAAGGTTGACACAGTGGGTGTGAGACATCAGAGAGACATGAAACAGCATCTTCAACTTAATTAAACCCATCACTGTGTTTTAGTGGGACAGCTTTTCCATTATTCCCTGACACATAGTGTGTCACTAAATATATAATTGCTCTTGCTTCACAGTTGCAGTATTTCAAGTTGTATCTTGAATTCTCTACTTGTGTGCATCATCTGCACTTTACGGGAATTTCTTTGGGCTGTGCTGAGTAAAGCTGTTTGTAAGAAGAAAAGGAATATGTAGATGGCAAGAAGCTGAAAAGTGAAAGAAAGAGTTAATAGACGGTAAATAAAAGTAATTGTACGTGTGTTGAGCGGCCTGAGGATGATGTTCTGTTGTGACATTTGATTCATTACTTTTGAGGTATTTACAGAGCGTAACATTTCCCAAACCACATCTGGGCTAACCTTACTCTTAACCTTACAGAGATACTTAAGTTCAAATAGTGTATATTTCTTTTCATATATTCACCAATAGGTCTTTGTTAAATTGCTTCTTTTTGACTCCAAAATGCAGGAAGATCCAGCCATGTACATTTAGCTTGACGTCAATGCCGCCATGCTTACCAACCGTTAACAACAGCAAAACTATATTGTCTTGTATAATCCATGTCCTCTTTATTCAGCTGTATGCTCAGTATTCCACATACACTTTGACTTGAGCTAAAAAACAGAAAACTGTCCCCCAGTGGTTCGGCACTCCAGAGATCGAGCGCAGACGACAGCAACTTAGTCGGTTCAACTGAATGCGCCAGCTGGTCATGATTGGTGCTATGAACGAGTGTCAAACTGAGAAAGAAGTGATGCAGCAGTGAGAAACAGTCTTTGTCTTTGTCAAGACAGCTATTAGTGAGTACTTCTGACGCAAAACACACGTTTCACTTTAGCTACGGACCTTAAAATCAGTATTTTCCCAAATGGGGACAGTTTTTGTCCTAACTGATCGTTTTCTACCCAATTTACCACCCTCAAGTGTTTTTTTTGGGTCCCTGAAAGTGTCTTAAATCACCTACAGACACACACACACACACACACACACACACACACACACACACACACACACACACACACACACACATACAGCGTTAGTACACTCCTAAAAAGATCATCACAAGAAAGTGAGGTTATGCTGAAGCACAACAGAGCCACTACTTGTTATGGAGCTTGGCTTGATGGGAGACAACAAAGCTTGAGAGTTCTGGACGTCTGGTCATGAATCTAAATAAAACGAATCAATAGGAATCAATCAATGTTGGGAAATCATTATGCAGAGACAACATGTAAAGCAGAAACACACAGGTGCAAACCCACACTAATATGTATGCATGCACTTGTGCGACTCTATGCAGAGTGTAAGCTATCTGTTAGTTAGACAACTCATTATGTTGCCCTGACACCTCGTCTCTGAGCTCATATGACAATTTCTTTGCCCTGTCAAGGCTGGAAATTATATACTCAAGTAATCCCAGCTAAGTTCTGGATGGCAGGTAATAAGGCTTGCAGGAAGGAGTCGGAGAAAAACCGAGGATGAGGGTGAGAGGGTACCCCATGGTTTGCGGTAACCAAATAAAATGACTACAGCCTGCAGTATTGATAACTCTGCAGCGGATGCCACTCACACAACCGCACTGCCTAACTTTCTTATTATACTGTGCTAGGCCTATTAGGCTTACTTATATACAGCAACATTATTCACTCCAACTTCCTGTTACCCCCCCTAGCAAAGAAGGGTTAAGTTTCATTGTTTTTAGTGAGTTGTGTTGGTTCTACTCCATTATTCTCTTTCCACTGCAGAGGGCATCTCCGCCAGGCTCCGCTCTCCCCTCATCCCTATTGTTCTTCTTTTGCCTGCAGTATTCCTTTCCATTTCCATTCTGCTGGGCATCTCTCTGGCAAAGTGCACCCCTGCACTGCTGCTGTATTGTTTGTGAAAAGGACTGAGACTATAGCGGTGCACTGCCATACGTACAAACATGTAGCGCTGTGCACAAGCCACGTGTCTTGTGTTTGAGAGTGTATGCCCTTAAATAGAGAATGTATGGTATAAAGTTAGGAGTCAACTCCATGCGTGTGTGAAGGCAACATCTGAGGGGAAGCTCATCCAAACTCAGGCCGGTATGAAGTTTGTTTATATGAGCATGGAACATTTCAGCTTTCAGGAGGATAAGGGCAGCAGCCACCTCTACAGCTACTTTCAAGTGCATCACTCTGATGTATTCCAAACTCCCAGTGGAATCTTCCATTCTGCTGCATGAGCTTTGTTCCGGCTGAGCTTAACACAACCATCTATCTCCTCCGCTCTCCAAGGACTCTGTTATCTGCCTGTCACTACAGATGCAGATGCTGTGACCAAGACAAGTTCTCCCGTGACCACACTATTGATTCAAGCTAAGGATGTGCCTGATCTTAGATGTAGCTCCATATATTAACAGTACTGCGTAAGAATAGAGAGATGCAGTTTGGTTATTAGGTAATAATGAAATAAACAACAAGGGCACAAGCGTGTCACTCAAACACGGCTCATATAAAAGTTACAGCAACTGAGAACAATTTCTGAAATCCAGCCACTGATTTGGATCTGACCCACAATTTAATGGGGCAGTATGTCAGCTATATTATCAATAAAAAAGAAAAAGAAATATTATATGAGCCACACCGGTCTTAGAAAATGTTGGAGGCTGCATTCAAACAAGACTTTTACACAAGCCTGGTATCAAATTCAGAGAACCTCTTGCACTTTAAATTGATGCCTCAATGCCAGAGGAGCTATCTCCAGAGCCATTGACACGAACTGCGGCTGAACCTCACATTCTGTTGAAGCGGAATGTGAGCAGCGAGAATAGAGGGCTTTAGCAGAGATCTTTGTAGTTCAAGTTAGAGAGTGAGTAGCTGACCACAAGAATCTAACATGCTCTAACAGAGAAAATAGAGAGATCTTGAACACTGCCAGCCTGTTCAGGTATAAGACCCCAAAAAAGAGCAATTATTCTTACTCTGAACAGTACCGTACATGTTTTTCTTGATACTCATTATAATATTTGATCATTACTGTATATCACAATATTTCACACAACAGTTTTTTTTTCCGCCAAAGTTTGCAGTGCTAGTTTTTGGAGTTGTGAGGGCGATCTGATCCCCATTGCTTCACTTAAACTTACCACATGACACGCCAAAGTCAAACCCTTCACTTAGGAGGTGACAGTCTCCAGGGCTAAATGTTCCTAGCACATTGAGCATAGAAGGATTAAAGTACTTGAGGGTTTTAAAGCATGAATGGCGTCTGTGGCCGTATAAAAGTTAGACCAAGGAGCTTTAAAGTTGAGTCGGTCAAATGAAAATTTAGTACATTTCCCTTATATACTTTAATCTGTTAAAAAGTAGTAGATTAGTTAGTATATAACTATAAAATCATCAATTTATAGGATCTGCCTTCAAGTTCTTTCTTGGCCTTTGCTAGCGCAGCTAATGCTGCTCCCAGATACCAGCTAAAACATGAACTCTTTAGGTAATTCATTATATAAAGCCGACTGTATAGATATTCAAAAAACTTCCAAGATAAATGGATTCTTGGTGAAATACAAAGTCTGAGAAGAGTAAAACATTATCACAAAAAGCGCTACTCCGTTTCAAAGAACAGTGTGCAGCATATCTGATGTACAAAGCACAAAAAAAGTTTCCCACGACAACAATGTTGAAAATCTAACAACTACATTCCTTCTTCCTCTTGCTGAAAACTCCGTAGCATCATATTGTAGCTAATTATCCGACATGGGTTCACCGAGTACTGCTGGATAGGAGAGCAATTTTCTATCGCGGTGTTGCAGAAGAAGCAGACGTTTTCCTTCCCTAATTACATCTGGCATCTATCCACCACTCAGTTTGACTTCATTATGAGATGGAGGTATTCTCTCTTCACTGACTTCTATTCAATTACTCCGCCAAGTTCCTCCCTGCAATCAAACTAAACTATGCATATTGTAATCAAAGACGGCTTTTATACCAGCTTGGACACATTACACCCCATTGTTAGATTCAATAGCCCCAGTCATTTAGGCGCATTGCAGTTAATTCCACCTGTCAACACCATTGTTCCACCGCTTACCAAGTGTTCCATTCTAATCCTCGCCCCCCTGGTTGTTCAATTTGTACTTTTCATTCTACTCTTAAGTGAGAGCATTATATTCATGAGACGCACAGGCTAATGCTAAAAGTGACACCTTTCTTGTTGGTTTAAAAAAAACAAAAACATCATGAAGCACACAATTCGTCTGACACCAAGTTATTATCCTCAAGGAAAACACAAGACTCTGGCTTAGAAGGGCACATATTGTGGTTGCCATGCTACTAGCATCTTTAGAATAGCCAGTAGAAATGAGGAATTAACTTCCAATTATAATATTGTCTTTAGAAATCATAAACCTTCCACCGGGAAACTCTATTTTGTCTTTGTGTGTTTGTGTGTGTGTGCGTCTGTGTATATGTGTGTGTGTGTGTGTGTTGACACAAGTTGAAACACTCTTGGAAATACCACAAATATAAAACGTGTGCAGTTCCCAAGGGACAGGCACCGCAGAAAAGAAAGAAAAAAAAAAAAGGTGCACCTGCACTGAAAGATGTGTTGTCAAGATCACAATCTTTGGTTGCTTTTTTTTCCACGCAGGTTACATAGAGCGCCATAAAACACCTTTTCTTGAGTTTTTTGACACAAGAGCCCCTGTAAGTTATTTGACGTCCGCCTAGTATTTTTTGGGGGTGGAGGGTGGGTGTCAACACAATGGCACAGTCTTTTTTTTTTTTTAAATTGTGCTCTTTTCTGCTTTCCTCTGAAATGTAACGTTCACGTCATGTTGCATGCACAGACCTGACAGCTGAAGACCTTTTCCCTCGAGAAAATACATGAATGTGGTCCAAACTAGCATCGAGAGGGGGTTTAAACCACAGTACAAACACAGTACTTCTCAGTGCAAACACAGTAACCACAATGCCACCGAGACGATTTAATTATTAGTCAATACAATTTACTTTGTCCTCACTTGAGTGGGAGTTTTAGTAATTATTATTGTAAGCCTTTAGAGATGGACTGAAAATGTTTTAAAGCATAATGGGATGTTCATTTGATTAATACAAAGAGGGCTGAGAAGAAGAAAAGGTTTGCGCCAAGCTTAATTTGAACTCACGCTGTTGGAGTTATTTCTGGTATCCCAGTAATGTCTTAGAGTCAAATCAATTACATCTGAACTTCAGTGTGGATGTTTCAGGCTAATTCTGATGTCAAAGTACAGTCTGCGTTCACAGAAGGTCAAACAAATGAGAGCTGTGTATTTCTATACTTTTTCCCACTCAAGTAAAAACTTACTTAAGAGTTCTTCATTACTTTGTTCTTTGCGAACTACAAGTGTGACAAAAAAGCCTAAAACTCATCAATATTCAGGTCTACAAGAGACCCTACTAAAGTACAACTTCTATTCAAATGAGCGTACTTCAACCTGCTCCGTAATACAACACTAAACTGGGACAGGCCCGTCTCTCTCTCTAGCTCTGTGCCTCTACTATCGAAAACTCCCCCCTAATGATCTCTCACTCTTTCCCTCTCTCTCTCTCCCTCATACACACACACACACACACACACACACACACACACACACACACACACACACCTAATTCTGTCAGCTCTGAGTTCATTGTAGCATAAGAGAAGAACCACTTCAGTGATAACAGCTATTTTAACCACGCAGTCATTATAAGAATGCATGCTGGACAAAGAACACACTCCAGTAGGATCTAAACAACAAAGACGCTGGCATTGCCAGTAGCCTTCAAAAGATAAACGGGGTTCTCTTTTTTGGGACAAATATAGACACAATTGTTTCCTCAGAAATGGGCAGAAAATTGCAACACCAGACTGGAGAAATTATCCATTTATCTCATTCTATCAAGAAAAATAATCTTCTTACCAGTTTAGTTTAAATAGCTACAATCAGTTGTAATTACCACCCTCCTCTTTTGTAATGTCTTGTCACTGTGGCCATGATTTGAATGGATCAAAGGACGGTATCATCACTATCATTATTGGTCTCATTACCAACTCTGTGGAACAATAGTGGTCTGCACACATCACAATACGCAGATCATTACCTCTTCAACTTTAGACTGCCTTCATTCAAGTTCGACATTCTACTATACTTTTCTTGCTGGTGCTGTGGTCATCTAAAAAAAACAAAAAACTTTTACACATAAGGATTACCTGAGCATCCACTAGGGTGGCATTGACCAAACTCTCGTTGATGAAGACATGAACCAAAGCAGTAGCACACAGGGAGGGGATCCCACTGTCATTGACTCTGACCACAAGGCGATGCAGACCTCTGTGGCGCCTCTCCAGGGGTTCTGCCAGTGTGATCACTCCATTGGTGTGGCCAATCTCGAAGAGTCTGAAGGGATTCCCTCCCACCAGAGCGTAGCGAAGGTCAGCATTCGGACCAGTGTCTGAGTCTATGGCTGTTACTGTCCTGACTATGGTGCGGGCATTGCTGGCAGGTGGCAGGAGGGTGTAGGACTCATTGGTCGGAGAGGTGATGGAGGGGGCGTTATCATTTTCATCTGTCACAAAGAGTGAGACAGTGGCAGTGGCAGTTCTGCGTGGCTCCCCTCCATCGACAGCTCGCACACGAAAGGTGTAGGTGGAGAGCTTCTCACGGTCAAATGACAAGGATGAGAAGATAGTTCCTGTGTTGTTCTCAATTGAGAAGACCTCCTCTCTCTCTTTCTCTCCATCTTCTCCCTCTGTCTTCTCTCCTGTCTTCCTGTCATCAGCTCCGTCCGTCTCCACAAACAGACTGAGTTCTGCATTCTCACCTTCGTCAGCATCTGTCACAGTGACCATACCAACGGGGCTGTTTGAAAGCAGGTTCTCTTTCACGTAGAAAGTAAAGACTTCCTGGACAAACTTTGGTGCGTTGTCGTTACGGTCAGTCACCTGGATGACAACTGTTGCAGAGCCTTGTAGAGAGGGAGTGCCTTTGTCCTTGGCAATAACCCGGAGTTCATACCTCTCTTGCTGCTCACGGTCCAGCACACCAGTGGCACGGATATCACCGTTATCTGCATCTATGTAAAATGGCCCGTTAACAGCAGGGTCCAAGGAATACGCAATCTCTGCGTTCTTGCCACTATCAGCGTCTGTGGCTACCACAGTGACCACTCTTTCACCAGGTGAATTGTTCTCGGCAAAGTGGACTTCTACTACGCTCTGGGCAAAGGTTGGGGCGTGGTCATTGATATCTACCACTCGCACCATCAGCGAACTGTTGCTGGACAGACTGGGGCTTCCAGAATCTACCGCCACGATGGTGACACTGTACTCTTTGGTGATCTCGTAGTCCAGCAAGGCAGAGGTATGCAAGAAGTACTTTTTCTTGTTTCTGTGAAATGATCAAACAATAAATGCCACAATTGTTATTGATGACATGTCAATTAAATGCAGTGGGTACTGTCACTAATAGTTAAACAAATGACAATACGCTGTATTGCAGCTGCGGAGTAATGTTCTGAGATTGCCTTCTCTATAGGTTGTCCCTCGCACTTCTCAGTTCATTAGATTTGGAAAACATCCTGAATAATTGGCTTGAGAGCATTAACATTTCCTGTCTGCACAGTTGTGATAATATTCCTAAATAAGTCATAAAACCCTTGACTTTAATGAATATTTATTCTCAAAGTTTAACTACTCTGGAGCCTGAGTGAATGAGTTGCACCACTTGAACTAAGTTAAAATTAAATCTGCATGAAACAACACTTGAGCCACTCTTCTCTGAATTCTCTGTGGAACATATAAATTGTGCAAACTCTTCCTGGGGCAGCAGTGTGGGTGAGCTATACTGTATTGCAGTTGGATGTTTCATGTAGTTCATGACATTAGAAAACATAGTGTATAAAATCACAGTTTGAATCAATGAACATTAGAGATATGTCAAGTTTTTATATTTAATTACCTCGTCTGGGACTGTCTTTAAATCAATGTATAACAGAGCGGTGTTTCTGTTGTACAATTAAGTTGCTTGGGAACACATAGCTGGTGATAATGTAAATGGACCATTGTTTAATTATTCTGGATATTCTTTTCAAGATGATCATGATGATGATCACGACCAGTTTCACCAGTTTGTCCCTGATAAGTTTGAACCAGGTGCTGCAAATGCATGATCAATAACAAAACTTTTCTTCTGCTTTTTATGTTCTTTTCTTCATCCTTTCGTCAGTTCTTGTTTTATATACCATTTTTGTGACAACTCAAGTAAAGTGATACATCAGTCAAATCCAAAATGCGCTTTTAAGTAGTGTATGTGTTCGGAGTCCACGAATCAGAGTTGATCGAAAACTATCAGATTAATTAGCTCCCGACTCCTTCTCTATTGTGGGTGTGACTCACTGTGAAGGCGTCCCTGCCTTACCTGTCAAAGGCTTCATCTGCAGGTAAAGGTGGGAGTGCTGTTTCACCAGCTGGCTTCAGCGTGAATGGAACATCTCCTACGACCGTGCAGGTCACAGCCCCGTTCTCCCCCTGGTCTCTGTCGGACACCTGCACCAGAGCTACTGGGGTGTCCACCAGAACATTTTCTGGTACTAACGCCGCTCCATCTCGAACGGGGATTCGTCCGATCTTACGGATTTCCACCACTGGGACGTTGTCATTTTCATCCCTGACAGCCAACACTACCGTGGTTCGGTCGGTGCGTGGTGGCTGACCTCTGTCTCGAGCCATAACTGTGAACCTCAGTTGGGCCACCTCTTCCCTGTCGATCCTGTGAAGAACACTCAACCATCCTGTCGCCTCATCCAGCCGCAGGAGTCGTCGGACTGACTCAGTGGCAGCTCCAAAGACATACTCTACCTGCCCGTTGACTCCAATGTCACGGTCTGAAGCTCTGACTTGGAGGACCGGTGTTCCTGGAGGAGCATTTTCCGCCATTTCTGCCTCATAAGTCGATCTTTCAAACTGCGGGCTGTTGTCATTAACATCAGTGATGGAAACACGCAGCAGGGCTTGGGAGGAACGTGCTGGGTTCCCTCCATCTCGAACCCGTAGGATCAGCTCATATGAGTCTTTTTGCTCACGATCCAAAGCACCTTTCACAATGAGTTGAGGTTGTTTTTCTCCATCTGGAATATCTGCCACTTGCAGTTCAAAAACGCTGCTCCTGGCTCCTCCTACTACTCCTCCATTATCTCCACTTCTACCTCTTCGGTCCCCAAGTCCATCAACTCTAGCAATAGGGTTTCCTCCTGTTGAGCGTCTAGTAGAACTTGACCCAGATCCACCATCTTGGATTAGCTCATAGCGGTCAATGCCATTTCGCCCAAAATCCCTGTCAGTTGCGGTGGGCAGCAGGTAAAGAGTACCGATTGGACGATTTTCCTCCACTGAGAGCTGGAGGACAGGTGAGGGGAAAGCAGGAGTGTTGTCATTGATGTCTGTTATGACCACACGACCTTCAAATAAGTCTACCCAGCTCTGCAATGGCCCAATCACTGACACCTCAAAGTCCAAGAAACACTCATTTTCATCAAATATCATCTGGCACTGGGGGAGCTTCTCTCGGTCAATGCGTCTTGGTCCTGTTGACAGCTCACCTGTCACATTATCAATCTTAAAGAACTCGGAGCCGCTCTCCAGGGCAAAGGTAACATCTCCGCTTCCCGTACCTGCCGTGAGCCCCAAATCCGCAGCCACGTTGCCGATTTTGACGTCAGGTGGGCCCTCCTCCGCTACCCGGTACCGGAGAGCTGAGTGTGCACCCGGTAGCTGAGTCAGCAGCTGCAGCACTAAGACCACGAGGCTGAGAGCCTGCGCCGCGGAGGAGTGCACTGCACCAAGCCTCTGCATGGCTCCGTCCTCCTCTGCTCTCTCCTGCCTGCTCTGACTGCCTCCGAGCAGCCTCTGCTTTATTGGTGTTTACTGGCCTTGTGTACCTCACAGCGTGGGTGTTTGATTTATCCTTTCTTACCTCCCTGTCGCTCTCTACGGACTGACGGCTCTGGTCCGGGGTGGAAAAAAAAAATCTCACTTAGTTCACTCCAGCCAGGCTTTTAGGCTTCTTTTTACTTAGCAATGTTTTTTTTTTCCCCCACCCCAACTTCTACACTTGTCTCTCTGGGCTGTTCGTGCCATAAAGAAAAAACCCCATCCTGCTGCGAACAATGAAAAAAAGGGGAAAAAAAGGAAAAGAAACTAATTGCCTTTGATTAATCCGCTTCACTCTTCCTCACTCCTCCTTTCCTTCATGTATCGGAGTATCCCGTTGTCACAGGAGGACACGTATCAGTTCATAATGCCATTTGTAATGTCTTTTTATTCCAGTCACATTTGGGACAGCAGCTTTTCACAGTTCGAAACTGCAATGCAGCACCTCTACACAAAAGGGGGGAAACACTGATCGACTCGCGGGATGCGCCAAGAAAAAAAACATTCCCATTGAGAAATCTAAAAAAAGAAAAAAAAATCAGTTGAGAAGAAGTCTTTGGGACGCTGCTACTGGATTCTTACCTTAAAAATCCAGCTGCGTTTTTCTCTTTTTTTATCTCCCGCAGTGGAGCAACGTGCAAAAGCCGCCGGATTCCTTCACGCAAGTTCTGAGGTGTGCTTGCCAAAGCGAGTTGCTTCTTCTGTTATTTATTATCCTCATAAAACATGATATGAGTGTATGTCGTGATGCTAAGAGGGAGATCCCGACATCGGCATCATTGAAGCGTAATCCTGTGCCGCTTGTGCCCGGGATGTCTGTGATGGACCGAGTGAAGATGCGTCTTTTTCCAAGAGTCCCGCATTCTCTCTCTCTCGCTCTCTCTCCCTCTCTCTCTCCACATGCGCCTCCTCCTCCGGCTTTTTTTTCCCCTCTCACCTGCACTGCCTGGGACTGCTGCTGTTGCCGGTCTCCAGCGATGCTGCAGTCTCTCTCTCTCTCTCTCTCTCTCCTCACTACCGCAACATTTTCCCCGGCCGCGTAACTCGATCGCTGAGCTGTAACGGGAGAGGCAGCAGAGGCGGTGTTGGGTCGCCTTGTGTGTATGTCGGTTACAGGGGGGACAGACCTCCTCCCCCCCCCCCCCCCTCCGTCATATAGGAGGAATAAATGGCTCGGTGTCCCGGCTGCTGGCAGCTCCTGGTGGGAAAATATCTTTATTCAGATATTCAAGCAGGGGACAAGAAAGCAAAGCGAGTGATCCGGCTTTACTAGAAGCTGCCCGCAGCTCAGTTGTATTTCTGCTGGTGCAGCTATTTTGGCGCGGGGCACGTGTGACGAGGCTTCATTCATTCTTTTCTGAATCAGGCAGTTTCCTAATGGGACACCATCAGTGGGAGGTTCATACGATACGATATTCTAATAGTGAACTAAGGTGTCAATCCACTGCTGGGATCTACTGCAGCATATTTGCACTTATTAATTATTCACTATTTATTTACATGCTCTCAGACATGCTCTCTTGCCTTTTCCAATATGCCACTAAGGATGTGAGGATGTTGTCTCTCTATAGGCGGACCGACCTGCCTGATAAGGAGCGCAATGCAGCATCAGTCTGCTGCTATTGAACACTGGAGCTTCCACGCTGCCGCTCTGTTTAACACCTAACTGCGTTTTTAATTTCCGCGTTCCTTTAAGGTTAAAAAAAAGCCCATCAAGAACCTATTAGACAGTCCCGTCTCACTTAAATGTCAAGGAGTTCCCCGGACATAATCTTATTGACTTGGTGGAAAGATGTGCGCCGGCAGATGGTAAACAAAACCTGACAAACTGCAGAGAGAGAGAGAGGGGGGGGGGGCGGTCAAACTAACCCCCTCCTCCTCACCAGCAGATATAGACTTTTTTGCTGTCTATCACTCTCCCTTCAAGCTGGAACCGCGTCTCTGTGTTTGCGTGTTTAGGCCTATATAGGCACTCCAGAGGCGCGGCACACTTCAAGCACACCCACGCCCCCTGTCGTTCGACCCACGCGCGCTTTTATCTCCACAATATTAATCCCCAAAATGCCCCTGTGTGTGTGTGTGTGTGTGTGTGCGTGCGTGCGTGAATGACAGATAAATGGAGATACATGTATATCAAATTTGGGTAAGAGATGCGTGTGCTCTTCTTGCCTGAGTTAGATCAGCTCACTTTTACTTCCATTGAGTTCAGAAATTTAAGTCAGATTTGACCTAATGAAAGAAAAAAAAATCATCTAATACATTCTGCTGGCCTGAGCATGCTGTTATACCCAAGCCATTAAGATATAATTGAGCATGAATCCTCTTTCATCAGCAAATGAACTGCAGTTTCAATTTGCATATTGAATGAAAAGTGAACTGTAGTGCACTTGTGCATGTGTATTCGCGTGTGTGCGCACATTTGCTTTTAAACGTTCTAGTTAAATGCAGGATGTTCTTTGGAGAAACATAACCTGGGTTGACATCCGTTATATCCTAAAGACCTAATCTACTGTTGTGCTGCCACAAAAGAGGATTTGAGCATTTTCACATGGTCTACAAGGATAATTGAGCAGAAAATGAAGACTAACTTGACACACATATTTGACAGCATTTGGATACGACTAATGTTCTTTAAGTCAAGTGTTACGGATCAGAATTCCTCGACAGTTTCGGCCCAATTCCTAAAGACAATTTACATGGAAGGGTTTAGAGCACGGGTTCCAGATGATGCAACTGTAATCAATCCATCCACCCAACAAGAGGAGGAACGGTTAAATGAACAGATTTTAAAAGGATATACAGTCATTGTTCCGAAAAAACAAACAACAAAACCGATAAATATACGGTACTTTACAAAACATAGAAACAAAAAATCAGTGTAGTTGTCAGCAAATGTGTCTCCAAGTGAAGCGCAAAGTGCTTTTGTTGCAGTCGTGGTGCTGGACTGAGTCGTCTTAAAAGCCAGCAGGTAAGGAAGGAACATATCATCCAATCCCAGGGTGGCCTCTATTGTTTGTAGCAGCCATTGGACACAAATCAAGGTCAAAGTGAATGAGAAATAAAAGCTCCTTCAATCCTGAGCAGCGATCCCACGATAAAGGGAATGGTACTTTTTCCAAGTCCGTCTTAATCGTATGCACAGCAGCAGTGTCCCGTTCCCATCTGCACTGTTGATTTTCAGTAATGAACTCTTGTTTTCATCGTGATCTTTTCAAGTTAGACCCTCGAGTTTTGATCTTTGCATTCATTTGTCTGCAGTGAGTCTCTTTTAACATGCTGTTGATGATGTAGTTCCTGTTTTTAAAAACAAAACCAAAAAAAATTGAAAATCACTTCCCTTGCTTTACTTCCCGTCTTTGTCTATGTCCTCTCTTTTTTACTGTATCAAAACTCACCTTGCGGGCTTGACCCAGCTCTGTTTTGCCTGTTGCCCATCCAAACATCTCCTCTCTGCCCTTGACTTCTACCGCCTGTACCTTGTGTGATTAGCTGAGTTTGTGTTCATGTTGTGCTCTGTTTCAGTCGTTGTCAGTGTTTTGAAAGTTTCAGTTTTGTATCTAAAGTATCCGGCTCTTCAATTCCTGTCTATTTCTTGTCTCTGAATTTAATTCCACCTGTGACGGAGAAGACCCGCCCACAGCCCTGCTCTGGCTCTGATTGGCTAGTACTCCGTGCCCAGTTTACTCATGTGGCATGAGACCCAATCTGAGAAGGAGCAGGTCTTCATAGAATGCAGGTGGAAAAAACATCAAACTCTAGTTCATTTTTAAAGGATTTTGAGAACATACTACAGATTTATTTTGGCGTACCCCCTGGTGTAACTGTGTACATGTACTGCAGTTTATGGATCATCGATTTCAGAAGAGGATCTGAACAGAAACGGACCATCAGGCTTTTTGATTATTTCTAGAGAGAAGCTGTAAACACCCCAAGCCTGCAATTATTCAAAAAGGCAGATATAAAGGTTCCGATACTCTTGGAACACCAACTAGATTTTTCATTGATGTAACTTATGTACAGCAAGTTTTGTACTTTTTACATATTCATTGCTATCATGTTCCTGTCGCGGAATTTTGTGTGATGATGGAATTTGTCATAAACAAGAAAGAGTCTGAAGACTCTGAGACACTGGACACTTTATGGACACTTTACTGGATGTCCACCACAGATGTATGAGGTTTGCTGTGAGATGAGGTTGAGTCAGCTCCCCCAGAACATCTGCCCCCCCCGTAGACAGTCATGCTAGTAATGGGCACTACCAGCAACACCAAACTAGAACATTCTGCTCACATGGTCTAGACAACACTGGCGCCGTGAGTGTCAGCTTTACTATCAGAGAGTGTTCTACCAACAAATTTGCGATTATAAAAGAATTGTGAAAGGCACCACAGGTTCACTCCCATCCTCAGGTCAAGGCCTTGGGGTCTGATCAGCTCTTCACCTTCAAGAGAAATTATGAAGCTGAGGCACAAGATAGTTCAAACAGAGGATACCTGATAGAATCTTTATCAGTTCCTACAAGGCAAAAGAGGAAGGGATCCTAAAGAGAAAATTTGCTATTTTTTTGAGGAGAAACATTGTGAGACATATGACTAAAGGCATATCAAAACGATGGAAAGGTATTTATGAGTTATGTTTGGAGGCGAGGATACAAGACCTTTCGGATTGTTTGTGTTGAAGGACGAGTTGCATACGGGGGTTCGCGCAGCCGCCTCTGTAAAGGCAAAGTTGATATTGTGAGGCAAGATGTCGGAGGGAATTTCATCTGTGTTGTAGGTCACATTATCACTGACAATGGGAGAATACCAAGATGGAGAAAAAGGATGGCTTTTATCATTTGGATGATGGTTTACTTCTCACGTTTCATGTAAATGGGTATCATATTTATACAAACATGTACTTTACACAATAGCTTACATAGTATGATACATGCAACATTTATTTATATGAGAATTGCTTGATTGGTCTATTTTGAAAAGTCCCAGCTGTAGATATATACGATGAGTAATTATATTCACTTTATATACAACTCAGCTGTCAGAGAGATGGGGTTGAATGAGGAAGAAAGTCGCATTAAATAAGAGCTGTAACGGAGCTCTAAAGGGGCCAAATCATTTGTGCGCAGCAGAAGTATCAGCGGTGAAAAAAAACCCTGTTAAAATATTTAAAATGTCCACAGCGAGAGTCTCAAAAATCGTGACAGTATATGCCAACATAGACATAAACTGCAGCGACAAAGAGAAACAGCACAAAGCAGAAAACAGACAACCTGTTTGCCACTGCTTTCATTTGTGCTCGTGTAGTCTGCTAAGCAGCTCAGCACGTCCATAACTAAAAGCCCCTGTTTGGATGATGTTTACACAAGACCATGTACTTATACATCTGTTGATGCTGACACTCAGATTCTGCTTCTGACTGATTGTAATTGTGACCCTCCACTCCCCTCCCAAGAGGATGCAGTTTTATTCAATAATTATATCAAGCATGATTTCGTTTTTCATGTTTTTTCGGAACACCTCCCCAAAAGCCGCCCCCAACAAAGATACAAAAGACACAATGTACTGCACTGGTCCACAGAGCAAACCTACAGCATCTGTGACCATATTGAATGTTAATGCGGAGTTTCCCTTTGGGATTTCTGTTCAGCATCTGGGGAGTGTAATGATGGCAAAGCCTCTGCTCATCCACCAAGGGACTCCTCCAGTCAGGAGGGATATGGGCTGTGATAGTGCCTCCAGCATACACCGCTGTATCTGACCAGGTTCTTATCTCCCTTTCAACTACAGTTGCCAGGCTGTCAGGGTAACTAATTGATGTGTTGGTGGTCAAAAGCTAATCCCAAGTGAAAAAAAAACACTGCACCAATGTGGATTAAAAGGTGAAAGTTTTTGCACCATCATTCGTACATTTCTATTTAAGAGGTAAATTTGGTGCTTCGAGGTGCTCACTCCAAATCAATAGGGGGCAGAATATGATCAGAAAGTTGGGGATCCACCTCTGTTGTAAGACACAAGGAAATGCTAACTTCATTAGCTTGAAAACAAGCTGATTTACATGCAAGCATTCAGCTATGGTGTAAAACTCTGGTTGGGAAGGATGGAAGCTCTATAAACAGATTGTGCAAACAAGTGATTCAACAAAGCCATTATAGTTGTAGCTTTTTTAAACTGTTAACTGAGTATAAACTGGCTACTTTTGAAACATCCCTCCATCCATCCATTTTCTACTGCTTATCCTGTTAAGGGTCACGGGGGGCTGGAGCCTATCCCAGCAGCCTTTGGGCGAGAGGCGGGGTTCACCCTGGACAGGTTGCCAGTCCATCACAGGGCCAACACACATAGACAAACAACTATTCGCTCTCAGAGCCCCGATTTGGAGTATCCAATCAGCCTCGTCCCCTCTTGATGTCTTTGGACTGTGGGAGGAAGCTGGAGTACCAGAGAGAACCCACACAGGAACAGGGAGAACATGCAGACTCACACAGAAAGATCCCGTACTCGAGCTTGGGCTTGAACCTGGAAACTTCTTGCTGTGAGGCGACAGTGCTGACCACTGCACCACCGTGCCACCGGCCCCAATCTCTTATCTGTTCTATTATTTGACCGCCGTGCCACCCTACTTTTTGTAACAATCTGCTCATATTTGTTGTCTTTCAGCTCCATGCTAACATCTCTACTCAGTTGCGTTAACGGAGTAGAGTTAGTTACGCACCGTTAACAATGAACGATGGAGGGAGAAAAGAAGTCTTGGACTGGTGCTCAGACCAGTGGGTTCCAGGATTGGTAAGTATGCTACATGATGTTAAGAAACAATGCTGTATTGTGTTTTTATACACATAAACAATCATGGGCTAACGTGGGATGCACGTGCTGTGGGCTCAGCTACCGTGACCAAGTTGAATATTCCTCAACTTGCAGGCACAGATGCATGCAATGCAACTTGCAGGCACAGATGCATGCAATGCTCTGATACACAGGTACGATCAGATGCTGCGCAACACAAAAATGTACACGTTCGACAGCGGAGGCCATCGCTTTCCACATCCTGAAACAAACTACAATCGTTCAGTCAAGCTGTCCCATCACATCCTTTTAGTCCTTTTGATGGATTTCTACAACAGAGAAATGCAATTTAGTTGGGAAATTTAATTTTAAACCCCAAATAAACAAAACAAATTGGCATCAGTACTACAGCCAACAAACAGCACTATCCTGCAGCAGAAGATGTAGCACGTTCTTGTTGTATGACTGGAGACAAATGTAATGAGCAAATAATCACATAACTTTGGGATGTGTTTTTCTGTTATTATTTATTTGTACAGCATAAAATAGGAATTCTAGTGCAGCACTACTTCAATTATCACAGCTGAGACGACAATGTGACTCTGGCTGCAGGATCGCCTCGGATTCAAAAGTTCATTTCTGCAACTCCTGGTTCTAGACGAAAGGAAAGGTTCTCGCCCAAATATTCCTGGACTCATCAAAAAATAGAGGGAGACAGGCTTTATACAGGCCACTTGATTAGTTTGTGGCACTTTGTGGTCACATATGAACAAAGCTATCACTTTCAAAACTTATTAGCAGCAGAAAGGGTTGAAATTATTATTGGAAAGTTCTTGAAGGGATGTACCAAAAACTAGCGCACCCATAATTGACTGCTGAGACTTTATCATACCACTCTCTATTGTCTCTATGATTACTAGGGCATAATTTATTTTCAGTGTTTTCATTTCTGAATTTTTGAAATGATTTCTACAACCTTTTTTTTCAGGGTCGTATCTATATTGGATCGGTTTCTCAGTGCAGTCAGAGTCATAATTGGTTTCATGCGTTTTCAAAATGACTCTTTAATTCGCAGTACGGATGTCTCGCTTATATTTTTTGAGAAAAAAAAAGCCTGAATTCTTATCAACGGCATTTCAATTAATTTATTGCAATACATGGGGATTTTGATTCAAAGCAACATGCTGCATGTGTATTGGGATTCGAGAGTTACTGATCCCTTGGTGCCTGGAAAAAGAGTGACTTCTCAGTCTCGCTCTGCCATTCTCCCCTACCACACACACACACACACACACACACACACTCAGTAATCTCACATGCATACTGAACAAACAAAACCTCAAATATGGATACACAACATACATAATTGCACATATGCTATTCTTGTTTCCTTTTACCGTCTCCCTCTCTGGTGCTCTCTTACTCAACTAAGACATGCAAGCATCTACACACAGACAGATACACACATGTGCACTTACACACATTTTCTTTACAATTACTTTTTGCTTCTCACCTGTCAGGTCTGGAAGAAAGTTTTAAGAGTGAATAGGTCTTGACAGAGCAGTCTAGAAGCAGTGCATGTATGAGCGTGCTCTCTCTCTCTCTCTCTCTCTCTCACACACACACACACACACACACACACACACTCAAGTCCGAAGTCAGTCACTGCTTTATTCCTCATGATCCTTCATCCCTCTGAATCCCTCTCCAAGGCTTCCCTCCGAACCCTCTCTTATGCTGTCTATAAAAATAACTCCCATTCTTTTTTTACATCCTTTGTCTGACAAGGCATTGACAAAGGTTTCATATATCTCGCTCATGCTTAACCCTTACTTCCACTGGGGACCTTTTAGGTTCCCGATCACTTTTGATACGTGATCATTCTGGCTGTGCTAACGCATCATGGCATTTCTTTTGTCAAGTGTGTTTATTTCTAGTGTCTATTATACACATAGTACTTAAGGAGGCAAAAATGTCCCTTTGGAACCTGCTATTATTGCAATTTTTGATCCTGTTGCCATTAAAGCATCTATGGTTGGCTTTCATTCTGGATTACTGGCTTCATTTATGTTATTTATTTTACTCTTCACCCGCAAACTGAGATGTTTTGCCTGTTTGGCTGATGGGACAAAAACAAGTTTTTCTCTTTGCTGCTTATTTCTTGTTATTTTTCCATTTCTCAGTATCATGGACCTGAAGCTATTGTGTGTGAAGTTAGTGTTTGTGTGCATGTGAATGGGAAAGGGGGGCTTTCACTCTGGACTATTGGCTTCAAAATGACCCTTTTTACTACTTAGAGCATATGTTAACCTTGGAAAGTCTGATGTCATATTTAAGAAACGTAAAGATTTAAATTTAATGTCATATACTTATTCTAAGTCACATTGTATTGTCATTGGTCTCCGACCCTGGACGGTGCTAGTGTTCCAGGCCCTGAAACTGGTCCTGTGACCTTGGTGGCTCTTGGTCTCCTGACAGCTGCAGGAGCCTATAAACAGTTATCATAAGGTCATGATTTTTAAAATTAAATACTTTTATGGAGGAAAATACATTCACAACCATGAGCAAAAGAAATATTTTGGAACGCACAAGAATCAAGGCTAACTTTGTTCAACTCAATTCCATCCAGACTGCAGGTTCAACAGCCAACAGTTGCTGTGGTTTCTGCTGCAACTTGCCGATGACAGTAGTTTATAGTAACTGGTAGTTTGTGGTATTGTCATCCAGATCATTGCTGAAACAATATTCACAAATAATATCCTATCATGCACCTCTAGTCAATATGGAGTAAAAACAAAGGAAAAAAGAATACAGGACTCTAAATGTTTACCATCTCACATTTTATGTATTTTTTTCTTTAAACATATAACTGGAAATTCTGAAGTCTTAAAGTCAGGCTGCATTTTTACAAGTTGCTCAGTATGATTATGTTGTATTTAAGCAGCATGGTTAAGGGCATGGTATCGAATAACGTAATAACTCTGGGGTCGCTGGTTCAATCCCTGGCCTCTGTGTCAGAGTGACCTTGAGAAAGACACTAAACCTTTAATTTCTCCTTCCTCCAACAGTGTATGAATGTTACGCACTTTGACTGCTGTTAAGGTGGAAAAAGCTTTACATAAATCCAGTAATCAGTTTAACAATATGAATATAAAGAGCTTGTGACACGTTCTTAGTCGCTCGCGCACAATACACAATACACTGAGTCTCTCACACTTGCCAATTATAGTTTAATTCAAGTAGTGTCAGCCTTAGTCTTAAACTCTCAATTCCTGTTGTGAATAGCTCTCTCAGCAGCGCCCCTGGAATGTCATCAGCTTTGGAAATGCTGACAGCCTGAAAAAGCAGCTGAGTCATTCTTAATGAAGATCAGGAAGCTTTTCCTTCTTTCCTTCTTTCCCTCCATCATCAGAATAACAAGCATGCTGGCACAGACACTACAAGTTTACCACACTGGAAATTTATGACTACAGCACTGGCTGTCAAAAACTTAAAGGATGTTGGTAAACAAAAGGTAAGACCGTTAAAAAATTGTTATTTTTTTAAACTTCAGAACTTGCCTTTTATTCTCATGGCAGGTTTTCCCTCTACGGATGAGAGGTCTTGACTTGCTTTGTTTAAAACCTGACATGAATGTGTTGACGCATTGAAAAATTTGAGACGGAAAGTAATCATTTATAGACGTGCAGAATTGAAATAAAACAAAAATAAATGAGCAACAACAAAAAAACCCGCAAAAACTGTATCGAGTAATTACTCTACCGGCTCTGAATCTTTTGGAGCGAATCTTACTTTTCGCGGAAATATTCAAATGATTCGACAATCCACAAAGGAAAGAGATGTGCTGTGAACACTGAAACCCTGAAATACACTTTTAAAAAGGTTATGAAACCACCATTCACATGACCTCTGACCTTAACTCTTCAGATTCTGTACAGATTCATGTCACTGTCAAACAGCGTTCATCCTAATTCCTCCTTTATGAAAGGATTTGAGCAAAAACACAAAAAAACAAAAAACAAGATTAAGATGGACATTTTCGCTCTATGTGACAGAAGATACATTTGACAGTGAGAAGCTTAAGTTGAGTCACATTTTAACAAACAATATCATCAACTTCCCTGGTGGACGGCTTCCTTTGGACATTGATTTGAGAATTACTGGTGTTGTTGTATCAGAAGTTTAGATTTCAGAACAGAAATGTGAACTTTGGATAACGGCAGGTTCAATAGTGGAAGAGATCAGCTCATCAGCAATCAATTTCTGCAGTGTTTTGGGGAAATAAACCAAATATAGACCAGACTAAATCTGGGCCGCTTGTTGTCTGTAAGTGATACTGATGTTGAGACAGTCAGAGGATTCCTTCTTGAGACAAGTCATCACAAAAAAGGTGATCCTCTCGTTCATGGAGAATCTCAATACCCTGGCACTCCCACATATCCCCTCATGCCCGAGAGGGCTGCCCCTCTGCGGGAGTGTTGTTCCAGAGGTGATACTGTGGGGGAGGTAAGCCCAGCTCCTCTGGCTCTGTTCCTCACCTGCCAGAGAGGTGACATTCCACACCCCTAGAGACAGGTTGCTCTGTCAGGACCCAACACAACCAGGTCTCAGAATCTGCCAATTGCTAATATGAGTTACGACTCCATGTTGCTTTTTTTGGGTCCCGCCACACTTGGCCCCACAGGTCATAACCAGCCAACAGATACTGACTGACTCCAGGAGGGTGCCCCAGTCTCCCTCCTCCAGGAGATGTTCTCACACTCCCAACATGACAAATCAGCAGCTTATCTAAATCGCTCTTAGTCGGGATCCTGGATCCTACTTTGCCGTGGGAAACCTACGAGGAGCTATATCCACCGACAGCTCCAGGATCACAGGGACACGCACATGACAGTTCCCAGGATCTGTTGCCACTAATAAGGAAAGTAGGGGAAGTGGAAAAAATTTGAAATTTGATGGATTTACCTGACATATCTCTCCTGAAAGGAATGCACAGACTTATTGGAAATATGCTTATTAACTATCATTTGTAGAGCCAAGAGGCAAGCAGACAGATACCAATCTCTCCTCTCTGCGGGTATGAAACCCAGACCCTTACTGGAAGGTTGACTGCTAGTTAGCTTAGCTGCAAAGAACAGTTGTGTTTCACATTGGCTATGAAAAAAAACAGTAAAAAATTATGAGATTTTACTTTATCAGATAAATACCCAGAACTGCTTAAACATTTTAGTGTTTTATTGACCGAAATCACAATTGTGTGCTTTTGAGGCGCTGGGTCAAATCACTGCGCACTCTCAGGAAAGTAGTTCCGTGTATGTTTCTTGACTCTAAAATAACATCTAGTCATTTTCAACAATTTTTTCCCTAAGCAAATGTAGAACACAATCCTGCTTTTATTAATGCAGGGTATCTGTCTGCTCGTCTAGCACTACAAATGGTTGACAATAAGCACGCTTTCCAAAAAGTTCCCCAAAAAATGATTTTGCTTCAACCTCAGACTGTTGAAAACTGTAAGTCAGCTTGACTGAATACCTTGCGCTCAAATACCTGTACGCATCTAAATCAAGTTGCCAGATTTGAAAAAAGCGCTGCATAACATGTCAGTGGATTCCGTAACATGTCAGTAACTGGACACTGCAGTCAGTGCTGCAATAACAAGTCTTAGCTTTGTAGGATAGGAAATTAAAAGGAAAGAAATGATCTCGTGTGGTACTGAGAAGAGTCAGTGGTCGAAGAGAACAGATCAAGAGCTGTAATGAATGTGCAGTAATCTCAGCAGTGTTGCTCTCATTATTTGTTTATTTCTTCTCACACCTGCCTAGACACGCCGTTCCACAATGTTTCCCCCCTTCATTAGTAAGGAGCGACTGCTGCGCTCTAATGCATGTACTCTGCTGATGTTCATGTCCTGGGTGTTTGTGCCTGTTTGTGTGTATCTCAGTGTCTCCATATGTGTGCGAACACGCTGGCATATTTTTTCCTTCTGATTAAAGTCCTGCGGTGAAGCAATACCTCCTGTGTCTGTGCAAACTCCCTCTGTTTTTGACCTTTCTGTCAAACGCGCACGCATGCATGCATCACATGCACACATGTCCACACAAGCTGGTGATGGATGGTGTTATTACCTGAAGCTTTTAAGGGGCAGAGAGGTGCTTAAGAGAACAAACGCACCTCACTGTTTGTGCTTTATCATCACGAATTAACACTCAGATGAGCACACAGCAGTTTTACTTTAGCAGATTTATTGGTGACAGAATTTTATCTAGACTCTGGTTGATTTAATGGTTTCATGATTTTTTTTAAAAAATGTTTTCTTTTTTTAGCTGTGGAGTCCAGCAGGTCATAGCAGGCTCGTCACTCTCTGACAAACTGATAACCTGTACAGGCTCCCCCAGGGATGTGTCTTATCACTCTTATTGTGTATTTCATTTGCCAACTATTGAACTAGCTCTTCCCTTAATTTGGCATTCATTAAGTACACAGAAAATACTGCAATGGAGAGCCTATTATGTGAATTTAAAAAAAAAAAATTTTTGCAGGAAGAGAATTGTCCGGTTGTTGGAACTTTTTTTGTTGTAACTAGCGATGCTTTTGTTTTTTCAATTCAAGTTATCAATTATTTAGCTTCTTTTTCAAGGAAGTAATGCATACTTTTGCATTTGCATTTTTTCTGTTGTCTCCTACTTGGTGGTACCTGCACTAAGGTCAGTTGCAGTGCCCATCTGCAGCCCAGATGATAAGATGGCAGTTTGAGGAGTGTATTTACATCATGGAACTACTGGTATATATGGTATACATGGTATATATTTTATTTTGAATTTGTGGGTGAAAGAGACAAGAGTATCACAGGGAAAATGCAAATTGTGCTTGGGTAGTAAGTGTCTCTCAGCTGGACCGATCTGTGTTTCATATTCGGAAATCTACTGTAAACATGGCTCCAGGACACTGGCGGTGGGCTGGAGGAAGGGGAGGAGAGTGATTACATTACCTTACGTCATTTAGCAGATGCTTTTGTCCAACGTGACTTACGATAGCCCCATCTTTCCAGAACTGTTCTTTCCCTGTTAAAACATTTTAGAGCAATGACCAGCAGTTGTTGAGGTCAATTTCATGATTAGAAAGAAATAAGAAGGGAGATAGTTAGAGAGGGCTCTACTTTTTTTAGTCTGAACAGATGCATCTTATCTCTGCGCTGGAAGCTGGGGGGTGACTTGCATCTTTTGACAAAAGTAGAGAGCTTGTTCTACAAATTTAGGACCAGAATGATGATGTCACCACAGTGCTAAAAGCTCCTAAAATACTAAAGCTGTCACTCCCAGGGAAATTAACAAGATTGGAGCCGGTTACAGGACATGGTGGAGAAGATGAGCCATGATTAACTGTGCAGTCCCCATTTTTCCCCTAAAGTAAGGTGCCTGGGTTTTCTCTTGATTGTTTATATTTACTTGTATCAAACATGACTTTTTAATAGAGAGCAGTCAAGTGGACATTGCATCAGCCGTGTACAGGTGAGCAGATCCCAACAAACCACAGGTGTGACCAAGTGTGTTGTTTGTTATGTTTACTTGTATCAAAAATGACTTTTTAATAAAGAGCAGTAAAGTGGACATTGCATTAGCCTTCTTCAGCATAATGTGTCACTAAAACAGTATCCATCCATCCATTTTCTTCCACTTATCTTGTTAAGGGTCATGGGGGCTGGAGCCTATCCCAGCAGCCTGCAGGTGAGAGGCAGGGTTCACCCTGGACAGGTCGCCAGTCCATCACAGGGCCAACACATAGAGACAGACAACCATTCACACTCACAGTCACACCTACAGTCAATTTAGAGTATCAATCAGCCTCGTCCCCTCTTGATGTCTTTGGACTGTGGGAGGAAGCTGGAGTACCAGAGAGAACCCACGCAGGAACAGGGAGAACATGGAGACTCCACACAGAAAGATTTTCACAGATTCTTTAGATCTTTGTCATCATCCCTCACACTGCCATTTGTTAGATTAGTCCTTTTGGGATTTATCTTGTTAGCGGGTTCGACTTCAGAAAGTGTCGACATAATGTAACCTTTTAACCAGAGGCTCATGTTTCCCTTCTTTATTAAGTTTGTTTTGCTGTAACCTGACAAAGGGAGAGATGTATCCGGTCCATCCAGCGCTGCACTCTGGGTAGTTGTCAGTCCTGGCTGAGTCTGAGTTTAAATGAGGGACGCCATCTCAGATGATTGGTAATGCTAAAGTACTCTAACAATGCACTTGTCTTTGGAGGTAGTGATGTAGTTTCATGAGTTAAAGGTCACATAAATCAACACTGTTGAGGATTTCCTTTTCCTTTAATTCAACGAAATGCCACCAAAACAAAGGAAATATACGTGATTTGCCATTTCCGACTGACTTTATGAATCAATATCATAAAAACTCTCAACTATATGCTTAAATCCAACCTGACGACTGACCACATGAGCAAGACTCGACATCTGTAAACGACGTCCGTCTGGGCAGACCCCCAAGCACACACAAATATATCTAAAATAACAAACTCTGTTTTTAGCAGACAGTCATTTAGGAAGAGAAGACAGTAATTAAGAAGACAATATGTTGCCAACAAATGTTGTTTTCCTCTCACACCTTCTCTCACCCGTGGAAAATGATTCATTAATGATTTATTGACACTAACACACACATGAAGACAAGCGCAGCCATACAGGTGAGAGGGTGAAACAAGCTTCACATTTCTGACGCAGCATAAATATTAACACACACACACACACACGCTAACACCCCCCCCGCCCCACACACACACACACATTAAGACCTATTAGCACTCGTGGTGACCTTGTTTTGTTGTTTGATAAGATAAATACAACACCAGTACATATGTTGCTTCTGTGGGATAGTCGTGCGACTGGAGACGCTGATGATTCATAATGCATATCCATTTGCTGATAGTCTACATGTCACTTTAAGACTTGTAATAAAGACATATTGCTTTCATCCGTCTCTCTTACTTTCCCCTTTCTGTCACCCCTCTCTTCTTCTCCCTGTCTCTTCCATCTCCATTTTTGCTGATTGCTTTGCACCATTAATATTTCATGTGTAATGTGTCTCTTTTGGATAGTGCGAGCATGTGTATGTGCCCCCATGAGCCTGTACCGGCGCGTGTGCATACACATACACACATATGAGTGTGTCAGCATCTGCATATGTGTGCGCGCACCTCTGTGTTTGTGTGTCTGTGCCGCAGTATCAAATTCTGCTCTCACAGCTGTCGGCTGGTCTCAGCTTGGTTGTGATCTGTCTGTCTACCTCTCAACCTTCAACCTCTCCTTCTGTTTCACTCTCTTTCTTCCTCTCCTCAGTTCTTCATCCGCATCCCTCTGTTATACGCCCCTCTATTGCTATCTTTCTCTCTCTTCTTTCCTGTTTTTTTTCCTTCCGCAGTGTCTTTCTGCCTCTCCCCCTCGATGCCCTGTTATCTCTCCCTCCGAGCTATTTCATCCCTCTTTTACCAGGGCGTTACTTTATATCGCTCAGTTTCATGCCTGCAGTGCTCAACTCAAAAACCAACACTTGAAAAAAAAAACAATATGATTCAAGTATTTTTAGTCGAATCTTACAAAATACAGAAGGCATGTGGCAAAAAAATATGATGAAACATGAGACATAACAGACTCCTCATCCTAGCTGTGTAATTAATTGTATTAGTTACAGCCCTATTCCATTTAGGACCCTGGTATGGCCCACGCTAGTTCTCCGTGACACTAAACAGATCGAGATGCTAAATAATTTGATGAACTACAACTGCTGTGAAAAGCACTTCCACTGACTTCTATAGAAATGCTAGATGAAATACAAAATAGTATTGTTTGGATATCACATTGTTCTTTTTTCCCCTCCTCCCCAGATCAGACTGTCATGTGATGGGTACAGAGGATAAAAAGAAAAATGCAGATATGTAACGCATACATTCGAGGAAGTCTTGGAGCCGATGTCAATCAAACCTTACGGACTGTTGTGCGACAGACCTCCCTGTCCAATTCTTGATGGAGTTCTGTTGAGAGTGAGGCAGCAGCAGTGGTAGGCAAGTGACTGCCTCATATTGGACAGGACTGATAGGTTTAGAAGACATGAAACCCAAAAGGATTAGATTTGAGCTATCTGGCATATAAGAGAGGAAAGGAGTTTTGCAGGAGTGTGGTTAGGGAGATCTAGAAATGGTCAAATTCTCACAAAGTTCTTCCCTGTTAAATGCTGCAATAATGAGAGAAGTTCAAAGGTTGGAGCAGCTTTATATTGCTTGACATAAAGCGCCCATAAATGTCGCTTTAGGCAGCCCTTCTGGCTAGAGTGTGTGTGTGTGTGCAGGAGAGAGTGTGTGCACCAAAATCCTCCTCCTGATTAGAGGCACACAATGTTCCTTGCACCTTAATGAAAAGAATTACCACTGACACACACATTTTCCATTTATTACCCTTGTTTCTCATTATGGAATTTCCATGCATGCATGCTTGTGTGTGTGTGTGTGTGTGTGTATGTGTGTGAATGTCTGCTGGTGTATGTGTGTGTATGCATTAACTGCGCTCCACGTGGGCCCAGGCGTATGATTGGCTGTGGATGAGAGCTAAGGTTGGCACAGCAACGTTTCCGCAGAAGGCCGTAAAGCAGTAGGCCTGGAGCGCAGGCAGCATCTGCCCCTCTGCTGTTGCCAAGACATACACACATATCAACTCACATGCACACGCTTACATGGATGGATTTGCATCCACAGATAGAGAGACATACATGTATTGACACACGCTAGATCACAATCTCTCATACAGCTTCAGGCACCTTTTTCCCTCGTGCCAATCTATCCTCTCCTCACACTCTGTTGATCTCTGTCCCTCTCTCCTCTCCTGTATCTGTCGCTACTTTGTCCCTCATAAGCTCGCTTTCTCTGTCACATTTGATTCTAGACCCACCCCCCCAAGTCATGTGTGTTTCCTCAGAGCTGTCCTTTTCTATCATGCTGACTGAGGTAAACGGTTCCTGTAGACCCCCTTCTCAGTCGTTCTGATCATTTTCTCTCTTTTCCACTTTTCCTGCCTTCCGACTGCATTGCACACTCATTACAGGTCTGCCCCTGTTGTCACACACAAGCACACACACACTCATGTAAGCACGCACACACTCATGTAAGCACACACACTCATGTAAGCACGCACATACTCATGTAAGCACGCACATACTCATGTAAGCACGCACATACTCATGTAAGCACGCACATACTCATGTAAGCACGCACATACTCATGTAAGCACGCACACTCATGTAAGCACGCACACACTCATGTAAGCACACACAAACTCATGCACACACCACAAACAGGCAGAAATGAAAAGAACACCCCAAAATTCTGTTGCTCTGATTAAAAATGACTTAAATATGAGTACAGTTACTGGTCTAAAAATATATTCAAGTAAAAGCTAGAAGTAGTTTGTTCGAAAAGTACATAAAGCAGAAGTTACTAAGTAACTTTAAGTATTAATTAACTCATCTTGACATGCTTGCGCAGGTTTGAGTATTTATAAGCTGCTGGCTGGGTTCCTGTGGGAAAACACAGCTTACACTGCATTATGAAGCTGTTGCCTTTTTTGCACCTGAAGCTGAAGTGGTCCCTTAAATATGGCCAGGGGTTCACTTCATTTCCTTTGAGTTTGACTTCAGCAGAATTCGACGTTTGGCCTTCGGCTGGGTATGCACCACTGTCTGTCTCCATCTTCCTGTGATTTAGCACAACTGTGTTCTACCAATTGCCCATGGCAACGGTTTCTGGCTGATTTTTTTCTGATGTTTTATCTTTGTAAATTTAGGCCTTAATTTATTTTACTTAGTAACAGATTTGATTTACTGTATTTACTTTATTTGATTTACAATGTAGCAAAGTACAACACTTAAAACCTACCTACCTATGATTTTAAAAACTACTTACTGTAAGTACAAACGCTCACGAACAGTAACAGCAGTAAATGTAATTTGTTACTTTCCACCAATGTGCCCAGGTATGTCTTAGACATTCAATTGTTAACCCTAACCCTGACTCTTTCATGCCTAACCCTGACCATGAATGTCCAACCCTTAAACAAAACCTTTTATGTTTTTATCCATACAGGTGAAAATGGCTATTAGATGTTGCTATTTTCCCATTAAAGAATGCAGTGGTAAAGCATACCTTCATCTTTCCAAATACTGACCCCACAAGTTATTTACAACTGTTAATTAATGGTTTATAAAGTGTTAATTAGAGGGGTGATAAAGCACCTACAGCCACGCATTAATCCTTTATGAGTGGAACCAAAATTACATTTTGCCACATTAAGACCAGTCACTGGTCCTCAAGAGGTCCTGGTAAGGACACACACACACACACACACACACACACACACACACACACACACACACACACACACACAGAGCTATCCTTGTTTGGACCTCCCACTGGCTGTCATTCATGAGGACTAAAAGTCCTGATAAGTGTCTCAAATAGGTAACAAAATCCAGGTACACAATATACATACACAAAATACATATACAGTACTTTGGTCACTTCTGGGGTATTTACCTCAGATTCCTGGAGATATACCCTCACCGCCACTAATCCAATTCTATCCCATTTGTAGAAATGACAAGATCAAATGCTTTCCTCTATTAACACAAGTCATAAATCTGGTTTGTGTCCCCCAAAAAGGCTTTTGTCACACACACACACCCCCCACACACACACATACACACAGCCACTGTTCAGCCACCCACGCTTAGGTTGTTGTGGCCAGGAGATTCTGTCATAACTCAAATGTTGACCTTTTATAAGCTACTGCTGCAGACAGATGAATAGCCCTGTAGCCCCGTGTCTGTGTGTTACGTGTATCTGCACGTGTGTGTGCCAGGCTGGCTTGAATAGTTGTCAGTGAGAGAGCATGTGCAATTGTTTGTGCACGCCTCTCTCAACAGCACCCCAAATTACAGCCTTCAAAGTGACTATTACAATAAATCAACACCGCCAACAAACAGATTCAATAAAAAAATGGAACATTACAATCTCATGAAGAGAGGATTTACTGCAGGGCTGTTGTATTATACTGCGTTGGTTTATCTAGGTGTAACTAATAAACTGACAAGTGAGTGTAAATCTACACGGACTATACAGAGGAACGCACACATATAAGATGATAAACTAAAAGTCTACCCTTAAAATATTATATTCTCAATGGTTGAATGTCATCAAGGTCATTCTTATTGTAGAAGTGTTGAATTGAGGTCAACTGAACTTGCTTGTAAACACTCAGAGACGTTTCACAGCTCTTCTAAATGGCTTCCTCAGCTCAAACTGACAGGAGGGGAGGTTCAGATATCTAACACGGGTGGGGTCATTCTCAAGGTCATTTTTGCTGCGGCTAGTGCTCCAGGCTGTTTTAACAGCAGTCCTTGAGATGAGCTTTGACATGGCTCAACATCTCTTTTTACTGGGAACCTCAACATGGAAGAGGTTTACAGCACAGCCCCGATCTCCTCAGAGGCACAGCCATGAGGCCTGCTCCGTTAGAGGGACCAGAGGGGGCAGTAACACCAGGTTTAACAGGAGCGTAGCTATGACGGACAGTGGTATAGCACATTCAGGAAGACAGGAGAGCAATACTTTAACTTTCACGAGCTTCAGGGCTCTGCATCGCTGAGCAAATAATGTTCCAGCAAGCGTCCAAGAGACGGGTGAAAACACCTGGAGGACCTTAAAGCTTGTGGATACTTCAATGGGACATTTGTAAAAACAACCCCAAGATCTAGGAAGCTTGCCAACACTGAGGTAGTGAAGAAAAGACAAATAAGATATCTGCACCCGTTAAGCAAGGCAAAAACACAGTTAACAAAAGAGCAATGACAACAAACAGCAAAGGGCTGAGAAGTTAGTATCACACCAGTGACGATCACATACTTGAACCGAGAAATATAAAAAACAAGGGAAAGGTCTCACAGAGCAAGATAAAAGAACAGCGCTGGAATGTAAGATGAGCTAACCAAAGTCCTACCTGAATAAAAACATTTTCAGCTGCTCTGAAAAAAATGTCACAGGTAACTTTAAAAACCCTAACAAGCATTGATTACATTCAACAAGTAGATGCCCTGTGCAGATGATGTCAGGAAACATCTAATAAGTGATGCACTGAAAGAAGTTCAGCACACACAAGAAGGCTGAACTGCTTTTTCATTCACCTAATCATTTTGTGTTGATTACACGTGGGCTCGTGCATCTCTAATAACTGCTGCAGCCTACAAATGGGATTTATGAACTGGTGTTTATGACATTAGAAGTCATGTTCACTCTGAGCTTCAAATTGCCATTTATGAGGTTGTTTGCGAACAAGATAAACACATTTGAAGGCGGCAGGAAAAACAACCACCAGTACAAATGAACTCCACAACCTTGAAAAGACCACTGAGATGCTTAATACCTGGGACTCCCATCCATTCAGTTCAAACTTAGGAAGCCTCATTGAAAAAATAACCCCTCACAAGCAAGAGCAGCTGTCTGCGATTCACCCCTCCTCGGATCCTCAGTCGCTAGTTGCACAGTAATGGGCCCTTTTTCAGACACAACAGGATTTGCGCCGGGCTCACTTCTGGGTTCAGGAGCCTGTTCAACATTCTTAACAACACACAACGGTCAAAGATCAACCTTGTGGCATGGCACACACCATTGTAAATAATTGCTCTAAGTTAGTAGTCGTGCTGTTGTCCTGTTGTGTCTGGAAACTGTATAACAATGATGTGTGGAAGAGAGATTTCTGTAATTGGTCTCGTTGCAGGAAACTCAAATATTTGCACCTGAGTCCTTGTGTCTTTGTAAGAGTTTAACACACACACACACACACACACACACACACTTTGTGTATTACTGTGAGACAATACTAAGCATGTCAAGACTTAACAATAATACATCATGACTCTCAGGCTGACTAAGTGGTTCTTCAAAGGGACACACAACAACACTTTCCACTTTGGATCTATCTTGTCTGAGATTATCCACTAAAGCCATGGTAACAAAGTTGCCATGACCACCTTGAACCTGGCAACAATCTACACGTTGGAAAAGTAATGCCATAAAAAAAAGGAAAATATGCTTAGCTTTATTTTGGAGGACATACTGTAACTAATGATTTAAGATGTCATTTAAACTTGCAAAAAAAAA
>NC_141327.1:18139673-18144673 GCF_037954235.1 Aulostomus chinensis | reverse complement strand
AGAGAGAGAGAGATGTGCTGTTTTTTCAACAGGAATAACACTTAAACTCAGTTTCCCTTGGAGCACGTCAATTGTGCTGCACGAGTGTGAAATGGTCACAGTGACACAGCTCCCCTGATGCTGACATGACGAAGGTATGGGGGGTTGGGGTGGGGGGGGTCAGACGCTGTTTGACAACAGGAAAAACTACCTTTGAAGTGTGCTAACACTGTGATGTGTGTTCACAGAGAACACAAACATATAAAATCAATGTTAAGATAAAAGTGAAAGCAAACACATTCTTAGTCGCTGTTGGCGGTGCGAGCAAAGACAAAAGCATCTCAGAGACGAGTGAAAGTGTTTCATCTATAATATCTAAGCTCTTGTTTTGACGTCCTGAATGTACAGATGTGAGGGAGAGAAATAAGGGACAGTTCGAGTTCCTGGAATGTTCTGAGTACAACTGTGAGCTCTAAATCACCCGACATCTGCAGAGGTGATGGATGGATAGGCTTTTTGGAGAAAACAAATGTGGACTGAAAAAGGAGAAAAACAAAAAGCTGCCAGATATGTGTGAATGACCTGTACAAAGAACGTTGGCGTCGGTATTTTGAGCAAACCTTTAGGTAGAAAAAATAAATACAGTACCAAGATAAAGAGAATGATGGAGACGGGAGAAGAGTCGTTTCTCATGGAAAGATGGGCAAGCTAAGAGCACAAGTAGACCTCCTTTCACTATGGTAACAGCCTGACTGCCCATTGTCCAAGAAAAAAAAAAACCTTAAAAAATTTCAAATGAGAGAGTGGAGAGCATTGGGTGTGAGAGAGGAATTGTAAGTGTAAGGTTATTAGATTGTATTCAAGAGGAGGAAAAAAATACATATTTAGTACAACTGAATTGCAGAGTGATTAACCTGCACTTGATGAACTGAAAGAATATTGTTTAAACTTCTTTGGCAAAGAACAGCAACGTGATAGATGTCCATTTTTTTATGGAAAACAAAAACCGGCAAAATGTCTACCAGCAACAAAAGAGAGAGAACATGCTGCCTGTCTCATCGATTTTTTTTTTTTAAAGCCTTCAATTCCATTTGGCATGAAGGATTTTTCTTTAAAAATCCTACAAAGTGGAAAGGGGGTGGTAAAATCTTTACAAAAGAATGGAAGAGGGTGACCATTGCGGCATGAAGGTTAGCAATCAAGGAACAAAGCATTTTACTCAAGGACTCAGTGTGAAGGATGTTGTTGAAACCTCATGTTATTCAAACTGTACAGAAATGAACGTGAGGACCAATAGGACTGTTTGGCAGCTGGGGACCCCACGTGCTAAGATGTAGATTAGTCTCTCAGCCTGCTTTCAGCAGAAAGCCTCGTTCTCAGGAGATGTTGTTCAGCCAAAAACCCCACAAATAAAGTTCCATCCATTCATTTCCTACCAGTTATCCTGATTAAGGGGTTCACCCTGGACGGGTCACCAGTCCATCACAGGACCAACACATAGAGACAGACAACCATTCACACTCACAGTCACACCTACGGTCAGTTTAGAGTATCAATCAGCCTCGTCCTCTCTTGATGTCTTTGGACTGTGGGAGGAAGCTGGAGTACCAGAGAGAACCCACACAGGAACAGGGAGAACATGGAGACTCATACAGAAAGATCCTGTGCTGGAGCCGGGGCTTGAACCAGGAACCTTCTTGCTGTGAGGCGACAGTACTGACCACTGCGCCACCCACGGATAAAGTTCTATTCATACATTTTTTATGAAAGTACAGATATTTTTCTACAAATAACACCCTAAAATAAGAACAAAACCATCATGTTACTGTGACATGAGTAAAGTATGAAAGCTTGCAGCATTATGTGTTTGCATTAAAAAACACTTCCCCCTAATATTACCTTCCAAAATAGTATAGCAGGCTTGAAGTATCTAATATGTATTTTTACCAATTGCTTTCTGCGAATTTTAGATCTTGATACTAATCACTATCATATTCCCCAAACTTTATTCTGCAGACCCACTTAAAAAAAAGAAGTGACAAACCATTGTGACCTAATTCACAACAGACTTTATCTATAAATCATGAGGAGAACAATGAATGCTTCCTGATCATTTTTACTGCCTTTTTCCTCTTGTACTGTTTGACCTATAACAGGTAAACCAGCTAATCTGGAGAAATTCACGAGTGGTAAATTATCACTTTGTTTTATGCACGTTTTTGAATTAATGTTTGATACTTTATAGGATGAAATAAATGCATTTAGGCTGAGTTTACAGGCTATCTCACTGTTCTTGTTTCCTCTCATTCATAATACAGTAGACAAGTTTTAAACATTGTTTATCTGAAACAGAAACTGTTGTCTGGTTTTTAACAGTTAAGCATCCATTTCTAGCGAAGTGTTGCAATAAAATCGACAAAGTCCCTCATGTGGTTCAATGGAGTACTGCAGAAATTCTACACATTTATTCGGCAATACAATTCTCCCCCCGACTCAAGGAAAGAGGGGATTTGAGCATGACTCACGGGACCCTTGAGAGACCCTTCATCCTCAATTCTGTTCAACGTGCAAAATAACAGCTAACGCCTGCCAAGTAGAATCGGGGTATGTTACTGTTTAACGTACAGAAACGGGCAACATTTTCAACACATACATATTAGAGACTAAACGACACTTAAGAGTCAAAACACAAAAAGAAAAAAAAAGCCAAGAGCTGCAAACATGATGAAGCTAATAACTAGCCTGGCTCCCATCTGTGTTGATTCAAATTAACGTCACAGAATAAAACTCATAAGGATTCACTCAAATGATCCATTAGAGAAATGACGCTAAGTAGACTAAATTATTGTTTTTGACTCGAAATAGACAACAGAATTTGGACGAATATCATGATTGAAAATTCTGAAGCTGTGCCTCATTTGCAACAAATTCAGGCTTTGGGAAAACAACTGCCAGCAAAAACAATTTGGACAGACATGGCAGCAAGAAGAGGAGCATTTATGTGTTCACGGCTCCGAAGATGAGGTGTAAAAACATCCGTGCTACCTCCTCCACAATGAGAAAATCTTTTCTTTACAGTTAACCTTCTTTTTACCCCATCACTACCACTCAGAACAGACCTATGAGAGGTAGTTTTAATGTTATCACATCTAATACAAAAAAATTGCAATTTTTGTTGTTGCATTTATTTATGCTTGTTTTTTTTTTTTCTTCAGACAAATGGTCCATGACATTGAAGCAAAATGAAACTAGACAATAAACAATGGGAGCTATCATTAAAATGTAGAGGTTTGTGATTTGTGTTTCATTCTGTTGCTGTTGTTTTAGATCCATAGCATGGTTTGTTGCAGCTAGTATACAAAACAGTCATTAAATTAGGTCCCTCCTCCTGGACTCAATGGCCCCAGAAGCATGTGCCCACCGTCCCTGACAACATGACAACGTAACTACCGGCTAGCACTCGCTAAACATTGAGTAGGCCAAGCTAAACGCCGGCTAGCACAAGCTAAACGCCGGCTAGCACAAGCTAAACGCCGGCTAGCACAAGCTAAACGCCGGCTAGGACAAGCTAAACGCCGACTAGGACAAGCTAAACGCCGGCTAGGACAAGCTAAACGCCGGCTAGGACAAGCTAAACGCCGGCTAGGACAAGCTAAATGCTGGCTAGGACAAGCTCAATGCCAGTTAGAACAAGCTAACCACTGTCTTGCACAAGCGAACTGCCAGTGGTATTCACCTACCTGTCCAGCAGAAAGCAGGCCAGTCCTGTTTTGACTGAAGATAAATTATGTACATCTACACATTGTTTTTAAAGGAAAACACTGCAGACACTACCTTTAAACAAAAAAGTCTAAACTATATTTCAGCAACACAAAACTAAGAAGATAACATTTCAAAATACAAAAAACCATTTGTTGTTTCTTTTTTCTGCTGTGTAGCAGGATTTGCCCTCTTGCAAGTTCGCCACAGAGAACTCCTGGAGATTTTTCCCCTTTTCTCTGCTTGTGGAGAGTCACACCACTTTCCCACCATCCTTCAATCCAAGAACAGGGACAGGAAAAACAAGGGGTAGGGTTAACATGTAGAACCAAGGGCTGTTTGGTAATGGGCCATAGCAGAGACCAGCACAGACACTGGCAGCTAAATCCTGGAATGTCTCTGCTGACTTTCACAAGAAGGACTCAGAGTAAAGAGCCCCCAATAAGGGATTTGTATGGAATTAGTTACATTTAATAAACTGTATGAAATCTAATGACTGTTTTGTATTACCATCAAGGAGTTTATTGGACCAATACAGAAACTGAATATTGTGTATTTGATATGTAAATATGTGAATAATTGGACGTAAAAGAGAGAAGGGAGTGAAGGGGTCGAAGGCAGGAGAAAGGGAAAGCCAAAGACGGAGGCTAAAGGGAGAGAGACAGATAAGAACAGACACAATGTGTGGATTTGGGCAGAGAGGATGGTGAGAAAGTTTAAAAGAGAAGGAGCCAGAGAGGAGAGAGGGCTTGGAAGTCAGAGAGAAACACTGAGGTGGAGAGAGAATCAGGCCATTCATCCATGCCTCTGGAGACGGACGCAGTCTGAATTCAGGATAACTCATTCAAAACACCAACCCCACTTTGTCCCACGGCACCTCTGTCAGTAGTTACCAAGTGGTTGGGACACATCCAGAATACCTTAACACCATGACTGACAGCAATTTAGGTAAGTGACACCCTCACTCACACCATATAATACGCAATTATTGTAATGCAGTGCTGGGGTTTTTGTAGAAACGAGCCTGATCAGAGCGGTAACCTGGAAAGCTTATTACTAGTTAATGAGGAATCTGATGATTAATAATACACACATGTGCGTATACATTCACAGGACACACACACACACACACACACACACACACACACACACACACACACACAGTCTGCCTGAGGAAACATGCTGGAGTGTTGTCAGAACCCCACAATCTCTCTTCCCTAGCACCAGAGTTTTTCCTTAACCCTGTCAGATAATTGGTCTCC